>NC_060119.1:1201504175-1201810300 GCF_021461395.2 Schistocerca americana | reverse complement strand
AGACGGATTTTTTTTTTTACAAGAATAAGTCTGTATACGTTCATGCCATTTTAGGCTTTCTGCTCTTTGACTTCTCCATCACAAGGAGCCTTCACATACTTCTCCTACACTGACCTGCTACTACACAGTCAGGGTCCATCTACGAGCAGAAGAGCTGACGGACTTAGCAAGAATTAGAGATCAACCGAACTTCGCCGCAGGCGAGGGTCGTTGACACATTGCCAGTGACCTTGTCTGCAGCCGGTTCAGCTTCTGTCTACAACCTAATCTGGTGAGACAGGCCAGTTGCAGTGAGAGGATCTTTAAGGACAGTAACATTATTTTTGTACAAACATCAAAAAAAGTTTTGCATCACCTTGGTTCCAAGAGTTCCGGATCCTGTAAAGAAAATTGGAATAGAGATCAACATGTAAACATCATTTCTGCCCTTTGTATTGCTCATGACAACCACACATTGGATGCTGTACCACCATACAGCAAGACCTTCAGAGGTGGTGGTCAAGATTTATGCACACACCGGTACCTCTAATACCCAGTAGCACCTTTCTTGCATTGATTCGTGCCTTATTCGTCGTGGCGTACTATCCACAACTTCATCGAGGCACTGTTGGTCCAGATTGTCCCACTCCTCAACTGCGATTCAGCGTAGATCTCTCAGAGTGATTGGTGGGTCACGTCGGCCATAAACAGCCCTTTTCAATCTATGACAGGCATGTTCGATAGGGTTCATGTCTGGCGACGTCGTTATTCTGAAGGAATCCGTTCACAAGGTGTGTGCGATGGGGCACGAGTTGTCGTCAATGAAGATGAATGCCTCGCCAATATGCTGCCGATATGGTTGCATTATCGGTCGGAGGATGGCATTCACGTATCGTACAGCCGTTACGGCGCCTTCCATCACCACCAGTGGCGTACGTCGGTCCCACATAATGCCACCCCAAAACAACAGGGTACCTTAAGCTTGCTGCACTCGCTGGACAGTGTGTCTAAAGCGTTATGCCTGACCGGGTTGCCCACAAACACGTCTCCGATGATTGTCTTGTTGAAGGCGTATGCGACATTCATTGGTGAAGAGAACGTGATGCCAATCCTGAGTGGTCCATTCGGCATGTTGTTGGGCCCATCTGTACGCGCTGCACGGTTGCACAGATGGACCTCGCCACGGACGTCGGTGGTGAAGTTGCGCATCATGCAGCCTATTGCGCACAGTTTGAGTCGTAACACGTCGTCCTGTGGCTGCACGAAAAGCATTATTCAACATGGTGGCGTTGCTGTCAGTGTTTCTCCGAGCCATAATCCATAGGTAACGATCATCCACTGCAGTAGTAGCCCTTGGGCGGTCTGAGCGAGGCATGTCATCGACAGTTCCTGTCTCTGTCTCCTCCATGTCCGAACAACATTGCTTTGGTTAACTCCGAGACGCCTGGACACTTCCCTTGTTGTGAGCCCTACCTGACAATGAATAACATTGCGGACGCAGTCGAATCGCAGTATTGGCCGTCTAGGCATGGTTGAACTATAGACAACACGAGCCGTGTACGTCCTTCCTGATGGAATGACTGGAACTGATCGGTAGTTGTGAGGCGTAGCGCCGTATAACGATCCTGCCTTGGAGGCGGTTAAGTGGGAAATGAGCCTCAGAGATGGAGAGTGACAAATGGTAACGCGAGACTGGACGCGCACGTAGTTTGTGTATCAGCCGATAGAGGACGGTATTGGATAGGGGACTGATTTAATTTCGATTGTGCCCAATAGAGTGCACTAAAGTAACAGAATGTTTTTCATAAACTGTTGTAGTATTTTCATAAAGTGTTATTATTTCCTTTTGTGTAGGTAAAGTGTTATAAATGTGTTTTGTCAGTATGAATGATGCGTGAGTGTGTTTAAGGTTAATATGAAGATAATTGTTTAACGAGTTATGTAGTAGGATTTAGTGTGGGAACATTTCGAGGAAGTATGGATATGAACAAAGGGGATTTTCGTAGAACAGATTTGTAAAGTAAGTTTATGGTAAAAGGAAAGTTAATTCAGGTATAAATAACAATAGTAAATAACTTTATTCGTAAACAAAACTTCAGTGTGTTAGATAATTACGTCGGTAAGAAGTGCAGTCGTGAGGTTTACTATTTTGCGATTCGTTATGGATGAAAAGCGCGGACTGATGCGGGAGAATGTTCTTTTGCTATTGCCTGTTGAGTAAACTGACCAATGGTAAAGCAATATTCTTCGCGCGCCTTTCTCTGCAGGCAGAGAAGACTTAGAGTATTCTAGAGAAGAGTCGAAGCCTAGCCATGAAAGAGATCGGACGTGTGCGGTAGTAGTTCCTATGGAAACGATAAGTTGCCAGATCTAGCAGTGTTTCATACATCAAAAGTGTTGGAAAGTGACGGCATAATTATTCCGATGTGTGTGTAGAAACTTCGGAATTTTTAAGTAAATTTTGTGACGAGAAAAGACATATATTCAGTGTGGCGTATTGAGCAGGTCGGTGGCTAAAAATTGAGACTGCATTAGGTACAGACAAACTTAATATTCGGTGAGCATTCTCAATCAAAAACAATCAGTTTTTTTTTTTAGCTATTACGTTTTCGTGAGATGCAACACCATAAACTTGCTAACGTGAGTGATAGGGATTATGAGTGACTGCATTAAGACTAGCACGGGCTTGGCAGTGATACTTGTTCACCTAAGTTTCAGAATATATTAATTGAGGACAAAATTTCCAACCTTTCATTTCGTGTTTCTTCCGAAACGTAGATTAGTGATTTTGATTGCAGACTGGCTCACGTCGAAGTACAGTAGGTTTAACTCGGCTTCCCTACTGATGATCTGCTGAGACAATGTTCACCGGTAGGTGCAGATCAGTCGTAAAGGGACGGAAATAACCTCGCCGCCGCAGTTGGACCCCCTCCATCTAATAGGAGCTAGCCGACCGTAGTGGACGAGCGGTTCTAGGCACTTCAGTCCGGAACTGCGCGACCGCTACGGTCGCAGATTCGAATCCTGCCTCGGGCATGGATGTGTGTGATGTCCTTAGGTTAGTTAGGTTTAAGTAGTTCTAAGTTCTAGGGGCCTGATGACCTCAGCTGTTAAGTCCCATAGTGCTCAGAGCCATTTGAACCATTTAATAGGCGCTACTCCTCCATGTCTGTTTACATCTTTGGGCGCTTTTATTGACGTCTCTGAACAGTCAAAGAGACTGTGTCTGCGATACAATATCCACAGTCAACGTCTATCTTCTGGTTTTCTGGTAACTGCGGTAACATAAAACATTTTTTGACGTGTGCAGAATTTCAGTGAGCAATTTGATTCCAATTCCGTTCTCAGTTGCTACGTATTCGCGTCTCTGCTACTGCCTGTCTTTTATACTAACATCACGAAAGTCAGGGTGCGCTTAAGTATTAACCTCAGAATTAATCAGTGCTGCTACACTGCCACGTCTGCACTTGTGCACTATCTGTAGCGAAGAAACCCCATTGATTTTGGGGATTATGATTATTACGATTATTTACTTGTTCCGTTGTCATCTACTCGTTCCTTTCCTTTCCACCTACAGTAGAGAAACACACTGTGTACTTCAAGAATCGTCTTCTACTTACCAGATGATGCCATTTCATACGTATAAAAGAAAAACATTTTTCTTCGTGCTAATTTGTAGAACACCGACATGTTAAGGCCATGACTAAGTGCAAAATGTAAGTTCATTCTTTCAGAGAGGCAAATAGCAAACATTAACCGTTGATAATGCTATTCATTCCCGTAAATAGCGCGGCAAAACGGTGTCGAACCGAAAGGTTTACCTAAGACGGCTGTTCACACGATGCACATATCTTTAAGTTTTTGGTTTTCTACTTCCCTTTGTGGCGGAAAAGTCGTGGGCTTATGATGTCCCACGTTAAGAAATGAAGTTACAAACGGCCTTTTTAGACGCAGTTATCCTGCACAATTATCATACAGAATGAAAACAGGTTTTAGGACTGAGTAATTGCAGCTTTATTTCACTGTCTCAGAGATCTTACAATACATACAGTGATTTGACAGTGGCAAATTTACATACAATAATCCTTACATTATATGCATTTAATATTCAATGAGAATTAATTACAAAAAAAGTCAACAGATGTATCAATAAAATATTAACTAAATGATACTATGTAAACATTCTGGTATACTCAGGATACAAAATAAATGGCTAGAAATTAATATATACTACGACATTAGAAATTATACTAACATACACTGATGATAAAAAATCGTAGCACTAAGACGCGATTGCGGGACATAAACATAAGCTGATAGGCGTGTTTCTACATCTGAAAGGTGAAGTCCATTCAGTTTCAAGTTGATTTCATAAGAGTGGCACTATCAGTTCTACTACGATTATTCGAAACATGTTTGTTTTAAATAAACATTGTAAGTCTCGAGAGCTTAGTAACCTTGGAGACTGGTAGTGGTGAGTAGATGTTGGTCAAGAAAGCTCTTAAGGTGACAAAGACGCCATTATCAACACCTGACTGAGTGTGAGCGAAGCCGTATAACAGGGCTTCGAGAAGCTGGACGTTCTTTCTGTGATATACACTATTGGCCATTAAAATTGCCACACCAAGAAGAAATGCAAATGATAAACGGGTATTCATTGGAAAAATACATTATACTAGAACTGACATGTGATTACGTTTTCACGCAATTTGGGTGCATAGATCCTGAGACATCGGTACCCAGGACAACCATCTCTGGCCGTAATAACGGCCTTGATACGCCTGGGCATTGAGCCAAACAGAGCTTGGATGGCGTGTACTGGTACAGGTACACATGCAAGCTGCAACATGATACCACAGTTCATCAAGAGTAGTGACTGGCGTATTGTGACGAGCCAGTTGCTCGGCCACCATTGACGAGACATTTTCAATTGGTGAGAGGTCTGTAGAATGTGCTGGCAAGGGCAGCAGTCGAACATTTTCTGTATCTAGAAAGGCCCGTACAGGACCTGCAACATGCGGTCCAGCATTATCCTGCTGAAATGTAGGGTTTCGCAGGGATCGAATGAAGGGTAGAGCCAGGGGTCATAACACATCTGAAATGTAACGTCCACTGTTCAAAGTTCCATCAATGCGAACAAGAGGTGACCGAGACGTGTAACCAATGGTACCCCATACCATCACGTCGGGTGATACGCCAGTATGGCGATGACGAATACATGCTTCCAATGTGTGTTCACCGCGATGTCGCCAAACACGGATGCGACCATCATGATGATGTAAACAGAACCTGGATTCATCCGAAAAAAAAATGACATTTTGCCATTCGTGCATTCAGGTTCGTCGTTGAGTACACCATCGCAGGCGCTTTGTCTGTGATGCAGCGTCAAGGGTAACCGCAGCCATGGTCTCCGAGCTGATAGTCCATGCTGCTGAAAAAGCCATCGAACTGTTCGTGTAGATGGTTGTTGTCTTGCAAACGTCCCCATCTGTTGTCTCAGGGATCGAGAAGAGGCTGCGCGATCCCTTACAACCATGCGGATAAGGTGCCTGTCATCTCTACTGCTAGTGATACAAGGCCGTTGGGACATAGCACGGTGTTCCGTATTATCCTCCTGAACCCACCGATTGTATATTATGCTAACAGTCATTGGATTTCGACCAACGCGAGCAGCAATGTCGCGATACGGTAAACCGCAATCGCGATAGGCTACAATCCGACCTGTATCAAAGTCGCAAACGTGATAGTAAGCATTTCTCCCCCTTACACGAGGCATCACAACAGCGTTTCACCAGGTAACGCCGGTCAACTGCTGTTTGTGTATGAGAAATCGGTTGGAAACTTTGCTCATGTCAGCACGTTGTAGGTGTCGCCACCGGCGCCAACATTGTGTGAACGCTCTGAAAAGCTAATCATCTGCATATCACAGCGTGTTCTGCCTGTCGGTTAAATTTCACGTCTGTAGCACGTCATCTTCGTGGTGTAGCAATTTTAATGGTCAGTAGTGTAGAAGAAAGATCTGGCAAGAATAAAGCCACTGTACAAGACTGCTGACAGCGATGGTCACAAGAAGACCAGGCTCCGCCGACCATGTGACACCACCGACAGGTAAGACCATCATGTTTGGTGTGTGGCACTGGCTCATCCTACTGCATCTCCAGCAGCCATTTGAGCTGCAGTCGGCATCACAGTGACACAATGGGCTGTTTCAAATCGGATACTTCAAGGACTGCTCTTAAGCAAACTACCTGTAGCGGACGTTCCACTGACCACAAACCAACGCCATTTATAACTTCAATGGCGTCAAGCGAGAGCACATCGGTGCGCACGTGGAGATCTGTTGTGTTTTGTGATGAGAGCTGGCTCTACCTCAGTGTCAGTGACGGCCGTGTGTCGGTTAGGAGGGGGCCAGCTGGGGACCTGCAGCCAACATGTCTATATGGTAGACGCATTGAACCTACACTATGTGATCAAAAGTATCCAGTCACCCCCATAAACATACATTTTTCGTATTAGGTACCTTGTGCTGCCACCTACTGGCAGGTACTCAATATCACAGTCATTAGATATCGTGAGAGAGCAGAATATGGCGCTCAGCGGAACTCACGGACTTCAAACGTGGTCAGGTGATTGGGTGTCCGGTTGGTCCCGGCGGAGGTTCGAGTCCTCCTTCGGGCATGGGTGTGTGTGTTTGTCCTAATTTAGGTTAAGTAGTGTGTCAGCTTAGGGACTAATGACCTTAGCAGTTAAGTCCCGTAAGATTTCACACACATTTGAACATTTTTTGATTGGGTGTCACTTGTGTCATACGTCTGCGCGTGAGATTTTACACACTCCTGTTTGCGATGTGATAGTGAAGTGGAAGCGAGAAGGAAGGCGTACAGGCTGAGCTCATATGTTGACTGACAGAGACCGCCGACAGTTGAAGAGGGTCGTAATGTGCAATAAAATAGTTCAAATGGCTCTGAGCACTATGGGACTTAACAGCTGTGGTCATCAGTCCCCTAGAACTTAGAACTACTTAAACCTAACTAACCTAAGGACATCACACACATCCATGCCCGAGGCAGGATACGAACCTGCGACCGTAATGTGTAATAGGCAGACTTCTCTGCAGCCCGTCACTCAGGAATTCCAACCTGCATCTGGATCCACTGCAAGTACTATGACACTTAGACCGGATGTGAGAAAACTTGGATATCATGGTCGAGCGGCTGCTTATAAACTACACATCACTCCTGTAAATGTCAAACGACGCTCCGCTTGGTGTAAGGAGCCTAAATATTGGACGATTGAACAGTGGAAAAACGTTGTGTGGAGTGACGAATCACAGTACGCAATGTGGAATCCGATGGCAGGGTGTGAGTATGATGAATGCGTGATGAACGTCATCTGCCAGCGGGCATAGTGCCAACATTAAAATTCAGACGCGGCGATGTTATGGCGTGGTCGTGTTTTTGATGGAGGTTGCTTTCACCCCTTGTTGCATTACGTGGCACTATCACAGCACAGGCCCACATTGATGTTTTGAGCACGTTCTTGCTTCCCACTGTTGAAAAGCGATTCGGGGGCGGTGACTGCATCTTTCAACATAATCGAGCACCTGTTCGTAATACACGACCTGTGACGAAGTGCTTAAACGACAATAACATCCCTGTGAAATTTAAAATTTTCCCAGTGAACTGACTGTTCACAACTGGGCACCTGCCAGTTATCTTCAGGTGAGGCTTCGCAGACCGGCGAAAACGTCCTTCGTTCCGCAGTATATAGCGTACTGTAACTATTCTGCGCATGCGTCGAAAAATTGATACATGAACCACACTGCCCACCGGCAGCGCCCTCGCTGGTGGAATAGCGGAACTCAGTCGCCCTGTGCGTTGCTGTTTGCCGCGGCCTTCAGCGCACTCTGTCACCTGGGATTAGAGCAAATCGTGGAGATGATGGAACTCCATGCACTGTCCATCTGGTAGCCACTGTCATGGTTTAACAGATTTTCCGGCAGTCGTATTTCTACGGATTCTTTAATAATGGAGTCCCAGAAAGACGTTGCTGTGGACAAAATAAAGAAAGATGGTTGTTTGCCTTTCTTGGATGTCCTGGTTCGAAGGAAGAATGATGGTTGTCTAGGGCATTCACTTTCCTGGAAACCAGCTCATACTTATTTGTACCTGTAAGCATCTAGTTACCATCACCCATCGCAAACCATGAATTTGCTTAAAACACTTGTTCATAGAGTTCATACCGTCTCAGATCTACGAGATAGCTTATCTCAAGAACTCGCCCATCTAAAGACATTATTCAGAGAAAATGAGTATTCCATCTGGCAGATTAACAGGGCACTAACAGTTAAAACTAAGAAGTAGGAAGTGAATAAAGAGGAGAACATGCCGGAACAATCTTTATCTTTTCTTCCTTTCGTTGGCAACACTTCGTTTAAAATAGCAAGAATCCTCCTAAAATTTCAGGTAAAAGTGGTTTTTCGCTCACCATCGAAGATGGCAGACCTTGTGGGATCAGTTGAGGACAATCAGTTACCACGAAAAGCCGGAATTTATAAGATACCGTGCCAGTGTGGTGTGGCTTACATAGGTCGAACCACAAGCACCGTGAGAGAACGCTGCACTGAACATCAACGTTACACACGGCTTTTGCAGCCAAGCAAGTCCGCTGGTGCTGAACATTGCATTTGTACTGCACATTCAATGGAGTATGAGAAATTAAAGATTTTGTCCACAGCAACGTCTTTCTGGGACTCAATTATTAAAGAATTCGTAGAAATACGACTGGCGGAAAATCTGTTAAACCGTGACAGCGGCTACCAGCTGGACAGTGCATGGAATCCTATCATCTCCACGATTTGCTAGAATCGAAGACAGTGCGCCGACGGCCGCGGCAAACAGCCATGCAGAGGGCGACTGAGTTCCGCTATTCCACCAGCGAGGGCGCTGCCGGCGGGCAGTGTGGTTCATCTATCAAGTTTTCGACACATGCGCAGAATAGTTACAGAACGCTATATATTGCGGAACGGAGGACGTTTTCGCCGTTAGGTGTTGCAGGTGCCAGCCAGCCAGCCAGCAGCCAGCAGCCAGCAGCGGTCCCTGCCAGCGGCGGTCCTCACCAGCAGCCGTCCTCGCCAGCAGCGGTCCTCGCCAGCAGCGGTCCCCGCCAGCAGCCAGCGGCGGTCTACGCCAGCAGCCAGCAGCGTCCCCGCCAGCAGCACGCAGCGGTCCTCGCCTACGCCGGCCCCAGCCAGCAGCCAGCAGCCAGCGGCCACCAGCCCGCGGCCACCACCCAGCATCCAGCATCCAGCGGCCAGCAGCGGTCCCGCCACCAGCGGTTGCAGCCAGCGGCCAGCGGTGGTCCTAGCTGCCCCCAGCAGCAGCAGCAGCAGCAGCAGCAGCAGCAGAGGCGTCCCCACCAGCCAGCCGGCCGGTTCGCCCCCCCCCCCCCCCCCAGCGGCAGCAGAGTGGGGCTTCGGCCCCAATCTCCGTCGTCATTCTCCGTCCCTCTCTCCTCTGTGTCTCTCATTTGCTCCTTTGTCTAGTACTGTGTTTTTTCCCCCTTATCATCATGTCCACCCCCACCACCTCTTCTACAGCCACCACCACTGCCATAATCTACACCTCCCCCTCCGCTGCTGCCACCACTATCACGTGGTGTGCCGCTTCACTCCCCCCTCAGTCCATCCCCCCACTCCTCACTATCTCATCTCCCTCCCTATTTGTTGCCCCGTCCCCAGCTCCTCCCTCCCGTGCCTCCTCTGATCCCTTCCCTCCACTCCCTCCCTCTGCTCCTTCCGTTTCTGCGGCCCCCGCCAGGGTGGTCGCCCAGCGGGCTACTGCCCACGCTCCGCTCTCCCCTTCACCTTCATCGTCTTCGTCATCGGCTTCACCATCGCCTTCGCCATCGCCCTCACCGTCTCCGGCGCCGACTCCAGCCCCGGGACCTGCCACTCCCCGCCACATTCCAGTTGTTCCCATCCCCCACACCTCCTCCACCGCCGTCAAGCGCCCCAACGGCACCCCTGCCTCCTCTGCTCCCAAAAAGGCACTGCCTCGTCCCACTTCCCCCACCCCTGATGCCATGGATGTCTCCCTCCCCATCCCTACCCCCTCCTCCTCCACCTCTACCTCCTCCTCCTCTACCCCCTCCTCCTACCGCTACCTCCTCTCCCGTCCAGATCCCTCCCTCCTTGAAGCCCGGAACCTCACCCTCTTCCTTCGCCAGAATTGTCCTGGTGCCCCCATCTCCCTCCTCACTCCTCGCCGTGATTCGGTACTCATCTCCTCCCCCAGCCCTACCCTCCACACAGACCTCCTTTCCTGCATCCCTGTCACCTGCTTTGGCCCTCATGTCTCTCTCACCCCTGCTCCTTCGCCACCTCCCTCCCGCCAACCCCAACCTTCACGTCGCCCGCCGACCCTCACCGCCATGGTCACTCGGCTCAGTCCAGTGATCATGGAGGAGATGTTGGCGGAGCTTCAGGCCCATCCCCATCTGGAGGTGTGTGTGGTTCGCCGCATCCATAATGCTGCCGGCTCCACCCGCCTTATGCGGGTTTTTTCTGAGCACGCCCCCTCCATAGACCGTCTCCTGAAGCAGGGTGCCCTCCTTTTTAACCAGCGTTATAAAGTTGACCCCTCCCGTTCCCCTCCTCAATCCCTACGCTGCCACAGGTGCTTGCGATATAATGCGCACCCAACATCTGAGTGCCGCGAGGCCCCCAGCTGCCCGCACTGTAGGCAAGCCCACTTTTTACAGCAGTGCCCCAATCTCCAGTCCCCCCCTCCTGTAATACCTGTAACCTCCCTCATCCCACTTACTCCCAGAAGTGTAAGGCCCGACCCCCTCCTACCACTCCTGAACTCACCGTTCCAGTCCGCCCTCTGGACGCCCCCACCCCTCCCGGCAACTCCCTTCGCCCACCCCCTACCGCTGAGGACATCATCAGATTCCTCACCATTGTCCTGCAGAATGTTCATCCTTTTCAGCGCCCACACACCCTCCAACAGATCTCCCTCGCCGCCGGTTCCATTTTCCACGTAGAAATGTACGCCACCTACTCGAACAACCAGGCCCATTTCACCTTCTCCCATCTTGACACCCTCGTTTAAATCCCTGTCATGGCACGGCAGCACCATATGCTTTTCAACAACATCCGCTCACTTCCCGCCAACAAGAACATCTTCCTACACACCCTCGCCACCCACCGCGTGGACGCCTTCCTCCTTAATGAAACCTTCCTCCAACCCCACCACACCATCCACACTTCGCCCTACCTCCTCCACCACTCCGATAATCCCCTCCCAATTGCGCGTGGCGGAGTTGCCATTGGGCACCATCGCCTGATCCCTGTTCGGCTCCAACCTCTCCTTCCCGACCCCACCGAACACCTGATCCTTAGTCTCTTCTTCCCCGGCCTTACCGTTACCTGCGCCACCATCTATGTCCGCCCCAACGCGCCTATTCCCTTCGACTTCCTCTCCCACGTCGACCGTACCTTCTCCTCCTACGTGATCGCCGCCGACCTCAACATTCATAGTCGTTCCGCTGCCCAGTTACGGTGGTGGCATCGGTTCCTCTCCTCCCTTCAAGGTGACCTCATTCCCATCCCCCAGCACACCCATCCCGAATCCAACTCCACTCTCGATGTTACCCATCCTCCCCCAACCTCCGTAGCCGCATAACGGTGGATGTCCTGGAGCCTATTGGTAGCGACCATCTCCCTGTCCTCCTCACCATTTCAGACGGTCGTCGCCCCCGCCCCGACCCCCATCATGACCCTCCCCCAAAGTACGTCCATGACTATTCCCGTGCCAACTGGAATGCCTACTGGGATACCCTCTCCGCCCGGGTCGATAGCCACCCTTTCACCTACCTCCACCCCGATGATGTCACCCATGCCGCCTCCTTTCTCCAGCAGACCTTGTCTGAGGCCGTGGAGGCCCACGTCCCTACTGTCGCCATCCACCCCCACCATCCTACTTTATCCCCGCAGGCCATCCTCCTCCTCCGTGAATCCCGCTGTCTCTACCGTGCCTTCCTCCGCACGCGTGACCTGGACACACTACGACGCCACCGGCTACTCCAGCGACACATTAGTAATTTGCTCGCGGCTAAGAAACGCCGGGACTGGCGACAGACATGCACCCGTTTAACTGCTACCCTACCTATCAACTCGTCCAAGTTCTGGTCAGCCTTCCGTCGCCTTACCGGAACTAAACCCTCCCCCTACTATCCTCTTCTTCATGATGATCACCCTTTCCCTGACACCCTTAGCAAGGCCAATCACTTTGCCTCCTACCTCTCAGATGTATTTTCCATCCCCGATGATCCCCGGTTCGATTACTCCCTCTTCCCGGATATCCGCGATCGAACTGACACCTCTGTCCCTCCCCTCGCTCCTGGTTTTCAGTACTTGGACAACATTGCACACACGGAACTCAATGCCCCTATCACTACACAGGATCCTATTGCTACACTCTGCACAAAACGCAACACCGCTCCTGGTCACGATCGTGTCACCTACTGTCACCTTCGTGAAGCTCCCTTCTCTTTCCTCTCCACCCTGGCCAGGCTCTACAATGTAGTCCTGTCCACCGGTTACTACCCTGACCTGTGGAAAACCTCCCGTATCCTCATGTTCCTTAAACCCGGCAAACCGCCGTCTGCCATCTCCTCCTACCATCCCATCAGCCTTACCTCGGTCTTCAGCAAGGTCCTGGAATCTATCCTCACCCGATGCATCCACCAGCATCTCTGCCAGCACCACCTCCTTCCCATTACCCAGTGTGGCTTTTGGCCATCCTTCTCTTCTGACGACCTTCTCCTTCACCTCACTCATCTACTTTCCGAACAGCTTAATTCCCGTCGCTCTGCAATCTTCCTCTCCCTGGACCTCGAACGTGCCTATGACCGTGTATGGCATTCCGGTCTCCTCTTCAAGCTCCAAACCTTCGCCCTTCCCATTAACTACGTCTGTCTGATCGGCTCCTTTCTCTCCCACCGTCCTTCCTATGTCACCATCCATAACACAGATTCCTGCACCTTTTTCCCCTCCGCCGGTGTGCCCCAAGGCTCCGTCCTCTCCCCCCTTCTGTACCTTTTGTACATGGCGGACATGCCGCTGCCGTCACCCCCCGTCCACCTTCTCCAGTTTGCCGATGACACTGCCTTCCTTGCCCTTGCCCCCACCCTGCAGCGCTCCCAACACCTTCTCCAATCCCATCTTCACCGGTTCACCGCTTGGAGCAACCAGTGGTTGCTCAAGGTCAATCCCTCCAAAACCCAGGCGATCATTGTAGGCAAAACCACCCCTTCCTTCCGCCTCCTTGATTTCTACATCACCATCTATGGCCGTCCTATCGCCCTCACTCCCACCCTTAAGTACCTTGGCGTCACCCTCGACCGTCGCCTCTCCTGGACTCCCCACCTCCGGACAATTCAAGCCAAGGCACACTCCCGACTCAGTCTTCTCAAGCTCCTCTCCGGTCGTACTTGGGGTCTGGACCCCTCCACCATCCTCCACACCTATAAATCTCTCATCCGCCTCATCCTTTGTTATGCCCATCCGGCTTGGATCTCTGCCCCCCCTACCTTTTATAAATCCCTCCAAATCCTTGAACGCCATGCTCTCCGCCTCGCCTATCGCATCCGTCTCCCCTCCCCTACACGGATCCTGTACGATCTAATCCCCTTCCCCCACCTCATCCTTTTCCTTGGAAGGATACGGATCCTGTACACCTCCCGTAAACTCGATCCTCCTCACCTGCTCGTCTCCCCGATCCTCTCCCACCCCCGCCCGCTGCCGCGCCTGTACTCCCACGTCCCACCCTGTCTCCATCTCTCCACCCTCCTTACCCTCTCCCAAGGTGGCTTCCGCCAGCTCCCCCTCCCTGATGATGTCCTCATCCCCTCCATCTACCCCTCCTATCAACTTTGACCCTGCCCCACCCCCCCACTTCCGGTGTCCTTTCCTTTAGGCACCATCCCTCCCTTCTCTTCCCTTCCCTTCTCTTTCCTTTTCCCCTGTCCCCCCCTTCCACCCCTCTTCCCCCGGGCTTCCCCTCCCCCTTCCTCCCTCCCCCCTATCTCACCTGCCCGTGGCATCTCTGCTCTCCCCTCTCGCTCTCGCACTCCCCTTCCTCCTCATCCTCTCTTGGCAGGTCCCCGGACTCGCACACGCCGGAGATCATCGCCATCAGTGTCTCGTGTGTGTGCTTCGTTTTGTGTTTCGCGTTCTTTCGCAGTTACAACTCCACTGTTCACATGTGCCGTCGCCGTCCTCCGTGTTCTGTGCGCCGTGTCAACAAGTGTTAGTGTTTTTATCGTCCAGCGTGAACGGCTTCATGTTGATTGTTTTTTGTCTCTACTTTTTTTGCCCGCTATTTTCATTGTATTGTCTATGTCGCCTCTTTGTCATCTGATTGTACCACTTAAGGCTGAAGAGCGGCGTACTATGCTGCTGACAGCCCGCCTGTAAGAGGTGCTAAAATTACAATACAGGAAAAAAAAACGTTTTCGCCAGTCTGCGACGGCTCACCTGAAGGTGACTGGCAGGTACCCAGTTGAAAATCGTGCGAAGTATTGAACGACGATCGGCAGCAAGCCCGAAATTTGTTTGAACAATAACATCGCTGTAGTGGACTGGCCAGCACAGAGTCATGACCTGAATCCTATAGGAGACCTTTGGATTCTTTGGAACGCCGACTTGGTGACAGGCCTCTCCTCAGAGCAGCACTCTTTAAAGAATGGGCTGCCATTCCTCAAGAAACCTTCCGGCACCTGATTGAACTAATGCCTGCGAGAGCGGAAGCTGTCATCAAGGCTAAGGGTGGCCTACACCATTCTGAATTCCAGCATTAGCGATGGAGGTCGCCACGAACTTGTAAATCATTTTCAGCCAGGTTTCCGGATACTTTTGAGCACCTAGTGTACACCGCAGTTATGGCCTGAGGTGCGATTTCGTATGACAGTAGGAGCACTCTCGTGGTTATCACACGCATCCTGACTGCAAAATTGTACGTCAGTCTGCTGATGCTACCTGATGTGCCACCGTTCCTGAACAGCACTCTTAGGGGTGTATTGCATCAGGATAGCACTCGCCCACATATCACTGTTTTAACCACCATGCTGCACAGAGTGACGACATATTGCCTTGGCCTGCTTGGGCAACAGATCTGTCTCCAGTTGAGGACATATGGGACATCATCGGACCACTGCATGCGAAGAGCGCTTTAACCGTCCCTGTATTGACCGACCAAGTGCAACAGGCATATAACTCCGTCCACAAAATGTGTTGTTCAACTGGTTCAAGTGGCGATTTTATGTAGGCGATTTTATGTAGGCGATTCAACATTGACCGAAAGTTTACAACCTTTTGCAGGTTTCATTGCAAGAAATAGCGCTCACATGTTTGATAAGTAACCGAAAAATGTTCAGTAAACGTCAGACAACAAAGCCTCACATCAGACACTTACAAAATCAATACAAAAGACAGTACAAAGCAGCTGAATATATGTCTAACTTCTTTTTTTAGGGGCATGTCCTACTTCTTCTTCTTCTTCTTGCATTACGGCCTCTGTAGGACCACGGGTAGCCACGTCGTGGACTGCATTTTCTTCTTCTTCTCCCAGAACCTCTTCATTCCTTCTCTTCTTCTCTCCCGCTCTTCTTCCGAGATCTTCAGTGTCCTTTTCTCCTGTCAGCTCCACTGGTGACACTATAATCTTTTCCTGTAATCTTCTCTGTCGTTGATCTCCGGCATATTGGTCGCTTTATATTAGTTCCTACAATTTTCTTTTCCTTCGACCTTGAACCCCAATTCCAATCAGTCTCTCCGAAGTTCAATAACCCACTCGATTCCTGTCTTTCCCCTTGTCCTCCCTGTTGTTTCCCACATTGTGTTTGTCATACTGTCCATACTCGTCTTAACTACATGTCCAGCAAAGCTTGCCCCCTTTTAGGGGCATGTCCTACAAAACAAATAATCCATTTCAAAACGCAAACATAAATATAAGCTTCCAGACAAAACAACTTCATCAGCTAGCAATTCGCAACTTAAGGAATAACGACAACCACGCGCAAAAGATCGGATATATACAAACTCATTTGCCAAATTTGCCTCTTATATGTAGGAAAATATGGGGAAGGTTCGAGATTCGGTTTGAACAACATATAGATTTCATACATTCGAACAACCCAACAAGTCTGGATTTGCAATGTGTACAACTCTCAGCAGAGATTGACTAAAAAGAACTGATCACCATACCCAAATATTTGCGTCATACTGAGCAAGGTAACCTTACAAATCTACTCGAAGAGATAAAAATATTTGTACACAAAAGGAAATGATCACATCGTCTCCTCAATGAACAGGTTGAATTAGACAATGCAGTCTTTGTGCGAAATTTCACTCACCTTACTTCCAATTTAAAACATAGGTAATAAACCACTAGCTTTGACAACAACATGCGGTTAGTAATCTAATATAAACACTACACTACCCAAGCACGCATTAATACGATCGTTAAATAAAATTAAAATTTCAACTAGCCATGGTGCGTTAGTATAAATCTACTGTCACAATATGTATTTTGTTCCTTCTGTATACCATAATATCTACGTAAGAAGACTTCATAACAAACTGGTAGCTACATCTGTTGACTTTAACTGTAATTGTTGCTCGTCGCATGTTAAATGCATAAAATGTAATGTTTATTGTTTGTAAATTTTCTACTGTCAAGTCAGTGTACATATTGTAATACCTGTGTGAAAAAATTTCTTTCACACGGCTGTATTTGTGATGTCGTCGTGTTTTGTACATTTCCCACACAGAAAAACATTTTGCTGAGTCAGTGGTGCCTCAAGCAATACGGCTATATACAGAGCAAGCAAATGTTGCATAAACTCTATAGTATTTCTGAAGACAAGCCATCAATATTCGAACAAAATGACGGAACATTTATGAAATCAATGGAATATAACTGCAATTGCTCAGTCTTAAAGAACTGTTTACTTTGTGTTCTTTCGTTATGAAGCATAAACCTTTCGGTTAGATACCGGTTACGGTACTGTTTATGAGTATAATGATGGTTGCTTTCTGTCTCCTTTGAAAGAACCAGTCTACATTTGTTTCGCTTATGCTTAGAAGAATGGAAAAGAAAACTGAGGATGTGTTGGATGGCGATCCGTTTGGCTTCAGGAAAGGTAAAGGCACCCGAGAGGCAATTCAGACGTAGCGGTTGATAATGGAGGCAAGACTAAAGAAAAATCAAACAAGTCCATAGGATTCGTCGACCTGGATTAAGCGTCTGACGATGTAGAATGGCGCAACATGTTCAAAATTCTGAGAAAAATAGGAGTAATATACAACATTCTCGCATTAAAAAGGGTGCAAGACAAGGGTCTAGTCTCTCGCCACTACTGTTCAACCTGTACATCAAAGAGGTAATGATGGAAATAAAAGAAAGGTTCAGGGGTGGAATTACAACTCAACGTGAAAGGGTATCAATGTTACGATTCACTGATAACATTGCTATCCTGAGTGAAAGTGAAGAACAATGACATGATCTGCTGAATTGAATGGACACTATAACGGGAATGAATTTGGTATGAGAGTAAATCGAAGAAAAATTAAAGTAATGACAACAGCGAGAAATTTAACACCAAAATTGATGGTCACGAAGTAGAAGAAGTTACGGAATTCTGCAGTAAAATCCGGAACAGAAGAGAATTGATGCATTTGAGATGTGGTGCTAAAGACGAATGTTGAAAATTAAGTGGACTGATAAGGTAAGCAATGAGCAGGTTGTGCACTGAATCGAAAGGAATATTTGGGAAACACTGACGGGGAGAAGGGACAGGATGATAGGACATCTGTTAAGACACCAGTGACTGACTTCCATGGTATTAGAGGGAGCTTTAGAGGCCGAAAACTGTAGAGAAAGATAGATACGGGAATATATCCGGCAGATAATTGAGGACGTAGGTTGAAAGTGCTACCCTGAGTTGAAGAGTTTGACATAGGACATAAATTCATGGCAGGCCGCTGGAAACAACTCAGAAGACTGATGACTCAATAAAAAAGTGCTTAGATAATATGACAGTAAATTTCATATCTTCATCTCAGCCGCTTTGCATACATGTCTTTTAAACATTATTAACCAGCGCTCAGCAAGTGACTTCTATTTAGAAACTGAATCACTAAATGATATAGTAAACTGATCTTCAACTTACATTAACGATAATGATATATAGAACAACAACTGAATTCAAAGCGATATTGTCCATTTGATACATAGCACAAATCCCTAAACTTAAATAACGTGATCTACACGTATTTAGAATTGTTTTATTAAGGTATAATCATTAGGTGTCCAAAAGATCAATCTGTGCAGTGTCATTCTCACGGCAGTGAGCAATGCGCCGCAAGATTCTGTGTCACATTTCTCATAGCTTTACTAGTGTACCTTGACTGAAAATTGGTCTGACAGCATTTTTTACGTTGTTGTGATACCGGTAGGGTTTTGTGATACGATACCCTTTATAGCGAACATCACATAGTGTCTGGGCTTCGTTGTGGCCACTTAACGACGATCACAAAGAGCATTCATGCACGAAACCGTCATGCAACTAATAATCCGAAATATGGTGTGAGACAAAGTTTCATTCAAATTACTCTAGTAAAGCTCTGAAAAATGTCGCGAAGAGCCTGGCACCATATTACCCTTTGCCAAGAGAATGGCGGTGTACTGGCAGATCCTTTGGATAGGTAATGGTTCATACCTTTACAAAACTCCTCTAGAGGTTTGTTGTTTATTACACTAATTTAAGTTCAGGGGCTTCTGTTGGTTATTGTAGAGGCCATGATATACAGATCGTTTGATGCTCTCAAGAGTGACTGGTTTAATGGAAGTGCTTGAGCTGATACTGGCCATTGTGTGGGAGCAACGGGTAGAGCTTGTCAATGGTGTGTTCGGGCTAGACATTATATTTTTTCATAAGATGCGACACTGTCGCGAATAAAACAGAAACCCGTATATGCAATAAGTCTACTTTAATTTACGTCTATGGTTACAAAAGTTTTGTTAACAGATTACCGGATCGGTCTATAATGACCATCATCAGATCTGTTTCATCAAAAAAAACATGTCCTCACATAAAACAGATCTGAAGTTGGCCATTGCTGACCGAAACCATTAGTCCTAGGACCTACAACTTTGTGACCGTAGTCGTTAAGTAAAAGAAATTTATTCACATTTTCGGGTCTGTTCCATTCAGGACCATGTCACAGGCTGGGAAACTACATCAGTACGTTAAGCGTAGGCGTGGATGTACCTATAAAGAAACAATTAGCCGAAAGAATTAAGCCAGTAATCATATCCACCGGAGTCCATCTTTTGTTGATCTATAGCGTTTAAAACGGAAATACTTCGTACATTTTATTTTCTGCTGTTACTGTCGTCGTAACCTTACATGAATAAGTGTACAACTGGTACTAGTGGAGCTAAGTACTTAAGAAACAATACTATTCACATGAAAAACTCCCTCTGTGGCACAGTTGGTTTTCGATCTGTGGAAGTAGAGCTCCAAACAAGCGAAATCTGTTGGTCATTTACATTGTTTTCACCGAGAATGCTCCTTTGTCGTCAGCGTGTAGCTAACCCTAACGAGTGCTGTGTCTGAGATTACCTCCCCCCCCCCCCCGCCCCCTTCAAAATATCAGCAGCAATGTTCATTTGTCAAACCCAACAGCTCCCCAAGAGGGTTCATTAGATTCGACACACGTCAAGTACAATGCAGCAGGGCCATTGTAATGCTGGACAGGAGAATTTAAAAGAGAACGTGCGTGAAAGCATTAATTTTTTGGCCGTAGAGGCAAGCTGGGAGGGAGTGACCGGGTAGAGGTTTTCGAGAACGCCCGTGACGCAATCGTGTTTTAGACAAATCGCACAAAAGACTGTTTCACTTCTCTGACTCTGCTCGGTTCATTTTTTGAAAGGATTAAAGTTCCGCGGTGCACAAAGGGGCGGCGCTGTTATTGCTCACAACATGGCGGACCGCAACCGACGCCCTCACCGCGGGAACACTACAAATGGAAATGAGAGCGTGTAGTCGGCAGTTAGAGTCGCCGCGTCATGGCTTACACGAGGATAAAGGAGGAATGAGCTCGCCCACCACTTGCTACATATTCCTCTGCAGCGACCGCAAGCGCAGATGCGGCGACGCGCAGACATTTATTGCAGAACTTGCGTCTGCTCTACTGCCAGATATGTTCCAGCCGCTGTAATTCATTTTGAACAACTAATTCCAGTTGTTCATATAAGAGGGCAGTACACAAATAAATTAACAGAAACTGTTCCGAGAATGTTCTGTTACAGTTATCTACTCAAATTACTCCCACTAGTTTCATAATTTGTAAGCCTTAGTTTTACGTCTGATTTTATTGCATCCTACTCGTATCTTGTGTCAGTCAGTTCAGCATAAAAATTGCCCCGACCCGTAAACCATACGCTGTGATTTTACTTTCAAATGGTTCAAATGGCTCTAAGCACTGTAGGACTTATCATCTGAGGTCACAGTCCCCTAGACGTAGAACTACTGAAACCTAACTAACCTAAGGACATCACACACATCCATGCCCGAGGCAGGATTCGAACCTGTGACCGTAGCAGCAGCGCGGTTCGAGACTGCAGCGCCTAGAATCGCTCGGCCACATCGGCCGGCTGTGATTTTACTGTTTCTCACCCTCTGCCGATTAAGTGATGGGTGTGTCTAACTGGGGTGGCTCTAATTCTTGCCGTACGGGGAAGGGGGGGGGGGAGGGGTGACGGCAAAACCTTACATTTTAATTTGGTCCCAGAAGAACGAATTAAACACTACAATGGAAGTTTTGTATAAATGAAGAAATGTGACAGTATGTAAGCTGGAAACACAAATCATTTGCAAAATCTAATGTCTTACTACTGGAAATTGTCTACGGTATAACGGAACAGGTGACAAAGGAAGTGCTGGAATTGGTCGCCTTTGCTGCTTGTTTCAAAATAGCAAAGATTACTACGGCAGCGACGCCCACTCTATTATTACCATGCACAACACTTGATACGAACCTACGTCAGCTTAGAAACCCATACAAAGGTTAACATTTTGTAAACCCTCGTCACCGGTTTTGTAAAGGCCTCGTCGCCACTGCTGTGTCGACCGAGTCGTTACGGTAGGCCGAGATTGTGAGTTCGTGAAACGGCTTCTGGTGCAGTACACCGCTATGACAATTTCTCCCTGACACTATTACACAGCTTTGCCTCAGAGTCAGTTAACAGGATAGGACAACGGAGGTTCTACAACTCTCCAACAAACTAGTAACGAAGTCAGACAAATGAGTTAAAAGGTCCACTCATCCTTCTGACATGTCGAATAATGAAGTCTGCAACACTGTATGTAACGTAACAGTAGAAAGGCCCTCAATAGCGAAGTGCAAATAATATTAGGTAAATTTCACAGTACATACCAAATGCGATTTATAACAACTGTCGATTCACTTTGTAACCTCCCCCCCAGTTTCGCACCGAACTATATTATTCGTATACGCTGTAGGTGAAGTTATATTTTAATTATTTTAGTACAATATATATCTTTCCTCTTTGTCATGAGACTCATTGTGGCCCACTTCCGTTATTGTGAAAACTACTAAATGATAACATCTCCTTTCTTAAATGCTGGAATTTATTAATTAAATCACTCAATTTATAAACATTTGTGAACATCAAACACTGTGTGCCATTCTGCTACTCATCTCCGGCCTCGCTACCGGGCAACCTCTCTCTCTAGCTTCTCACACCGGACTTCCACCCACGGACTCCAACACTCGACTACTGCTTACCCACTTGCACATTGGTGACTGCACTGCAGTCTTTTGCTTAAACCTTGTATAATCTCTGCATAGTGAATAATCGATACTATGTAAGGGTACTGTACCCTTACAACTTCTAAGAGTTCACTAAACGACATTCCGTTTCTATGTCAGCCCTGGTCGATGATCTATAACCAATGGGGGAGACCTGCTCTTCTGTCTTCCGAATAGACTTCTGACCGTTCTCGTCCGGTCATTGGCGGACTGTTCTTCGGCCCAGGCGAAGTCGATATCTCCATATTCAGTGCCGCCTTTGGTGCTGGTGGAACTCGCGCAAGTGCCGAGTCTCTATGGCACTGCCACCAGCTCGCATTTTTGTGCCTGTGGTGCTTTTGCCCTGGCTGTGTTTTGTTCCGACGACACATCAGAAAAACTCTCTAATAAAGGAATAAAGATAAATATAAGCATCTGATGCCAATTCCTCAAAGACCGACAGGAGAATCGCTGAGAAAAGCACTGTGCAATAAATAAATAAAGAACTAGCAAAATATACACTGCCCCTCGCATGCCATAGTTTTGTATCCAGGCGTTATGACTTTGGGGAGTTTTCGCGTGGAAAAATATATGGAAACCTACCTCTCTAATTTGGATCTGTCATTAATATCATTTACATTGCTCTTCTTCTTGTAATGGTCCTGTACATAAATTTTCGCTCTTTTGTTCTATAACTTCTACTAAGTTTACTCTCATTGCCTTTTTTTCTCGGTGTTGAAGTCATTATCAATAGGAATTAAAATTTAAGATAGTGCGGAAAAACTCTGTCAAACCTTATTTTGGATGCAGTAGACATTATTTTATATCTGAAATAACTAAATGCACTACACGAATTGTTTATCCAATTTCACCGTATTTGACTGTGATTGCAAGTCAACAACTTTAATTATCCTATAACTGTTGCAACGTGTTAGGGTATAATGATTAAGAAACCTCTTGTTTCATTACTGCTACCTGACCTCAGCTCTGTTTAAGAGCGCGAATATGCCCCCAGTATCGTTTGCATCGAATTAATATGATAATTTATTTTATTAATGAAACTCTTATTCTATCAGTAGTTTGCCACCTACGGAAGTGATAATGCTTTGATTATGGTCTGTTATTAAATCTTACATTTATTCATTAAGAAACAGGATGAGCAATATTCCTAAGCTAAGACATTACAGTCCCTAAACTAACTATCCTACCATTAGCCCAATGGAGACTCGATCCCTAATTGTCCCATTTCCTAACTTATTTACCACGCAAGTGGTTTTACTGAAGTTCCACCTAGACGGACACAGAATCAGAGAGCTCAAGCAAAGAGCTAGTAGAACGCATACGCAATTTCAATTACAATGCCCTACTTTGCCAGCTGTTAGTTCTAATATCACCACAATTCCGCACGTAGATTACGACAGTCGTCCCGGCACCAGCGTTATGTCGCCTTTCCCCTGTGAGAGCTCTTGCGGAGCAGACCCTCAGCTTCCACCTAGCACCATCGCCGACACCACAGTCCCTATCCTGTTGCCGCCAAACTGTGCACATGTATCCATACACGTTTTTTGGCCAATGAGGACTCTGAATTTTCACTCGGTTCTTGTTCGCACCAAACTTTGCCGTTCCTCTCACATGTATTCCGAAGCTTTACGGCTAATCAGGACTCTAAAATTTCGCTCGGATCTCCCACCTTTCATGGGCAGGCCGTATTTGCGTCCCGTTAGCCGCAACGGCGGGAAACAGTCTTTCTCTGTCTCGCACGTACGCCCTCTCTCTCACTTCATCCACCTGTGAGGTCTCAGGCTCCCCCAATACCCCCTGTGGTCACAAGTGCCACTCAACCGACAAAGCAGCCGCCGTGTGAAACACCGGCCAGCTGCCGGCCACCTCGCTTGTTCGATATCAGAAACAACTCTTTCCTGTGTCCGTCCAAACCACTTTCCCAATGATATTACGCACGGTTCTAAAATCTTAAGTACCAGTATTAACCTTGACGTGTTGATATTAGTATCATTCTGTCAAATGGCTATCTGTATCCGCGTGGTATTTGTCATATATTATTTTCTGAATACATATCATGTGAATGTGCTAAAATCTGCCACCTTACACTGTAACTAATCTTTAAAATAAATGAACCTGTTTCCGAAACTGCTTGTTTTGAGACATAAATATGGTCGTGCCACGTCGGAAAGCAGGCGGTCTTGTTACTCGCCCAGAGCCGCTTTTTTTGTGTGTACCACAAATCCTCTAAGCAGCCACTCCGCGATTTAAACACTTTTTTCAAACAAATATGGCATTTATATGTAAGCCGCTCGCTATCCTAAGGTCTTCTTTTTTTCTGTAAAGAAGAAGCGACCAGGAGATCGCCGACAATCCAGTACTTACCACTGCTTATTGTCTCATGCCTCGCATCGCACGCACCCCTCTTTTCACTCTGCGAGTGACATAACACAGTTTTGAATGAAATAACAATGAAATCAAGACTCTAAGCTGCCGACAGGCGTTGATATACATCAACGGGGACAGTTGAAAATGTGCGCCCCGATCGGGACTCAAACCCGGGGACTCCTGCTTACATGGCAGACTATCGTCTGAGTCACCTAGGGCACACAGGATAGTGTGACTGCAGGGATTTATCCCTTGCTCGCTCCCCTTGAGACCCACATTCCCAACTTAATGTCCACACACTACATTCGGAGTGCCCCTGCCCATTTCACTCATTACTCGCGGCAGACAATCTTATCGAGTGTCGTAAGAGCTCGGGCAATGTGTGTGCATCCGCACAGGAGAAGGTCAATCCCCGGTTAGCCTTATATATATGAAGATGGTATCTGTTCTTTCGGTCATGTCGGGGCAATGCGTGTGCATCCAGAGCAATAGCGGAAAGTGAACTCCAGGAGGTAACAGAGAAGATGGACGCGCCCCATTCTGGCGGTCGGGGAAAGCGTCATCGAAGAAGGAGGCACAGGATGGCTGGCCAGGAATCTCAGAACAACGGCATGCGTATCCGCTGAGGAGAACAGCGGTTTTTCGGCAGCTTCTGCGCACAGACTCTCAACCGGGCTATCGTAAAATGGGCCAGTGGCCAAACGGATGCCAAGGTGGTGGGCTGTATTTAGACGGAGTAAAATGCGCGCAGATGCATAGACAAAACACCCATTGTCTAGTTTAGAACTGACAAGGGATTGCTAAAAATGGAGGAGGGTGGTCCCATCCGCTCCCCAGAAAGTGTCACTGAGTACATTTAGGATATTGAAGGTCCGGGTACAGCAGGTGGCCAGGTAAGACATGTGGAAGGACAAAGAAAATCTCCAGGAATAATGAATCGTAGAGCAACAATGTAAAGACGATGGAAGAAACCCGTTGCGCTGCCAGAAATTCTTAAAATGGTTTATCCAGTGGAAAAGCGAAAGCCGTTGTCGATGCTCCGATAGGAAAGACAATAGACATATGGCTGAAGAACCCCCACAAGGAGGCAAGTCCGTGGAGAACTAAAACAGATCGCAAAAACGTCAACGAAAAGTGAGCTGGAGATGCCTGGTGGGAGACGTGCCATGTTAGTGTTAATGGCGATAGCAAAGAAGACGACGCTCAGGATGGAAACCTAAGACACTTTGTTTTCCTGATTAAAGGTGTCCAACAAGGCAGAACCTACACATACCTTTCAAAATTGGTCTCCTAAGAATCCCTGATGAACCGGTGCAGGTAGAGTCAGAAGCTCCATGTGTAGAATGTACAGCAGGTGTCGTAGGCTGTCTCCAAATCAAAAGCCATGGCATCAGTCTTGAATTTCCGGAGAAAACCATTCATAACAAGGGTAGACAAAGTGACGAGATGATCAGCTGCAGAATGGTCCACTCGAAATCCACATTGTGCAGTTCTAACATTCTGCGTGGTTTCTGTTTGTTCTAAGTCGTGTCTCCCTACCACTTTCGCGCAACGACGCTCTGAGCGTGTTTTTTAGGGAATTGACTAGTTTTTGTATACCATTCTAATTCTTCATCCTCTCTATCTCGCGTCATTCTTAATTGTTTGTTTATAACTGGTATTTCTTCTAATTTTAGCTTTTGCTCAAAGAGAAGTGTGACATTCCCGAATGTTACGCTACCTTTCCCCATATCTATTATCGCTCGTCTCTCATTTAAAAAATCTGCACCTATAATCAAATCTACAGTTAGTTTAGGTATAATCACGAAGTTGGCTTAGATCTTTTGACCTTGACACGAAAGAGTTAACGTTGTTTGTCTCGTAACTTCCGCAGCATTGTTTCTAATAGGACCTCTTACTTTAATCTTACGTGTTTTCAGAACTGGCAATTCCTCGTTGGCATTACACTGCATGAATAAATTTTCTGAGATCGCAGTCAGTTCACTTCCGTTATCAATTACAATATTGACTGGGATATGCTTTACCATGGCCTTCACAATTGGTTGAATTTGAAAGGGTTGGTTCTGTTCTTCTTCTTCTTGGATCAACGAATCCTCCACAGAATCATACATGAGTCTTTTCAGGAATTTCCCTTGTGAATTCGGACTTTCTGTAGGATAAGCTTCGACTGCTACTTGCCTCTCTTTTATTTCCTCTTCTCTATTTCTTCCTTCATTTACGCTTTCGTCAACATCCTCTACATTTTCCTCATCCTTGACTATCTTCTCCTTCTTCGTCGCTACTTCCACATAATGGCATCTAAATGCTCTAATTATCGCTTCATAACTTCCTTCATTGTATACGTTGGGTTGTGTGCCCACTCGTAACTTATTTTCAACTTCTGTCGACTGCGCATTATCCTCATTGAATTCGCTTTCCCTGGTTTCCATCTCAAAAAGCCCTGCAATACTCATTACTTCCTCCTTTCCAACTACATTCGTTGTGCATGCCTCTGGTAATTCATCTTCCTCGTCAGTATTCTCCCAATTAATTTCGTCCCAACACGATACTGTTATTTTCCTGTCTTCGTTTTCATCTGGTCGCTGCGGATTTGTTTCTTCCTTCTTCTCTTCTCGTGATAAGGTATTTACTTCTCTGTTCAAGGTGCTGCAATTTTTCTGGGTCGGTGCGTCATTCTCTTTGGCGTTGGCGCTTAGCTGTCAATTCGAACGTTTTTCGGGGCTTGGTGGTCTTACCTCCACCTCTTCTATCTGTATTCTCTTTTCTTGCTCTGCTTGTTGATATTGGTTTCTTTGTTGATAATTTGTCGGTCTATTGGCGCTCCAATACCCGTTCCGGTTGTCGTTATTCCCTCTGTAATAGTTGTTGCCGTTCCTGGGTGAGTTATAGTTATTGCCATATTCTCTTCTAAATCCATAACCGGTTCTTTGTTGAAATCTATTGTCGTTTCTTGGTGCGACGTTATCACGTGTTTCGTAATTATTGTTTCTTCGTACTGTGTCTTGTGGATTCCACTGCTTTTTGCTTTCACGTACGCTTCGTCTTTTTCTTGCGTCATCTACTGAAAATATGAACTCTAGTTCCCTTAGAATACCTTTAAATGCTTCGACGTCATTGCCTCCGCGACCTACTAATGATTGCTGGTATTTCAATGGTAACTTCATCGTGCATAATTTAATCAACTCTCCGTCACTGTATGGTATATCTAAGCATTGATTTTTCTTTGCCATTAATTCGAAAAACTTCACTGGACTCTTCTCTCCTGAATTTTCAAAATATGGGTTCTGTAATAATTCGTACCTCACTCTGTTCTGTGCTTCGCCGGACCAATATCGTGAGAGAAACTTCTCTCTGAAGTCTTCGTACGATCGGCATGTCACTGCAACATATTGTATGGTTTCTGCGAATGTTCCTGACGTGTGTGCACATATAAAGTCTAATTTGTGTGCTGGCGTCCAGTGTTCTGGTAATCCTACTCGGAATTGATCAATAAAAGTTCGTCGATGTAATGAGTTTCCTTCTCGAAAGTATTGAAATTTTCTGACTGTGAGGAAATGATCATTGTCGTACTTCGTCATAGTTCCATATGAAATTCGCAATTCTTCGCCACTTTTGTTTCTGATCATTTCTCCCGTCGTTCTTTCCGGTCGTGGTAGATCCATTGGATATTGTTGACTGTAACTTTCACGTACCCTTGGTGCAAGCTGTCTGATTTCACGTATGTTACTTTCCGCCTGTGACTGGAATCGCAAATGCGTAATATCTTCGTTAATTGCTTGTTTTTCCGGTGCTGTTACAGATACGGATGTGGTTGCAGACTCAGTGCTTGTTCGATCCTGTTCACTACGCGCTTCAATGGTTTGCAACAACTCTGTTCACAATTTCTGAAATCGTCGCATCGTTTGCGCTACTATTTTGACTATGTGGTTATCATATCATTTCAGCGCTGCTTTTGTGATACGTTTGTGTAACACACTGTTTTCAACAATTTCACGCGCTGTACCTGCTGCTTGTCTAGTAATTACGTTTATCTGTTTCTCTAGTTTCTTGACTTCTCCCTGGGTGTTGTTACGAATGTTTTGATCTCGTCCTGACTGTCATCACGCAATGTTTGTACGTCCGCTTGTACCTTGTCAATGTCAGTTCTCAATTGATTGTGACCTGTTACTAAGTTTCCTATCTCTTCTAGAGATTCTTTTGCCTCGTCTTCAATATGACTTGGGTGTAACTGAATTTTTTTGTTTTGTTCTTTAATCTCAAGCATTTGTCTCGTGATTTCTGCAATTTGGTTCGTCGTTTCTGCATTCTGAATTTTAATTTGATTCGCAATTTCTTTATTTTGTCTTGTCATGGTTTCCGTCATTAACTGTAATAATTCTGCTAGATGGGTGGGTCCTATAGCGTTTCCTTCCGACGTCCTACGCTCTGTGTTTTCGCCCAAGTGCTGGTTTGCAACCGATGGCATTTAACTGTGTGGTGACACGTTTCTGCTCGAATTCCTTGTACTCTGTGGTGAGGGAGCTCTGATTACTTATACTATGGGTTCTACGTATTAAAGACGCAAGTTAGAATCCTCATCGGCTGTCTCTCTACTTTGCAGCTCCTCTGTCGTATGCTGACCTAGGTTTTCTGTGCCTTGGCGTACATTATCCTCGTTATGGTGCGTTATCTATCCTATTTCTCGCGATACTGCATCGTCTGTTGTACTGTCCTCTATTCACTGTCCATCTTCATGCTGGGTCTCTACCTCAATACGGTCAATGTCTCGATCTGCCACTGCTAATCTTTCCGAATCCCTCATTTTCTGTTTTAAAAGCAATTCACGCCCCCTACATCGCGTCAACATGCGCTCATACGATCTCACGCGTTTCGTAAACTTTTTGCACACACGACTTGGCAATCCATTCACTTACTTGTTGGGTCAGAACTTGTCAACGATGTATCCGCCACCCATGCGCTTGCATTGGAGAGAAAACTTAATTCTAACAATATTAAAATCCATAACTTGATTATGCTATTGTCTCTGCTAGAAGGTCTCACTTTCTATTGAATACTTTCTATCTATCGCTGCAGCTACTGTTTTCGACTATGTATAACTTTAAGAAATTTTTATTTTTTTGCGAAAATTTTTCAACAGGGTATATTTCTGACCTAGTTGGGTATGTGGTCGACCTTCAATCATGGTATTTTACCATCCTGGCAGGGTCGCCATTCTCTAACATTCTGCTTGGTTTCTGTTTGTTTTAAGTCGTGTCTCCCTACCACTTTCGCGCAACGACTCTCTGAGCGTGTTTTTTTAGGGAACTGACTGGTTTGAACCTGGGACCTGTTGCTGGTAAGGAGACGCCAGACCACACATGAAATGTAGAGTTCAGAGGAGTTCAGTGAGGCTAGCGATGATATAACCAAATACTTAAAGATTTTAGCGTCAGCTCCACTGCACTCCCTGTAAAAGAATCTTAATACTAACTAAATTTAGTGGAAGGGGTTCAAGGCTTTCCTATTTTTAGTTAGCTGGTAAAATAACGTCGAAAAACCAGTTAAGTTTACCATTGGAAATTTTATTCTACTCACAAAACATTGTTTATAAATTGCATTGTTGATAAAAGGAAATGTTTTAATACAGGATGATAAAAACCAACTGCGTTCAACTAGAATCTGAAGGAATATTCCCTGAATGGGTGTCCCAGTTCTACAATGGATCGAAGGATGACCTATGCCATATCACATCTATAGTCTAGGTTTAAATTAAGTTTCACAAAAGAGAAAACTATCAAAATGGTCGACAGTGACCCTGAATTATCTTTAATTACTTATCTAACTTGTCGTAAGTTACAGTGGCTGATGTGGCATCTCAATAATTATATAACAAAAAAATCATCGCGTTTCAGATTTTAACTTACTTAGCAAATGTGAATACCATGAGCTTCAATTGACGATCAACACTAGTATTACGTAAAAATGTGATGTAACAGATGAGACTTCTGCAGTACTGAGTGAAGCCTTATGCACTAAAAAATGCGACATCGCGTGCGTTCATTACCTTGTCGGTGTTCGTCAGGGTGCGGCGGCCGGCGCAGCTCCATACAGCTTGCCGTCTCTGAAGCAACTCTCTCCTGACTTCTAATTACTACAATTTACCGAAGTTGGTTTAAAAAAACTATCTGGCTGTGATTTCATCTGACCAATCAGGGTCTCAATGTTAACCTTAAGCTCCACCTACAAAAATTCTGTCTATCCAATGAGAAACGTTATACTTTTCGTGGTGGGGCAATGTCTTTAAAGTTTGTAACGCAACAGAGGTGCGAAAAAGTCTCACGCTAAAACTTGCGGCTGGTGTGGCCCTTTTTGTGTTATCGTAGGATCTATACTGCTCTTCTGGAGGGCTCTAGCCTTTAACATGGGCTGGGGGGTGGTCCTAGCGATTACTTTTCGTCGTGGGGAAATGTTTTTTAGGTTTGCAACGTACCACAGACGCGAAAAAGTCTCACGCTAAAACGTGCGGCTGGTGTGGCCCTTTTAGTGTTATCGTAAGAACTATACTGTTCTTCTGGAGGGCTCTATCTTTTAACATGGGGGTGGTCCTGGTGGTTAGCTGGAAACGTGGGTGTCCGTCCCTTATCGTAGGGCCTTCTAGCTTAACACGGTTCTGCTCTCGGCTTCTGTTCTCGTTTCTCCCCTCGGAACTGCGTCTGTCTCACGGTGGGCAGGTATGACATGCATTTAGGCATTCTTGCATTAGTCTGTGGTATTCCATTTGCTCACTCGTTACTCGTATTACTTTGGTTAATTTAATGTCACGATTTATTCGGAGCTATATGACATACTACTGGAATTGCTTATCATGTCAGGGTTATCATGGAAGGTGTTGGATTTGCTTGACACCTTACACAGTCATTAGTAAAGCGCGGTAGTCGAGCCACCATACCAGCCGGGCCCGAATCACTTATTCCATCACCTTGCAGACACAGCTGGTGAGAGAAATGAGTCGGTAGCTTATAGAATGTTTGTCTTTACCTGGCTTGGGTATGGGTATGAGAGAGGCTTCACGCTAGCATCTAGGATACGTGTCCTCTGCCCACGTGCGATTGTACATATGAAGGAGAAAGTGCTTGCGCGCGAGAGAAAGGTACTGCAACATCTCAATGTGAAAATCGTCTGGTCCTGGTGAGGAAGAGCAGGCTGAAGTGAGAGCATGATCTAACTTCCTTATAGTAAAAGCGGCACTGTAGCACTCATGGTTCTGAGAGGAATAGTATAGCGCTAGAGTCTCCTCCACACGTTTCCGATGGAGGAAGACGGGGTAGGGGTGATAGTGGGTGGAGCTCGAAATCTCGACAAAATAGCGGCCCAAGGTGTTGGAGATAGCAGTAGGGCCTACTGTGACATCTTCTGCTACCAACAGGGCCGAAATCGTGGAATTGAGGTAGATCCCAGGGAGCTGTTGGAGGCTGGCCCACACAATGGAGTGGAAATATTAAAAATGGTTGAAATGGCTCTAAGCACTATGGGACTTAATTTCTGAGGTTATCAGTCCCCTAGAACTTAGAACTACTTAAACCTAACTAACCTAAGGAAGTACTAAAGAATGGCGAGATACGTTTGAAGCTCTCTAACGCTATAGATACAGCAATAAGGAATAGCGCAGTCGGCAGTACAGTTGAAGAGGAATGGACATCTCTAAAAAGGGCCATCACAGAAGTTGGGTGAGCCGGCCGAAGTGGCCGTGCGGTTAAAGGCGCTGCAGTCTGGAACCGCAAGATCGCTACGGTCGCAGGTTCGAATCCTGCCTCGGGCATGGATGTTTGTGATGTCCTTAGGTTAGTTAGGTTTAACTAGTTCTAAGTTCTAGGGGACTAATGACCTCAGCAGTTGAGTCCCATAGTGCTCAGAGCCATTTGAACCATTTGAACCACAGAAGTTGGGAAGGAAAACATAGGTACAAAGAAGGTAGCTGCGAAGAAACCATAGGTAACAGAAGAAATACTTCAGTTGATTGATGAAAGAAGAAAGTACAAACATGTTCCGGGAAAATCAGGAATACAGAAATACAAGGCGCTGAGGAATGAAATAAATAGGAAGTGCAGGGAAGCTAAGACGAAATGGCTGCAGGAAAAATGTGAAGACATCGAAAAAGATATGATTGTCGGAAGGACAGACTCAGCATACAGGAAAGTCAAAACAGCCTTTGGTGACATTAAAAGCAACGGTGGTAACATTAAGAGTGCAACGGGAATTCCACTGTTAAATGCATAGGAGAGAGCAGATAGGTGGAAAGAATACATTGAAAGCCTCTATGAGGGCGAAGATTTGTCTGATGTGATAGAAGAAGAAACAGGAGTCGATTTAGAAGAGATAGGGGGATCCAGTATTGGAATCGGAATTTAAAAGAGCTTTGGAGGACTTACGGTCAAATAATTCAGAAGGGATAGATAACTCTCCATCAGAATTTCTAAAATCATTGGGGGAAGTAGCAACAAAACGACTATTCACATTGGTGTGTAGAATATATGAGTCTGGCGATATACCATCTGACTTTCGGGAAAGCATCATCCACACAATTCCGAAGACGGCAAGAGCTGACAAGTGCGAGAATTATCGCACAATCAGCTTAACAGCTCATGCATCGAAGCTGCTTACAAGAATAATATACAGAAGAATGGAAAAGAAAATTGAGAAGGCGCTAGCTGACGATCAGTTTGGCTTTAGGAAAAGTAAAGGGACGAGAGAGGCAATTCTGACGTTACGGCTAATAATGGAAGCAAGACTAAAGAAAAATCAAGACATTTTCATAGGATTTGTCGACCTGGAAAAAGCGTTCGACAATATAAAACGGTGCAAGCTGTTCGAGATTCTGAAAAAAGTAGGGGTAAGCTATAGGGAGAGACGGGTCATATACAACACGTACAACAACCAAGAGGGAATAATATAAGTGGACGATCAAGAACGAAGTGCTCGTATTAAGAAGGGTGTAAGACAAGGCTGTAGCCTTTCGCCCCTACTCTTCAATCTGTACATCGAGGAAGCAATGATGGAAATAAAAGAAAGGTTCAGGAGTGGAATTAAAATACAAGGTGAAAGGATATCAATGATACGATTCGCTGATGACATTGCTACCCTGAGTGAAAGTGAAGAAGAATTAAATGACCTGCTGAACGGAATGAATAGTCTAATGAGTACACAGTATGGTTTGAGAGTAAATCGGAGAAAGACGAAGGTAATGAGAAGTAGTAGAAATGAGAACAGCGAGAAAACATCAGGATTGATGGTCACGAAGCCAGTGAAGTTAAGGAATTCTGCTACCTAGGCAGTAAAATAACCAATGACGGACGGAGCAAGGAGGACATCAAAAGCAGACTCGCTATGGCAAAAAAGGCATTTCTGGCCAAGAGAAGTCTACTAATATCAAATACCGGCCTTAATTTGAGGAAGAAATTTCTGACGATGTACGTCTGGAGTACAGCATTGTATGGTAGTGAAACATGGACTGTGGGAAAACCGGAACAGAAGAGAATCGAAGCATTTGAGATGTGGTGCTATAGACGAATGTTGAAAATTAGGTGGACTGATAAGGTAAGGAATGAGGAGGTTCTACGCAGAATCGGAGAGGAAAGGAATATGTGGAAAACACTGATAAAGAGAAGGGACAGGATGATAGGACATCTGCTAAGACATGAGGGAATGACTTCCATGGCACTAGAGGGAGCTGTAGAGGGCAAAAACTGTAGAGGAAGACAGAAATTGGAATACGTCAAGCAAATAATTGAGGACGTAGGTTGCAAGTGCTACTCTGAGATGAAGAGGTTAGCACAGGAAAGGAATTCGTGGCGGGTCGCATCAAACCAGTCAGTAGACTGATGACCAAAAAGAAAAAAAAAACCTAAGGACATCACACACATCCATGCCCGAGATAGGATTCAAACCTGCGACCGTAGCGGTCGCGCGGTGCCAGACTGTAGCGCCGAGAACCACTCGACCACTCCGGCCGGCAGAAATATTAAAAAAACTAGTAAATAAACCCCAGATAGTTGTCTACTGCGCCGCGGCACGCCTGATTCCACCAAGAGACAGGGAAAAGGCGCAGTAAAGATGATGTGCGAGGAATGGAACGTTCTGCCGTGGTAAGGATCACAACAGGGAAAATGTTGTTTGTCTAAGGTCGCCAGGGAAGAGTAAAGCCTCCAGTCGGCCTTAGAAAGCTTCTAACTTTGTCTGAACGTAGGTGCGGTCGGAGTCAACAAACGGACAGCACATAGGAAATGGTCGTTCGGGTACATGTCAGACGTAAAATGGGGACAGATTCATAAACACGGTCAAGTTGGGCAGTGCAAAACGAGAGGTCCAAATGGGAAACATGTGTGTGGAGTCAGAAAGGAACGTGGCAGTGCTAAGGCAGATGAGGTGAAGTTTATTGAGAAGGTCAGGCAAGACGGCAACCCTCTGACCGGTTCTGGGAGAGCTCCAACGGAGATGGTGCGCATTAAACTGACTGAGGAGCAAAAGGGGTATGATGGCCAATCCGATGGAGGATATATTCGATTAGATTTCGTGATTGCAGCCGGATCATGTTCACTTCTTGCCACAATATTTTCGCTGGCAATAGTGTTGCCATCTTCAGCTCAGTGTCCGCAACTGGAGACTGCAGTTTTCTGGCGCCGGCTTTATGGCAGAAGCTGGCTGCTCATGCATGGTTGTTTACATCTTTGGGCGGGTTTAGTGACATCTCTGAACGGTCAAAGGGACTATGTCTGGGATGCAATCAATATACACAGTCAACGTCTATCTTCAGGAGATCTGGGAACCGGGGTGATGCAAAACATTTTTGATGCGTGTATAATTTCACATGTTGCTTATGGTCAAGTTGGAACTGAGTTAGCAGTTCACTTCGGTTTGTGAGCAGCTATATTTTTGCGTTTATTCGGCACAGCAACCTAGCAGAGAGAAGGCAAAGGAACACAAATATTCGATCTTCGCCACAGCCATACCCGTGTAGTTTTAAGTGGTCTTGTGGTCTCTTTTTAGCGTCAACTGTCAATCCCCACAAAATCGGCGACCCTCCGGTAGTCTGCCTGCAGTTGGCTACAGCCTTCTGAGGTTCCAGCCTTCCTGTAGAAAACAGTTTCACTTCCAAGGAGTCTGATACGTAGTTTAACCTTATTCAGAACATCATTTGTAGGCTATACTGAGTGATCCCGAACTCCACCGACCAACTTTAGAGATGGTGGTATAGACAAAACAAGAAAAAAGTCTAATAAGTAGAGGGTCTAAAACGCGTACTTGAGAGCTATGAGCACTTGTTCTTCTTCTATACTGTGAAACACATGATGTACCGCACAAATTTCTCGTGTGCTGACGCAGAGAAGACTGTCCGCTTCACAACTAGAAACAAATAGAGTCAGTGAGAGAAAATTAGTTTGGATAATCGGATTAGTGATTCACATTACCAACGAGATAATGAGTGGATTGATACCGAGCATTCCACTGTTGGTCTATTAACTGCAAAGTTCGGTAACTAAAACATAAAACCTGTCACTTCAGCATGAAGGCTAATTTTCTACGATCATTAGCGCACACCCAAGTCATGCCTTCAAGGCGGACTATTGGGTGGAAACGGCCAAATAATATTCCCGTTCCATGATGAATTATTACACTAACGCTCATAAATTAAGGATAATTGCAGGATGTGGTGCCACACAACGTAGCACTACACAAAATGGGTGCTAATAGCATAGGCACATAGGGAACACACACGACTCAGATCTGCAAGTCCACGATATTGGTGATAAGTTGAGCAAACGGTCCCGAAACACGTGTGCTACAAAATGCCACTGTTTCCTGCACATGTACCCCTACATCAATACGGGATATGATCACCATGCATACGCACACAGGTCGCACAACGGGTTGGCATACTCTGGATTAGGTGGTCGAGCAGCTGCTGGGGTATAGGTTCCCATTCTTGCACCACTGCCTGTCCGAGCTCCTAAAGTGTCGTAGGGATTTCAAGACTTGTAGCGATACGCCGACCGAGAGCATCCCAGACGTGTTCGATGGGGTTTATGTGTGGAGAACAGGCAGATTCACTTCATTTGCCTGATATCTTCTGTTTCAAGGTACTCCTCCATGATGGCGGCTCTGTAGGCCAGTGCGTTATCATCCATCAGGGGGAAGGTGTGACCCACTGCACCCCTGAAAAGGCGGACATATGGTGCAAAATGACGTCCCGATACATCTGACCTGTTACAGTTCCTCCGTCAAAGACATGCAGGGGTTTACGTGCACCAATCATAATACCACCCCACACCATCAAACCACGACCTCCATACAGGTCCCTTTCAATGAAATAAAGGGGTTGGTATCTGGTTTCCGGTGAGAATCACTATTTAGACTATACCTGGACTCATCCGTGAACATAACCTGGGACCACTGTTCCAACGACCATGTACTGTGTTCTTGAAACCAGGCTTTACAGGCTCTCCTGTTTCCAGGGGTCACTGGAAAGCACCTTGCAGGTCTCCGAGTGAATAAACCATGTCTGTTCAGTCGTCTGTAAACTCTGTGTGTGTGGAGACAACTTTTCCAGTGGCTGCGGTAGGGTCCCGAGCGAGGCTACCTGCAATACTTCATCGCCGTCTGCGAGCACTGATGGTGAGATATCGGTCTTCATGTGTTGTTGTACACTGTGGACGTCCCGTACTGTAGCGCCTGGACACATTTCCTGTCTGCTGGAGCCGTTGCCACAATCTTGAGATCACACTCTGTGGCATACGGAGAGCCCTTGCTACAACGTGTTTCACCAACCTCCAGTCGCCCTTGTATTCTACCCCTCATAACGTCTTAAATATAAGTTCTTTGAGCCATTTTCAACACACAGTCACCATTAGCACCTCTGAAAACGTCTACACACTTACTCTCTGCACCGTACACTGACATACACCAACACACCTCTGCGAATGTGGACTGCTGCCAGCGCGACCGTGCGACGACTGCACGTAAAATGCACAGCATGATCATACTCTGAGGTGATTTAAGCCCGCAAATGACCCAGCAGAGCGTTGATTCGGCAGGTATCACATAATTCTTAATTTATGAGCATGAGTGTATTATACTTCGTAAAGACGGCTGTTTGCTTTCTGTCTTGTAGCCGTTAGGTTCAAATATGAATGGCAGGAACGCGGTCCCGCAGGGGCGCGAATACGATGTGACATGGGACGAGTTGGTGTCCACACAGGCCCTGTAAAATAACCTACAGGCGGCACTTGGCGCTTAACCTTTCCCTCTCCGGTTAATTTGGCACGGGGTATCTCTTCATCGCCTAAGTACAACGTGTGCAGGTGGTCAGGTTAACAAAACTCTGAGGAGACCAGCTCTCAGCCCAGTTATACTCAGGTCATCGAACATGCAGCGCGCGCCGCTTCGTAAGTTTCACTAACGCGGAATCGGCCTTCATCTTAGCCCAGAATGTCACTTGAAGATGGGGAAGCAGTCCCGAGTACCGTTCAATTTTCATCTTGTGCGATGAATATCATTCGGGATATGGCAGCGCCTACGGGGGACCCTAACGCGCCGTTACGCGAATTTCCGTGCTCGCACCCAGATTGACGATGGCAGTAATGTAGTCAGCTACATCTTGCCGCCTCCGCTTCTGCTTCACATCAGCTCTCGCGCTAAAATTCCCACCAACGTTCTCACTCTCTCTCTATAGGCCCATTTCTCAGTTGTACTGCTTCTTAGAATTTCATACCTTGTATGTCTTGGTCTACAAGTGGTTGGAAGTTCGCCATTTACGTTGTCATTCATGTTGTGACTATTTATTTGTAACAGAGCTGCCTCTTTTTATGGTATAATGGCTGTAATGGATGTTCAGTTAGTTAGTTACGTGTTCCACTGACCAATTTCACGGTAACAGTTATGATGTGTAACGTGCCAAGTGGTTAACAAATGCACACATGAATCTTTTTTAAGGTTTAAAAACATGGCTGTTTGGTTCAGTGACCTTTTCTAAATTAAAATCGAGACAAATGAGCCGTCGGTCACAATTATTTTTAGTCTAATGGGCCAGGTTTCAACACTTCTAAGAGTGACTACATCAGAAAGAAAACAATTAAAGTGGCCTATAACATAGTTAGAAATTTACAGGAAAAGATATTTTTATGGAAAAAGTGTAGGTGCTGACTAACAATAAAAGACAGAGGCAGTACTTACATGTCACATGTAAAATAATTAACAGGCCAGAAGGGCTTCAGTCACTAAATATGTAAAAAGGAATACGTGAAAGCTAGCCACTATGGGCTGCTCGTGCCTGTACAGCTACAGGTTGCATCGGATACCTTTTATTGTTAGTTAGTATTTACACTGTTTGTATAAAAAATGTATTTTCCTATAAATTTGTAACTATGTTACAGGCCATTTTAATTGTTTTAATTCTGATGAAGGCACTCTTAGAGGTGTTGATACCTGGTCAGTAAGACTAAAAATAATTGTGACCGAGGGCTCGTTTGTTTCAATTTTTTTTAATTTAATTTTTATTAGGTACCCGATTCCCTTAAATGGCACAGAATGCATATATCATACCTATAGATTTGTTTATTCCTATTCAAGAATTCATCTATGGTACAGAATGAGTTATCAATGAGATATGATTTCAATTTGTTTTTCAAGCTGTTACTGCTGTCTGTCAGACGTTTTATTTCATCTGGTAATTTATTGAAAACTTATACAGCAGCATATTTTACCCCTTTCTGTGCCAAATATGGGTTAAGTTGAGGATAGTGTAGGTCTTTCTTTCTTCTGGTATTATAATCATGAATGTCACTGTTGTTTTTAAACTGGTCCATGATGTTGAAAACAATTTTTATTACTGAGTAAACGTACTGATAGCTGTTGTAAGAACTCCTAACGTTTTAAAGAAATGCCTACTAGATGTGCGACTATGAGCCCCACACATTATTCTAACCACTTTCTTTTTAGCACTCAATACTTTTTGCCTAAGTGTTGAGTCACCCCAAAATATTATTCCGTATGACATCAGAAAGTGATAGTATGCAAAGTATGTCAGCTTGCTAATTTCTATATCTTCAAATTAGCACTTAAGCTGATTGCAAACGTTGCTGAATCTTGTCGTTTTAGCATATGCAAAATGTGAATTTTCCACTTAAGGTTCTTATTTATATGTACACCCAAAACTTAGTATGCTCTACCCTGGCTACTGACTAACGTGCAGGAAGGCCTCTCACATCCGGTACCTTTCTCCTGTGCGCTTTCTCCTAAAACCTATAAGCCTCCAGCCAACTACATCCCCTGCAAGTACCTGAAGACTCCGAAAACCTACGCGGTAAACCAGGTGAGTGAAATCCTCTGACAGTTATGACATCGTTCATCATAATTGATCCCAGTCGCTGTAGACACGTACATTTACATAATCACCACAACTCTTCGTTACATTATAGTGTTAGGCACAAACTCCAGTCGCTACAATCTCTACTGCTAAGAGACCTTCTCTTTCCTTGTTTTGGGTCGAAATGGTAAGGACCAAAACAAGTAAACAGATATCCAGTATACATGGGTCCTAAAACATCTTGTGATCTATGAGCACTTGTTCAGTAGAAGAGATGTGTTTCGCAGTAGCGAAGAGGAACAAGTACTCATAGCTCTTAACGTATGTTATTTAGAGCTCATTTTTGTTGACCATTTTCTTCTGCCGTTGTTCATATGAAAACCCTTTAATATATGGGAATCAAAGAGCTTCCTTTGGAAGAGACATGCATCACAGAAGTGAAGACAAACAAGAGTTCAGAGTTCTTATGGTACATTATTAACTGTGTGCTGGAGTAAGGTGTCGCCAGCACAGCAGACGGCAAAGAGGTTGCAATGAGGTCGATAATAGGGTAATAGACGTGGAATCAAGCATGCCTGTCAGGAGAGAGGCCAATGACAGACTCACAGCCCTCATCTCGTGGTCGTGCGGTAGCGTTCTCGCTTCCCACGCCCGGGTTCCCGGGTTCGATTCCCGGCGGGGTCAGGGATTTTCTCTGCCTCGTGATGGCTGGGTGTTGTGTGATGTCCTTAGGTTAGTTAGGTTTAAGTAGTTCTAAGTTCTAGGGAACTGATGACCTAAGATGTTAAGTCCCATAGTGCTCAGAGCCATTTGAACCATTTTGAACAGACTCACAAGTAATGCACATCCAACACCCTCTCGAACACCGGTATTTAGATCGCTGACGTGGACTAGAGACCCACACAGTCACAGCACATTTGTAGACAGAGTCAGTCACAGTCAGCTCAGTTGCCAGCCCAGTTACTGTTCTAGTTGGCACCAGTGAGTTCACATCACTGGCTACGAGAATGTTGTGTTTATAGCGGGACTTGTATTTTACCAGCAGTGAGGCTAATGTGGACTATTAAGGAAGAGCTTGTACCCCACAACAACTTACTTCAAGATAAGAAGCTCTCTGTTTAAGTTAATAGAGAACCCCGTCAATACATGTGCGTCTTTTGTTGTAGAAAGAGGATAACGGTCACCAAACAACCTCCTCTCCTTGCTTCCCATGCTACAAGACTCTACAGTGACAACGAGAAGATAGAAAAAACTGAATCTTCCATCATTACTTGGTAGAATATGAAAATTTTTCCTTGTTAAACTTCTGGTATAAATTCTGGAGAACAGTATCACTAGACTTTTTTCCGTGTTTTGGCCCATACTATAACCTCTGAAAGTTTGTCGATGGAGTTGTAATTCACCCTGTTTATTGCCAATAACAATCGCGCTGTAACACTGTTCTGGCCCCTAGACAGCCCTGAAACCCGTCAAAAATCTGGTCCGGTACTCTGTGAGTTCTTACACTACCGGCCATTAAAATAGCTACACCAAGAAGAAATGCAGATGATAAATGGGTATTCGTTGGACAAATATATTATACTAAAACTGACATGTGATTACATTTTCACGCAATTTGGGTGCATAGATCCTGAGAAATTAGTACCCAGAACAACAACCTCTGGCCGTAATAACGGCCTTGATAGGCCTGGGCATTGACTCAAACAGAGCTGGGATGGCCTGTACAGTTACAGTTGCCCATGCACCTTCAACACGATACCACAGTTCATCAAGAGTAGTGACTGGCGTATTGTGGCGAGCCAGTTGCTCGGCCACCATTGACCAGACGTTTTCAATTGGTGAGAGATCTGGAGGATATGCTGGCCAGGGCAGCAGTCGAACATTTTCTGCATCCAGAAAGGCCGGTACAGGACCTGCAACATGCGGTCGTGCATTATCCTGCTGAAATGTAGGGTTTCGCAGGGATCGAATGGAGGGTTGAGCCACGGGTCGTAACACATCTGAAATGTAACGTCCAATGCTCAAAGATCCGTCAATGCGAACTAAAGTTCACCGAGACATGTAACCAATGGCACCCCATACCATCACGCCGGGTGATACGCCAGTAAAGCGATGACGAATACACTCTTCCAATGTGCGTTCACCGCGATGTTGCCAAACACGAATGCGACCATCATGATGCTGTAAACAGAACGTGAATTCATGCGAAAAAATGAAGTTTTGCCCTTCTGCACCCAGGTTCGTCGTTGAGTACACCATCGCAGGCGCTCCTGTCTGTGATGCCCAGGCTAACCGCAGGCATGTTCTCCGAGCTGATAGTCCATGCTGCTGTGAACGTCGTCGGACTGTTCGTGCTGATGGTTGTCGTCTTGCAAACGTCCCCATCTGTTGACTCAGGTACCGAGACATCGCTGCACTATCCGTTACAGCCATGCGGATAAGATGCCTGTCATCTCGACTGCTAGTCATACGAGGCTGTTGGGATCCAGCACGGCGTTCCGTATTGTCCTCCTGAACCCACCGGTTCCATATTCTGCTAAGAGTCATTCGATCTCGACCACCGCAAGCAGCAATGTCGCGATACGATAAACAGCAATCGCGATACGCTACAATCCGACCTTTATCAAAGTCGGAAACGTGACGGTACGCATTTCTCCTCCTTACACGAGGCAGCACAACAACGTTTTACCAGGCAACGCCGTTCAACTGCTGTTTGTGTATGAGAAATCGGTTGGAAACTTTACTCATGTCAGCACGTTTTAGGTGTCACCACCGGCGCCAACCTTGTGTGAATGCTCTGAAACGCTAATCATTTGCATATCACAGCATCCTCTTCCTGTCGGTTAAATTTCACGTCTGTAGCACGTCTTCTTCGTGGTGTAGCAATTTTAATGGCCAGCAGTGCACTTTGCTCATACTTTGCCTGTAGCTGAGTGTATTGAAGTATGCAAATGCAATACCCTCTGGTGGAGCTGACAAAACTAAAAACACAACACAAACGGCGTGTCGTAGTTGCAAACAGAACCGGTGAGGAAGTCGCGTGCCCGGAAAGAATTCACGGTTGGGGCCGGGAGAACCCTCCGACACGCCTGGGGGGGAGGGGGGGGGGAATCGATCAGTGGGGCGTTCCATCTCCTTCCCTCGACCGGCCGCGACAACACCTGTCCTGTCCCATTGCTCCTGGCGTTCCGGCCGCGCAGGCCGTTGTGAGGAGGCAGCCAATAGAAAAACCTGGGGGCGAGCGTGGCGGCGCGGTATTAGTCATCGCTCGGAAATAAAGTGGCGAGAAGGGTGAGGGTGCCAAGCCGGAGTCAGCCGTCCCACACCTCCTCCTGCCATGAGCGACAGCAGGGGTCGGGAAGCTAGCAAGTACGCTTCGCTCCGCCGTGCCGTCACACAATAACTTATGCACCGCAGGCCGCGGTCCCGTCGCACAGTGACAGCGTGTGCGAGTACAAGAGACGTCTTCTTGCTGCACGGTAAAAGGCCCTTTTTCTCTCGGGAAAGGGAGACGGTACCAAACAGCTGGTGCTTGAGGCAGTATGAATAACCAGCAAGTGTTTCCGTGCGCAGGACTCGGCGGATAGAGGTTCCCGTAAGCGGATAAGGACGGACATGCTGCCCGGGTCGGGTTTTGCGCGGATTACTGCCCTCTGCGCTTTCGGAAGCCAACAAAGTCGGGGCCCAGATCAATTGCCGCTCAAGAGCGGCGGCCGCTGCTGCCTGGGAAACGCGTGTGGGTCTCTCAGAGGCGAACTGAACGCTGCTGGCTCTGGGCGCTACAAGCGATACGTAAAACGCCACAAACAGGTTTCAAGGTCCCTTTACGTGTAGCACCAAAAACAGCTAACAGCTTTATTGAACAGCAACTAGTTTCGACAATTTACGTCAACATTTGATCCTTATGGGTATAACATAATTACGAGGGTCACTTAAAAAGAAATGCACACTATTTTTGTAAAAATACAGTTTTCATTCTGCATGTGTGAACGTTTTATAGTGTGTAGATACGTCCTTCCCACTTGTTTTCAAACATAGTTCTACCTGTTCCTGTGAGTGGTGCCGTCACAGCATCTCTTCAAGATGGCTGCTACACTTGACGTTCGTCAGAAGCAACGTGCTGTCAATGAATTCCTGTGCTGTGAAAACAGTGGGAAACATCCACAAGAGGTTGAAAAAGGTGTATGGAGATGCTGCTGTCGATCGCAGTACAGTTAGTCGGTGGGCAAGCAGGTTACGTGATGAAAGCGGACACGGCAATATTGAGGATTGTCCTCGCAGCACCAGGCCTCGTACTGCACACACTCCAAACAATGTGCAGAGAGTTAATAAATTGGTAACTGCTGACAGACGCATCACAGTGAGCGAATTGTCACTCTACGTTGGCATAGGGGAAGGAAATGTTTGCAGAATACTGCAAGTGTAGGCGTTAAACAAGGTTTGTGCCACGTGGGTTCCCAGGATGTTGACAGTGGCTCAAAAAACCATGGAAGCGATCACAAAACTCGAATGGACGACAGTGAAACACCCGCTTTACAGTACTTACCTGGCTCCATGTGACTATCATCTCTTTGGGAAACTGAAAGTCTCGCTTCGTGGAACAAGGTTGGAAGATGATGACTCCCTTGCGCACGCTGCCAAACAGTGGCTCCAACAGGTTGGTTCAGAATTTTACCGTGCGGGTATACAGGCGCTGGTACCAAGGTGGCGTAATGCACTTGAGAGGGATGGAAATTACGTGGAGAAATGAAAATATTGTTCCTAAAGGATGTATCTACACACTGTAAAACTTTCAAACATGTAGAATAAAAGACGAATTTTAATACAAATAGTGTGCGTTTCTTTTGGAGTGACCCTCGTATAAGAGAATAATTAATTTCTGAAGCAAAAGACACATGTAACAATATAATCGTATTGTAGCATTATGTTTTAAAAATGTTTTACGCCAAATGTCTGTTATTGTAAGATATGGTAAACAACAATTTATACTTTAAACTAAGAGCCTAATTATATAATACGACAATCCGGAAAAGTTATTGAGATCTTTGCAGAGCAAACCATGTCAGAACTATTCCACATGTACGCATATCTCACGAAAACGCCATGAATATGATTCAAATGGCTCTAAGCACTATGGTACTTCACATCTGAGGTCATCAGTCCCCTAGATTTTGATCTACTCAAACCTAAACAACATAAGGACATCACACACATCCATGCCCGAGGCAGGATTAGAATCTGCTACCGTAGCAGCAGCGCGGTTCCGGACTGAAGCGCCTACAAGCGCTCGGCCACAGGGGCCGGCCTGAAGACAAATTTAGAGAGATTCGTGCCCACACCGGGTCTTACTCGCAAACTGTTCGCGACTGGAAAAGGGAAGAGGGGGGGGGGGGGGAGAGGGGGGAGGGAGCAATGACAGTAGTACATAACGTAGTACCCTCCGCACGCACTGCCCAGTCGCTTGCGGAGTATAGATGTAGATGTAGATTTAACTGTAGTAGACAGTCGAAATACGCTCAGACTTAATGAAAAATGTATTAATTAAAGTTGCAAATTAAACAGGTGATGACAGTTGCGGATATTACAGAAATATCGGTTTAGTAAGTTCCAAAAAACTGACGTGCATTTCGAGGTAGGATAGGAAAGTAACGAACAATAATTTTTTTCTTACTGCTGTTGCAGTTGGAATTTTGAAATTTCCCGGCGATATAGTTTGTAGTTAGCACTACAGAAGGTATTTTGTTTTCATGTGCAGCTCTAGCAAGTGAAGCCGAAACTACGCAACTAATATGGCGTGTATGCTACTGCAGTCAGCTTATGAAAAGCAGCTAAGTACCGTCAGTTCCACAAGAAAGTGTACGCCGCTATCTGTATGAAATAAAAGACACTATTGTGAGAATATGAACACATGAAAATACATGATATTACTAAGTCCACAGTTACCTAATAGTTAATCCTATCGCCACCATTATCAATGGCATCTTCGCACATTTTCAGCACGCTTTTCACGAGATTTTCTATTTGTCTTCTCGGTAACGATCTCCATATCGTCCTGATTTTATATGGCAGCTGCTTTCAGTTACGCTTCATCTTAACATATGACCAAACATCTGCAATTGGATTTACATCCGGAGACATTGCAGGCGAATCCATCGTGGACACCCCATTGTCTTGTTTCCACGCTGAACAGAGACGGCTGCGAATGTTTCGTGTCATTATCCTCTAGATGAGCCCAGTCTGACTCGTTAGAACAGAACAGCTTCTTAACGGAAAGGCGTTTTTGATACATACTACATGTGGTGTCACTGCCAGACACCACACTTGCTATGTGGCAGCCTTTAAATCGGCTGCGGTCCGTTATTATGCGTCGGACCCGCGTGTCGCCACTATCAGTGATTGCAGACAGAGCGCCGCCACACGGCAGGTCTATAGAGACTACCTAGCACTCGCCCCAGTTGTACAGCCGACTTTGCTAGCGATGGTTCACTGACAAAATACGCTCTCATTTGCCGAGACGATAGTTAGCATAGCCTTCAGCTAAGTCATTTGCTACGACCTAGCAAGGCGCCATTACCAGTTACTATTGATGCTGTAAAACGTGTACCGTCAAGAGCGATGTTCACCAATTATGAATTAAAGTTAAGTATTCCAGCAGCTACGTACGTTTTTCATTAGTCTCATTTTCTTGACCTGTTCCAGACCTCACGTCAGCCTGCGTGAGCTAAAACGCGTGCCTTTCGGCTTCCTCTCATAGTGGGTTGTCTGTCTTGCCAATCCACAACACTACACATTATTTCAGCCTTTAATTGACTCTAAATAACTGAAAATAGCGAAAACTGCCACTTTCGGTTGCTAAACATTGAACTCTTATACAGTTTATCTACAGACTGTACAATAGCGCATTGAGTACAGATTCCAGCCTACTACCAGAGCTGTCACTGCGGATGTTATGTTTAAAATTATGGCGTACACAATTCTTGTGAAAATGACTTTATAGAGCGATATTTGTGACCCAAAGGGCATAAACCGAGTGAAATTCACAGGTACATGCGTGGCGTATATGGGGACGACTGTATAGACCGTAGCTATGTCTCCAGGCGGAGTGCATACTTCCTAGAGGGACGTGAGACTTTTAATGATTCTCCATGTTCCAGGCGACTGGTAACAGCCTGAAAGAACTAAATTTCCTAGAGTTAGTGCTCGGTGTCTGCCCAAGGATATGACAGATAACCATAAGGGCCAGTGAATGATGGATCATCTAACTCATTATGCAGAAGAAGGACACGACTTTCTGAAAGGAACCGTGGAAGTAGTGGGCGTACCAGTACACGCCCGAAACCAAACATGTCTCTGTGAAGTGGAAGCATTCTGGTTCCCTATGACGAAAAAATTCTGAGCGGCTGAGTCTGATATGAAAGTGCTTGTGACGATGTTCTGGGGTGTGTGTGTGGTGTGTTATTGGTGGTGTTTACTGAAAACGGGAAATTTGGTTGGAGGTGGTCCAACAAGACAGACCTTACACTGCCCGACTTTAATCTATTTGGTCCCACTAAGAAATTCCTGGTCGGTCAACGCTTGGTGGCAGATGTGAAAGTGAAATCAGCAGTCCGTAGATGACTGTACTCCAACCAAACGGAGTTCTGCCAACAGGGCATTTGGAAACTGGTCCCACAAGGTGTTAAGAACGATGTTGACTACGTAGAATGCATAGTACATAGTCTGTGAAGATTTGAGGGTAACAGGGATAAAACACAAGGAGTGAAATGTTTTATAAATTTTGACTGCACTTATAAGAGATGGACGTGAAAGGGAAACAGTAACTGAAAAGAGCGGGAGACAAAGTTGCAGCCTATCCCTGCTGTTATTCAGTCTTTGCACTGAGCAGACAGCATAGGAAACCAAAGGAAAATTGGGAAATAAAGTTCAAGGAAAAGAAATACAACCTTTGAGGTTTGCCGATGACACAGTAATTCGATCAGAGTCAGCAAGCGACTTGGAACAGTAGTTCAACGGAATGGGTAGTGCTGACAAGAGGTATAATAAGAGCATCAAGGAAATTGAAGCCATCGCAGAGGATTGTAAACGAGTTAAATCCGGTGGTACTGAGAGAATTTCATTAGAAAATGAGACATGAAAAATAGTAGATAAGTTCTGCTATTTGCGCAACAGAATACATGGTGATGCCCGAAGTAAAGAGGATGTAAAATGTAGATCAGCTACAGCAAGAAAAGGATTTCTGAAAAAGAGGAATTTGCTAACATCGAATGTAAATGTAAATTTTAAGAAATCTTTTCTTAAGGCGTATGTTATAGTGAAAATTTTATGGATGTAAATCGTGGATGATAATCAGCTCAGACAAGGAAAGAATGGAAGCTTTTGAAATGTAGTGCAATAGAAGATTGCTGCAAGTCTTATGGGTAGATCGCTTAAATAGAGAGGATATCTGAATTGGGGAGAACACAATTTGAGCAACTTGAAGAAAAGAAGGGATTGGTTCTTACGACACGTTTTGAGGCATCTAGAAATTCACAATTGGAGCAGGAAGAAAATAAGTCACTCTGACAGGCTTGAGATGGTGAGGTGATTGATGGTGAGGGGGGGGGGGGATTGGGAGGAGTGTCGACGAATGGAGGCGTTTCATCTCCCGCCGAAGTCCCGTATTAAAGGGAAATGCGGGGATAACAATTATAGGGGGAGACAAATGTATGGATACCGATGGCAAATTCAGATAGATGTAAGTTGCTTTAGTTAGTCGCAGATGAAGAGATTTGCATAGGATGGACTCGTATAGAGAACTGCATTAAACTAGTTCTCAGGTTGAAGACCACAATCAAGGAAGTGTCACAAATATCTTTTCCTTCAAAATATTTGTATGCTCTTATAACGCATTTCGTTCAAGTCATGCAGTCATCCAGATGATGACGTAGTCAGTTACATGTTCTAAAGATCCACTGAACGATTATTTTTATGGAAAAGTTGTGCAACGAGTTGGTTTATGGGATACCTACACATGGCTGGTAACAGTAAATGGCTACATATTGGTCACCTTCAAGTTCATAATTGGCACACTGGACTAAATTTAATTTTTAATTAATACATTACTTCCTCACGCTTTTTAGTATCTGTCTGATATTCTTGAAAGTAGTATCAGTGTAACAGTTTTAAGAAAATTTTGGTTGTGTGCATAAAAACGTCTTTTATAGCTGAAGAATAGGGTCAAAAAAGAGATTCTATGAGTTTTTAAGGAATCAGCGTTACACTAAATGCAATTTCCAACATAATATTCGTTATACAGATTCTATTTAATGTCAAATTTAACTAATCTTTTCGCAAATAACGATAGCCTTTGTAATAAGAACATTCTTTCGGCATTCCATCTATCACTCTGTATGATAGCTGTTTATTTCACGTCAAATTTACGTACTGTCTATGGAAAACAACAGAACAAGTAAATTTAATTAATAATTTGATACGAATCTTCTGCCTAGCAGTTTTGTGTAACTGCTTTCAAATATTCGTGTGTTACACTAAACAGACACCTAAATATGCTTGCTGTACAAAATTTCCACAGCAGTTGTTTTACATGTTTTTTTATAATTTAAATTTACAAACAAATTATGAAACCAAGTTTTCCGCAGAATTGGCGGGGAAGTAATTGTGTGGGAAACATTATCCACACGAAAGGCTATGTAAATTTTTCACAGTATTGCACAGTACTGTTTCGTTCTCATTACTGAATATTCTCAGATACCACTGATTATTTTCTGAAACAGGTTTCATGATCTACTTTCTGTTTTCCCTAAGAGCTAAACTGTTTATTGGAAGTGATTATTTATCAGTCGCCTCCCTTATTTTCAAGCGTCTGACTTTTTCCATAACTACCTTCATGTTATGAGGGACGTTCAATAAGTAATGCAACACATTCTTTTCTGAAAAAAAGGTTGCTTTTGTTCAGGGTTACAATAACCATATTACTCCTCACTATTTTGTCTACAGAACCCTATTTTTTTCAACACAGTCTCCGATCAGCGTGACGGTCTTAATTGGAGGTTTACTATCTTTTGGTTCAAAAAAATCGATTTTCTTAAATTGCATTTTTGTTTAGAATACATCCCTGAAACGGTTTTTCCGATTACGGAACGGAAATGTTTGTTATTCGCGGTTGAACAAAAAAATGCACCTGCCTGAAATCGGTCTTTTTCACGCAACAGTTTTTTTTTCTTTCGGAGGAACCGGTGCTTTGGAGGAAACACACAAAAAAATGACTCTGAGCACTATGGGACTTAACATCTGAGGTCACCAGTCCCCTAGAACTTAGAACTACTTAAACCTTACTAACCTAAGGACATCACACACATCCATGCCCGAGGCAGGAGTCGAACCAGCGACCGTAGCGGTCGCGCGGTTCCAGACAGAAGCGCATAGAACCACTCTGCCACTCCGGCCGACGAAACACACAAAATTCAAATGGAAGTTTGAACACGTGTGTTTGGAAGTTAGCCCCCAAGGATTTGCATTCTGGTGCGATGACTGTGGAGATTGCAACTTTCCTGGCAGTGAGTAGCTTCAACGAAGGGTGTTCATCAATCTGAAGACCATGACAGCGATGGTCGTCACCCTGGGAGTCTATTCGCCGCAATTCGCCAAGCATTCAGACGACCATCGGATTCAAGCGGCCGAAAACCGCTTGTCACCGGCCGTACGAGCGGCTCTGGAGCAGCGCAGTATTGCCCTGATCAAGCAGAACGCCCACTATGAGGAAGAGGAAGGACTAGTTATGGACCCGGAATAGCATATTGAACATTGTTGCATAATACTGCATTTATATGTAGTCAAAACATTAAACGTGTTTTTCTCGAAATGATCTTCTGAACTGATTGGCATGATTCTTTGTTTCCGACGAAGCTAACTTTATTTTCTAGGAGTTGTACCACTTTTATTCCGATCCATCTACTATAAATATTTTTACTTGGCCGCCGAAGTCGTAAGATCGTTTAAAAAGAAAACCTATTTATTTTCAAATGGCCGCCATTTTGTTCCCTATGGTCCAAATAACTTAAGCGAGGTACACCTCCTACATTATGTTATATGCTTCGCTTACGTCAACTCAATTTTGATTTCAGACGAGCCTGCTACCTGTGAAATACTGCGCGTGGAGGTCTACATCGAAATTTTGTTTCGTTCCGACGACACTTCCGCCTTTGCTCTTCGACATTTCAGGTCGAAAAAATTCCAATTTGTGGAGGGAATATGAATAAACATTTTGACCAAGTTTTACATTGATATGTATAACTCATTTACAAAAAAATTCTCAAAGAACATGCATTTTTCGGGACAAATGTAGTAAACCTCCCCTTAAGCCGCTTTATTGGGAAGGCCTGTGTGCTTGCATGGTGCCACTTCACAGGACGGCGTGGGAACTAGTGTTTCTCGGAAAGAACGTCGCCTTCCCTCCATGGACTCCCATTTGAGTTCCCGACGCAACTCCCTAACATTTACATGTTGTTCGAACCTACCGATAACAAATGTTGTAACCCGCCTCTGAATTGCTTCGATATCTTCCTTCAGTCTGACCGGCTACGGATCCCAAACACTCGAGCAGTACTCAAGAATAGGTCGCACCAGCCTCCTACATGCGGTCTCTTTTACAGGTGAACCACTCTTTCCCAAAATTCCCCCATTAACTGAAGTCGACTATTCGCCTTCCCCAGCACATTTCTCATATGCACGTTCCACCTTACACTTCTGTTTCAATACCTTCGCCTTCAGTCTCGTATGTTGCCAGAAGACTGTTGTTTGAGAAAATTTGGCTTCAAATGGCTCTGAGCACTATGCGACTTAACTTCTGAGGTCATCAGTCACCTAGAACTTAGAACTACTTAAACCTAACTAACCTAAGGACATCACACACATCCGTGCCCGAGGCAGGATTTGAACCTGCGACCGTAGCGGTCACTCGGTTCCAGACTGTAGCGCCTAGAACCGCCCGGCCACTCCGGTCGGCGAGGAAACTTTTTTCTACGGCATAACTTGTGCTATGAGTCAGTATTCTTTCGCCTCTTCTGCTACTTTGTTCCCCGTAATAATGTTTACTGAGTCGTGGTTCTTATTTATGTAACTAATATTCACTCTGGTCGTTTGATTTTCCATCCAGAACTAAATATTTTTTTCTCAACATTTTGTTCTTTTGAGCGGGAATTCATCGTATGAGAACGCCAGTCTTTCTTAGATATTACAGAAGGACTAGTGATACGATCTACATACATGTACTCCTAATGGATTATGTGTAGTTACTGCCAGTGAGTATACTGTACCAATATTACCCACTCCGCATTCTGCTTCATACACAAGAAATATGAATTTCTTTAAGCTTTCGTACGCTCCCACATATATATTATTGCTGAACTTGCTATACGATTCTAGAATTCTGCAGCAAATCTCGGATTCAATTCTCTGAATTCACTCACCTTTCTGTTAATATTCTCGCTTAATAGCCCTGATATTTTCTTATGAACTACTGCTATACTAGTAGTGCTTCGAGTCATTTCTATGCTTTTCTTATTCATGCAGTCTCTGAATAGTGGATACATGCTACAGCACAGGCCGAATTAGCATACTGTTTGCGGATTCCTGAATAAATGAACTGTAAAAGCCCCAAATTCACTCAACACATTAAGTTACTCCCCTGGTAAAGATACAGCGTGTTTCATTCATATCATACTATTTACTAATATTACCACTAGACATTTTCGTGCTTATCGCCTTTCTATCGGCAAAGAGCTGCCTTTCGGTAGGCCTAGAGAAAATACTGTTGAAGATGTTGTGTGCTTCATAGTAATCACTGAAAGTGATCTGTTTCCGTCCCTGTTTATATAAATAGTATTTGTTTGCTTTATAATCAGCCTAGCCTGGGGGGCAGCCTTGATTTCTGCTATCTGTTGTACTCTAAACGTGTGCTTCACGAAAGAAATCGTAGGAATAAAATCGTGTTATTTCTGTCTCACATCAGCAATCTCTACCCCTTTCTTAATTCACAGCAACAGTCCTCTTGGTCCTGGTAATGATTCTGATTGGGCCTGCAATTCCCTACCCAGTAAAAGAAAAGCAAACTCCAGTGCTAAGACAAGCGCCCAGAAACTTCTTTGTATACTTATCCTGGGAATTCCGTCGTGATTATTCACTCCATGTTTAGTAATTAACAGATGCGCATTTGCACGTCGCGTAGTCAATATTGAGTAAAGTTTCCTTGTTTTCATGAACTATGAATCTAAACTGCGTATTGGCTTACACTGCGTTAAGCTTCGCAAGTTATTTAGTTTGTTGACCGTTTTCAGCGAATCATCTGTAATTTTGTTTTCCATTTTAATTGTTCTAATCGTGGGTCAGATTCCGGTGTGACTATTCTGGTCAGGTTCCCGTGTGACTATTCTGGATAAACTTGTATTTTTGTGTGGCACTGAGCACCACGTTGGCTTAAGTAGAGGACTCCCATCAGGACACTCGATAATCCAACAGATCTCAATTCACTGAGTGAAAGGAATATCCTTATGTTTACTCAAGTTTTTGGGTATTGGACTTCAATAATTTTATCGCATTTTTTGCGACTTGGCCGTAAATATACTGTCCACCTTCAGTATGCGCACGAAATTGCATCACGTTCAACTCCTTGAGTAGAATGAATAACTTTATGGCTAGGAAAGTTTCGATGTATTGGGATTTTTTTAAATCATTGACTTTTCTCAAATGTAATGGACTTGGATTTTTGTCATTTGAAACCTTCGTCTATGATCGTAGTGCATGATGATATCAAAACGTTGTGCAACTACTACTCAAGCAATTACCTGTCGCGGGAAACATCACTTGTTGCCACACTCGTTCTTTACCTAATATAAAAATTGTTGGTTTTAGCCCCCACATATCATACGGAACCATGTAAAGTGTTTTTCTTGAAGAACGATGTGTGCTGTGAGAGCAAAGTGTTTCCCCTGTCTTTTTCATTGATTCAGCTGTAGATTTTTGGTGAAACATTTTGTATTGTATTACCTAAACGAAGCACCTTGTTAGTCTTGTTTCACAAACTTTATTATTGCTGTACGAACTAAATTCCGTGTTATAATCCTTTACTAGTGTAACGGGGATTTCAAAGAAGGGAACAGGCTGAAGGTAAACGCGATAAGTTCTTGCCTTTTGATTCTTCAATTAAACTCTAAAATTATTTATAAATATTCCTAAAAACACACTCGAGTAGAACTCTGTGCTTAGGAGTGGTATTATTTGCCATCCCCTATTTATAAATGACGGCACCGAGATTCATTTCCTATCTACAGGTTGCAGCATTGTCTAAAAGGTACGAATAATTGGACTGAGTTAGCCCAGTTTCTAATATCTGTAACTCAATGAGCTTTACACATTTTCCCACTGTGTATAGTACTTCTACATATAGTATGTATCTACTCCTACCATTTAAACAATGTTCCTCACCAGACGAATCTGGCTTCTTTAACCTTTAGCTTCTGTGGTGTTTTCAGAGATTAGTACAGATTGACCAGATAGTCTGTCCAGTACAGTAGGACTGACACAAAATGGTCTAAGAGACCAGGGCTTTAAGGCCTTCTAGGCGTTGAAGAAACATAGAAGATCGAAGACAGATTACAGGTAGGTGATCGAAACTGAGGACTCTGGCAGCAAGGGAAATGAGAATGGAGTTAGAGAAGGTGAGTAAGAGGAACGTGATCAAAGACATGTAGTGAAAAGAAGGACAATGAAAATGGGATGACAGGCTGAAAAGAGGAAGGAGAAAGAAAGAACGGACACCGAGAGAGGGTGGAACCATTTCCTTATCTGACAGCAAGAGAGAACGTAACAAGCTGTGCTTCCTTACATACGTTACACTACTAAATTGTGCATAGAGAGCAAAGTGGCTTGTTCCAGAGGCTGACAGCAGCAACAGAGAAGCAGTTTAAGAAAGTTTCTGTTTTTTTAGTCGGGCAGGTAGGTTAGAAAATTTAAAAAGAAAAATGGATACGTTAAAGTTAGATATAGTGGGAATTAGTGAAGTTCGGTGGCAGGAGGAACAAGACTTTTGGTCAGGTGAATACAGGGTTATAAATACAAAATCAAATAGGGGTAATGCAGGAGTAGGTTTAACAATGAATAAAAAAATAGGAGTGCGGGTAAGCTACTACAAACAGCATAGTGAACGCATTATTGTGGCCAAGATAGACACGAAGCCCACGCCTACTACAGTAGTACAAGTTTATATGTCAACTAGCTCTGCAGATGATGAAGAAATTGATGAAATGTATGATGAGATAAAAGAAATTATTCTGGTAGTGAAGGGAGACGAAAATTTAACAGTCATGGATGACTGGAATTCCAGAGTAGGAAAAGGGAGAGAAGGAAACACAGTAGGTGAATATGGAATGGGGGTAACAGGAAGCCGTCTGGTAGAATTTTGTACTGAGCATAACTCAATCACGAAAGAAGGTTGTATTCATGGAAGAATCCTGGAGATACTAGAAGGTATCTGATAGATTATATAATGGTAAGACAGAGATTTAGGAACCAGGTTTTAAATTGTAAGACATTTCCACAGTCAGATGTGGATTCTGACTACAATCTATTGGTTATGAACTGTAGATTAAAACTGAAGAAACTGCTAAAAAGTGGGAATTTAATGATATGGGACCTGGGTAAACTGACTAAACCAGAGGTTGTGCAGAGTTGCAGGGCGAGCATAAGGGAACAATTGACAGGAATGGGGGAAAGAAATATAGTACAAGAAGAATGGGTAGCTCTGAGGAACGAAGTAGTGAAGGCAGCAGAGGATCAAGTAGGTAAAAAGATGAGCGCTAGTAGAAATCCTTGGGTAACAGAAGAAATATTGAATTTAATTGATGAAAGGAGAAAATATAAAAATGCAGTAAATGAAGCAGGCAAAATGGAATACAAACGTCTCAAAAATGGAAGTGCAAAATGGCTAAGCAGGGATGGCTAGAGGACAAATGTAAGTATATAGAAACTTATCTCTCTAGGGGTAAGATAGATACTGCCTACAGGAAAATTAGAGAGACCTTTGGGGAGAAGAGAACCACTTGTATGAATATCAAGAGCTCAGATGGAAATCCAGTTCTAAGCAAAGAAGGGAAAGCAGAAAGGTGGAAGGAGTATATAGAGGGTCTATATAAGGGCGATGTACTTGAGGACAATATTATGGAAATGGAAGAGGATGTAGATGAAGATGAAATGGGAGATACGATACTGCGTGAAGAGTTTGACAGAGCACTGAAAGACCTGAGTCGAAACAAGGCCCCAGGAGTAGACAACATTCCATTAGAACTACTGACGGCGTTGGGAGAGCCAGTCCTGACAAAACTCTACCATCTGGTGAGTAAGATGTATGAGACAGACGAAATACCCACAGACTTCAAGAAGAATATAATAATTCCAATCCCAAAGAAAGCAGGTGTTGACAAATGTGAAAATTACCGAACTATCAGTTTCATAAGTCACAGCTGCAAAATACAAACACGAATTCCTTACAGACGAAAGGATAAAGAGGTAGAAGCCGACCTCGGGGAAGATCAGTTTGGATTCCGCAGAAATATTGGCACATGTGAGGCAATACTGACCTTTCGACTTATCTTACAAGGGAACCTCCCCATCGCACCCCCCTCAGATTTAGTTATAAGTTGGCACGGTGGATAGGCCTTGATAAACTGAACACAGATCAATTGAGAAAACAGGAAGAAGTTGTGTGGAACTGTGGAAAAATAAGCAAAATATACAAACTGAGTAGTCCATGGGCCACATAGGCAACATCATGGAGAACGTAAGCTCTGGAGCGCCGTGGTTCCGTGGTAGCGTGAGCAGCTGTAGAACGAGAGGTCGTTGGTTCAAGTCTTCCGTCGAGTGAAAATTTTACTTTCTTTATTTTTGCATAGTTATTATCTGTCCGTTCGTTCAATGACGTCTCTGTTCACTGTAATAAGTTTAGTGTCTGTGTTTTGCGACCGCATCGCAAAACCGTGCGATTAGTAGACGAAAGGACGTGCCTCTCCAATGAGAACCGAAAACATTTGATCGCAAGGTCATAGGTCAACCGATTCCTCCACAGGAAAACACATCTGATATATTCTATACGACACTGGTGACGGCATGTGTGTCACATGACAGGAATATGTTGTCGACCCACCTAACTTGTACACTTGGCGAATGGGTAAAAAGATTCTTCTACCTTGCCCGATTTAGGTTTTCTTGTGGATGTTATAATCACTCCCAAAAAAGTGATGAAAACATAAGAGTTTGTCACATAAACTGAAAATAAAAATTAAACTTTTCACTCTATGGAAGCATTTAACCAAGGACCTTCCGTTCCGCAGCTGCTCATGTTACCACGAGACCACGGCGCTCCTGCTTTCCCAGCGTCCTTGATATTGCATATCTTCCCATGAAGTACTCAGTTTGTATATTTTGCTTATTTTTTCACAGTTCCACACAACTTCTTCCTGTTTTCTCAATTGATCTTTGTTCAGTTTTTCAAGGCCTATCCACTGTGCCAACTTATAACTAAATCTGAGGGGGGTGCGATGGGGAGGTTCCCTTGTTAGAAGAAAGATTAAGGTAAGGCAAACCTACGTCTCTAGCATTTGTAGACTTAGATAAAGCCTTTGACAATGTTGACTAGAATAGTCTCTTTCAAATTCTAATGGTGGCAGGGGTAAAATTCAAGGAGCGAAAGGCTATTTACAATTTGTACAGAAATCAGATGGCAGTTATAAGATTCGAGGGGTATGAAAGGTTTGCAGTGGTTGTGAAAGGAGTGCGACAGGTTTGTAGCCTTCCCCCGATGTTATTCAATCTGTATATTGAGCAAGCAGTAAAGGAAACAAAAGAAAAATTCTGAGTAGGTATTAAAATCCATGGAGAAGAAATAAAAACTTTGAGGTTCGCCGATGACATTGTAATTCTGTCAGAGACGACAAAGGACTTGGAAGAGCAGTTGAACGGAATGGACAGTGTCTTGAGAGGAGGATATAAGGTGGCCATCAACAAAAGCAAAACGACGATAATGGAATGTAGTCGAATTAAGTCGAGTGACACTGAGGGAATTAGATTAGGAAATGAAATTTCTGATGCAAGAAAGTAAATGCCCTACATTCTTTGTTCACTGCCTTTATAAAGGATCTCATGAAACCAAGTTCAGTGTGCGTCGGTGAAAGTAGAATATTGTGAGGATATACGAGAGCTTGTGACTTATTGCTGTTCAAACCTATTTTCAGAATAGGTCTTGCTTACCAGATGCGTGGTTCATAGTGCTTCGTATCTCCTCGACTGTCCCATAGCCGTAGGAAGCATGCATATTTCTTGTAGCCACCTTATAGACTGAGAACTATGGCTACAACCTGTAACAAACAGTATTATTGTGTATCCGTGTATGGTATAACATATTTACAAAATTAAAATATTAAGCATGCAGTCCATCAAGCTCATAAATATGCCTTTAAGTCTCCACTTATCTTCCAGTTGTAATGTTCGCATTTTAGAGCAGTTACCAAAAGTTTCAAATTATTCTCGGTTTCACTCATTTGTACTGAATGACCTTCTGAACAGAAGCAGTCACGTTAAGAATGTGGGGCAGGGGTACTACAGCTTTCAAACATCTTCAAGATACTGAAAAACTGTCGATACTCTTCTTCATGGCTGAGGTACCAATAGAAGTTGTTGGAGGATCCAACAATCTGTTTTCAGGAAGACTTGATCCTAGTAAGTTGGCAGAGTCTTTGGATAAGCACAAATCGTGTGTCAAATCATCCAGGTCAGCCTGGGTTAGGTATTTTGGTTGGCATGAATACGAGGGGCTTGATATGTGTAGCCAATATACCCAGTATGTTCTTCACACATTCCATCATCTTGCTCCATGAGGCATTGGTGTTACGGCAGTTTGCAGGTGTGGATATTTCTTGCTCTCTCTATTTCTTTTGGTTTATACCTAAAAGTAAAGGCAGATATATTCATTAAATTAATTAAAGTATGATACTTCTTCTAATTAAAAACACTAATAAAGAGATATATAAAGTTCATTAGAATCAATCATTAACTTACGTCGTAGATTTGTAAATACAAAAATTATGGTCGTTAGTACGCTCTCTTCCTTCTCTTCCAGTCATGGGTACACGATAACCGAGACACTTCTCCTGCTATTTGTTCCCACGCATCAGACTTTCATCACACGTTTTGCGGCGTATGTGTGGTGCAAAGGGCCTGTCCTAACTACCAGTTGTAACGCCAAAGCATGCATGACTAGCCTGCAGGCTGCTACAAGCTAGAAGCAAGGCCAGCTCAACCGCCACCTCTCTCCTCTACAGAACTGCCACTTTCATCTCTGTATACAGTGCTACCAGCTATGACTGCACCCCTAACGTCATTTTCAATGTCTTAAACAAAACACAAAGTATTAGAAGTATTTATTCATTCTTGTTATTAAATTTATTTAATACCTTATATTTACTGTAGCTCTGTGATATGGAATTAATTTCGTTTTGTGACGATAAACTAAAAAATTTCAAACAATTGAATGGCTTTTATACGGAACAGGCTACTACCTAACTGCTGAGATAGCGAAGAAGTGTGACCTGGTTGCACAAAGTGACTAACATTTTGGAATTCGGCATGCACTAAATACAAGTGAACACCTTAAATAACTTTGACTCGGAGAAAAATACATCTGGATGCGATTATATTGAGATGAAAGGTGCTTGCGCCCGCCAACGCGAGGTATTACTGTGATTGCACACCGAGGAGCCGATAAAGCAGATGTACCGCATAGCAGTCGCGTAACTGTCTGGCCACAATCATCCTAATTGGGTATACGAAGAACTTCAGCGATCAAACATGACGATGTTGCGTCATGACACAAGCTAGTGCTGAGTTTTCCCTACTCGTTCCGTGTTGGTGTAAATCACAATAGTGAAGATTTGGCAGAGCGACTGGTTACAAAAATTTAGATTCAAGTTCTATGGAAATTTGTTTGATATTTCTGAAGGGCTTTAGGTATGCGGAAATTTCACTTCGTATAATGAAAGCATATTCTACCAATTTATGGTGCTCATGCGAAGTTCTAAAATGATTTTTCACCGCTTTCTGATACGGTATTTTAATGCTGTGTAAAGAATAAGAAGCAGTCGATCGACAATTTCAAAACTAATTATGAGTAATTTCTGAGGAGTCACTAAAATTACTTCTTAATATTCCGCTTAAGCCCTTATTTTGTGCCCATTCGATAATTGAAAACGGAATGTCATTCATCTACGCGATGGCAATATTTATTTCTTTAGGTCTGGCGTGTATGAAAGCAGGAGATCGTTGACGTAGAAATGATATTCACAGGAAGTACTGAGTAAAATACATGTAAGCTATAGAAAATGACTATATTATACATTATATACAAGAACCAAGGATAACAAAAAGAATGATTGACGGAGAAGGTCCGCGACATGAGACAACTAGGACACACAACAAGAACAATAGTAGACCCAGGACTGAACCCTGTGCTATTCCTGAGAGAACGTGCTTCCGGTGGGACTTTTCATTTCCACAGACATCAGGCTGCCCTCAGTTTGTAAAATAGTTCCATACTGCTTCCGCTCATTGCCTAAACATTTTAGCTTTCCCGTTTTTGAGCAGTATGTCAAGGTTGATGGTATCATATGTTTTTCTAAAGTGTAGAAGCGTCAATATTGTTACCACACGGTTATCTGCGGTATATCTACACCATCACTAATTATAATTAGTTTAGTGTTTGTGTTATCGTGCTTACAAAATCGGACTGACGTTGTCAATAAGCAAAACTATAACTATTCAGTTATTTAGTCGTGAACAGTATATTGCAGCTACGTAGGTGAGATAGCAGGTAAAATCTTAATTGTTCGGTAATCACAAGGTGGTTATAGGTTTTTGCCTATTGGAATAGATCGCGCTGATCTGTAAGAAATATCACGGAAGGAAGCAAAGATGTTATCCTCTCAGGATGAAGAGTGACTTACAGAGCATAAGGAAAAGCAAATTATGAGAATTCGGAGTAGTCGTTATGTTGTATTACACCGACGAAAGTAATGCTTTTGGGTTCCATTATCCTTTATAACACATCTATGCGGAGGGAACTGCTGATTCAAGACGGAGAAAAACCTGTCACCAAATGAAGGCCTGAACCACTTATCTGAAACATGCCAGCTGTAACTCAACAGGATTCTAGCTAATGAGACGTATTTTAATGTATGACAAGATGGAAGATCGCCTGTAACAAGAAACTGTAAGGAATATGTATAAACGAATATATGAGCGAAGCTTGTGGTATAGGTTAGGCCGGTATCTGACGCCTGTTGCATAAAAATAGCGGGGCACAAGGCAACATTGAAAAAAAGGAGAATCGTCAGGAAGTAACAGTGTGTAATAAAGTTGCATAGCGAAGTAGAGAGAAAAGATGATGTGCCTCTAAAGTTATCCGATACTGTAAAAATTGCGATAACGAATACCGCAGTGATCAGTTCAGTTGAAGAGGACAGACAACCCTAATAAGGGCAGTCACACGCTTTGGATAGACAGTTATAAGTAAAAGGAAGGTAACTGCGAAGGAAACTTGGATTACGTTAAAGTACTTGAGTTGAAGTAGGAAAGAAGAAAATACAGAACTGTTTAAGAAAAAAGATGGAGGCCACTCAGGACAGTGATCAGTAGGAAGTGCAGAGAATCTGACCCAAAATAGCTGGCGAAAAATGTGAGGCAAGTCAACATTTGGAGTTCAGGAGGAATTCCACTGTTAAACACTGACGAAAGATAAGATGAAATAGTAAGTAGAAAGCCTCTACATAAGGGGGAGAGATGGATACCTACGTGACAGAAATTCGATTTGGAAGATAAAAGGATTTAGTAATAGACTCATATTTTGAAAGGGATCTGGAAGACTTGCGATGAAACAAGGCAGAGGGTATAGTTAACGTTTATTCGGAATTTCTAAAGTAGTTAGAGGACGTAGCAACGATCACTGAAGTTGTTGTGTAGAATCTATGGAACTGGAGACTTATTTTTCCATCGGACTTCAAAGAGAAAGCATTCCACACAATCTTGAGGATGTCAAGAGCAGATAAATGCGAGATCTATCACACAGTCAGCTTAACATCTTCTGTATCCATGTTTTCGACGAGAATATTATAGGAGAAGAAAATTGAGGCTGTGGTAGTGATCAGTTTGGCCTGAGGAAAGACAAAGCACAAGAGAGGCAGTTTAGACGCTGCGTTTGGTACTGGAGACCAAAATTAAAACTATCAAGTAGCTTTCGTATGACCAGTCGATCTGGAAAAACAGTTCGACCAGGGAAAATGTTGTAGTTTGTTTGAAATACTCAGATGAATACATATAAGCAATAGAGAGAGACTATATTATACACTATGTGCAGCACCAAGGGGAACAAAAGGAATGAGTGACGAAGAAAATTCGCGAGATGTGGCAACTAGCACCTACTGGGCAGACCGAGAACGTTTGTAACGAATTAAATTCTGAATATCAGTGTTAATATTTCTTAATCAAATAGTTTTTAAATGTTTCAATAACCAGCCAAATGTGTTTCTCTTATTTTTTACGTTTTGAAGGCGATATTTCTACTTTTAGCCATTTTTGTATCAAAAACATGTTATTCTGTCTGGGATGTCCTAAAACATAAAATTTAAAAAAATTAAATGTGTTGACACTTCCTTAGAAGTGTCTAGTGTTTAACAGCTGTTACACTATTGCCTGTTCAGTAACACTGCCTGGCCCAATGAAGGAAACCAGTCGCCTTGATTGGGCAGATGACACATGTTTCTGTTTCACAAACATTTCATAAATAGAGAACATTTATGACTACTGTGTCTACAATCGTGAAATGCCACAGATAAGGTTCATGTTAGACTGAATATAAAATATTAAGCAGATTCAGAAGGATGTAGGTTGCAGTGGGTACTGGGAGATGAAGAAGCTTGCACAGGATAGAGTAGCACGGAGAGCTGCATCAAACCAGTCTCAGGACTGAAGACCACAACAACAACAACATCCGAGGATTTTATTACGCATTTTCTTTAGGTGGTCCATTGATAGCAGCCTTCCCCTACGCCGGAGAAGAAATTACGGAAATAAAGATTCGGGACTATGACAAACTTCAGGGTGTAATTGTATTAGTGATAAAATCGGTTGATAGTATTATCCTATGCAAAAATTAGGAGGAACTGTAAGACCTGTCGAATGGAATTAACTACCTCCCGAGCACAGACTAACTACTGAGAGCAAAACAAAGAAAGACGAAACGTGAAGCAGAAAGGAGATTAATGATCAAGTTAATATAAAAGTTGAAGACCTCTGAGTCCACAAAGTGAAGGCTTCTGTTAGTTTGTAGGCAAGTTTACGCACAGCTGTCGATCCAAATTCCTCGCCAAATGAAATACACTACTTTTAAATATAGGCCTTAATTTTAGGAAGAAGTTGTGACATTCGAAACTACCAAGAAGTGAAGTAGACACGTAAACGATGTGCGAATCGATGTAAAGACAGCCCATGGGACAGGCTATTTCTATTCAGAAAATGTATCTTGTCTGTGGATCCCATTTCGGATACAACACTACCTTGCTATTTTCCCCTATCACAGCGATAACTTCGTTATGTACCACAGTTACTGTCAAGTCTTTCATGAGGACACGGCAAGAAGGGTCGTTGAGGGATGCGTGTTAAAGTAATTTGGTAACAGCGTAGAGGGAACGTGGAGAGAGCTAATTAGGAGGGGTCCGGGACGCGTCATCCCAGAGTAAAAATGGGAACATGCCGTGCAGCGGAAAAGCTTGACATCGTGCGGATGAGGGACGGCCACTTCGGCCGCAATGGCGCTGAATCCATTTCATTACCTCTGAATCACCACATATAATTCAGTCTAATTTATTATTATCTCCTCTGGCGCTTCATTCTCTTCCCTTCTCATTATTTGTGTAGTTCTCGTAGGCCGTGCTTTAGTAAACGTTTTCTCCAAGAAATAGGAACTAGGAATTTGTGAAGGATGATTGCAGGTGATACCGACCAATTTCCACAAATAGATCAGGCTCATTAGCAAAGCGTTCCTGCATACGAAATCCTCGTTATAGGGTAATTCGATTGCATTGTTATCCAATTTGCCTGTGTAAATTGCTTGAACATTCACGATAGTGCAAACTAGGACTGTTGATTTTTTTTTTTTAAATATCAGTAATCCGATATATCGATATTTAAAAAATATCATTTTCGGCCCTCCTCATGTCGTGAAAAATTGTCGATTTATTGATATACCGACAGAAAAATTACCGAAGCTGCAGCCAAAAACAATATAGGCAGCACACTGTAAATATAGTACTAGTTTTAGAGTTGTATATTTAAGTATTGATTTATTGTTAGATATTCCGTACATCAACAAGCTAGTAGCCTGCTTATCCCCCTCCGGCCAAGAAGTGAAACGAAAACGATGCACATTCACGCTTGACGATATCCAATAATGTTAACTGCAGGTAAGTGGCACAATAAAAGGTGTCCGACACGTCCGTCGTTCGGTTTCGTCACATATCAGATCGGTGTGGAGCACTTCATGTCGACTTAACCTGTATTTTTATGTCTACATGAGCCAGCGCCCTAACAGTTATGTCAAAATTGCGTGGCGAAGTTAAAAGTGACAGTTTCTGTTATTAGCGCCGAGCGCCGATCACGTCAACATTTCCCCTCAAACGTCTCTGCCCACCGCAAAGTCCAGTCTTCTCATTTAGATATTTATTCATCAGTTTCACCTACTGTTTTTGAAGAATCCCGACGTGAAGAAATAGCTCAACAGGTGTGTTAAAGTTGTGTTTTAACTCGGTTGGTGTGCTATTTCTTCACATCGGATATCTTGTTATTCCATTCACACCGGTACACCCCAGTGCAGTCGGGCTTCTTGTCTGTGCCATCTATAGTTGCTTCACTCAGTCAGTGAGAAAGACAGAACGTGATGAAAGCTCAAAAAGTAATAGGACTTCATCACACACTAAAGGTAAAATTATGTTCTACGACAGTCTTAAAAGAATAACTTCAAATATTTATCGAAAATTGCGAAAAAAATTGACCATAATTCCTTGAAACAGAGATTCGACAGACTGAGAGGGTAAGAACATTCAGATACCTCGGTGAAGCCATACAAGAGAACGGACTGGAGAAAGCTGCTGTGGGGGACTGGATCTCAAAAATGGAGAGAGCTTAGAGATCAACTAAAAACATTTACAACAAAAAGTGCTTCACTTAAAATGCCAACATAAAACACTATAATACTGTGGCAAAAACATACTGCTGTATGGCAGCGAAACACTCAACGAATTACAAGTTGGAAAAGTTGGAGGTTCTAGAAAGAAGAATACTATGGAGAATCATGGGTCCAGTCCAGGTTGAAACTGGCTGGGAACTTCGGTGCAGCAATGAAATCTACAAAAAGGTGGATAAAATCTCGGAGAACATGAAAAAGGGGTTGTCATTCCTAGGACACTTGTACACAATGGACAAAACAAGACTAACCGAAAGGATATTCGATTACCTATGGAAAAAGAAGATAACAACGACACGTATTAAGGAAGCTCGTAAAGATCTGGAAAAGTTCAACAGTCAGGAAGTCCAAATGTTAAACAGTGATACATTTCAGACCATGATTCAAAATTTGGTAGGATTTCAAGTCTAAAGAACTGTAGAGACTGGAAGGGCCTGAACGGCTGAAAAGAAGCAACAGCACAGCGTCCATATGAAGAAGTACAGGAGATAGAGGAAACTTCAGACAAAGAAAAATTGATGTTGTAGCATGATCCTAAGTGATCCATTCGCAAATGTAAAAAGGGAGTGCTTCTATGGTGCGTGAAAACAGTTCACTCATGATTTCCAGAAAGAATTTTCGCTCTGCGGTGGAGTGTATAGACCTTTAGCTGCTTCTTGGCAAATTAAAGCCGTGAGCTGGAGCTGAACTCGTGCATAGTATATTTGCCATTTGTGGATGATTTCCCTACCAGTTAAGCTATCCAAACAAGGCACACGAATCATTCTCACACCTGTACTCCCACCAATATATCTCCTGCCTCTTAGACTAGCCGGCCAGTGTGGCCGAGCGGTTCTAGGCGCTTCAGTGTTGAACCGCGCGACCGTTACACTCGCAGGATCGAATTTTCCCTCGGACTTGGATGTGTGTGATGTCTTCAGGTTAGTTACGTTTAAGTAATTTTAAGTTTTAGAGGACTGATGACCTCAGATGTTAAGTCGCGTAGTGCTCCGAGCCATTTGAACCTCCCAGACTTCACTGTCCTCCCCATACCGGAGACACTACAACACCTAGAGGAAAGGATTCTGCAGCGAAGTGGCTTATCACAGCCTATGGAACTACTTCCTGATTGAGGGAGTACTTAGGGAACTAAAGACGTGAGGGGTTATGGTGAGACGTTCTCCGATAGTTCAGTCGGTAGGCCACTAGCCTGCGAAAGGCAAAGGCCTCATGTTCGAGCATTGTTCTGACATACAGTTTTAGTCGTGTCACAGAACGATCGTACATTAAATGTTTCTTATATAAAAACTCAAAGAGATGCTATGAGATAAATCGGCTGAAAACTGATCAGCTTACCGCGTATGCAAATAACATGTGAAGATTGTAGATACAGATTCGTGCCAATAATCGCGGTTTTACCTAAATTTCTGGAGTTGCTCAATGAGGCAGTTCACAATTCATCAATACAGAGTCTATTATCGCGTAAGTCGACATTGTTAGTAGTTCCTATCTCGTAATACCACGGAGACAAATTTTCAAATGCTGTATGTATTTGAATAGCTCTCTTTTCGATATCGTACAGTTTTACAGCCTTTATGTTCTCTTGCCCCCCCCCCCTCCCCCACGAACCATGGACCTTGCGGTTGGTGGGGAGGCTAGCGTGCCTCAACGATACAGATAGTTCGTACCGTAGGTGCAACCACAACAGAGGGGTATCTTTTGAGAGGCCAGACAAAGGTGTGGTTCCTGAAGAGGGGCAGCAACCTTTTCAGTAGTTGCAGGGGCAACAGTCTGGATGATCGACTGATCTGGCCTTGTAACACTAACCCAAATGGCCTTGCTGTTCTGGTACTGCGAACGGCTGAAAGCAAGGGGAAACTACAGCCGTAGTTTTTCCCGAGGGCATGCAGCTTTACTGTATGATTAAATGATGATGGCGTCCTCTTGGGTAAAATATTCCGGAGGTAAAATAGTCCCCCATTCCGATCTCCGGGCGGGGACTACTCAAGAGGACGTCGTTATCAAGAGAAAGAAAACTGGCGTTCTACGGATCGGAGCGTGGAATGTCAGATCCATTAATCGGGCAGGTAGCTAAGAAAATTTAAAAAGAGAAACGGATAGGTTAAAGTTAGATATAGTGGGAATTAGTGAAGTTCGGTGGCAGGAGGAACATGACTTTTGATCAGGTGAATACAGGGTTATAAATACAAAATCAAATAGGGGTAATGCAGGAGTAGGTTTAATGGCTCTGAGCACTATGGGACTCACCTGCTGAGGTCATTAGTCCCCTAGAACTTAGAACTAGTTAAACCTAACTAACCTAAGGACATCACAAACATCCATGCCCGAGGCAGGATTCGAACCTGCGACCGTAGCGGTCTTGCGGTTCCAGACTGCAGCGCCTTTAACCGCACGGCCACTTCGGCCGGCGGAGTAGGTTTAATAATGAATAAAAAAATTGGAGTACGGGTAAGCTACTACAAACAGCATAGTGAACGCATTATTGTGGCCAAGATAGACACGAAGCCCACGCCTACTACAGTAGTAAAAGTTTATATGCCAACTAGCTCTGCAGATGACGAAGAAATTGATGAAATGTATGATGAGATAAAAGAAATTATTCAGGTAGTGTAGGGAGACGAAAATTTAATAGTCATGGGTGACTGAAATGCGAGAGTAGGAAAAGGGAGAGAAGGAAACATAGTAGGTGAATATGGATTGGGGCTAAAAAATGAAAGAGGAAGCCACCTGGCAGAATTTTGCGCAGAGCATAACTTAATCATAGCTAACACTTGGTTCAAGAATCATACAAGAAGCTTGTATACATAGAGGAATCCTGCGATACTAAAAGGTATCAGATTGATTATATAATGGTAAGACAGAGATTTAGGAACCAGGTTTTAAATTTGTAAGACATTTCCAGGGGCAGATGTGTACTCTGACCACAATCTATTGGTTATGAACTGTAGATTAAAATTGAAGAAACTGCAAAATGGTGGGAAATTAAGGATATGGAACCTGGATAAACTGAATGAACCAGAGTTTGTACAGAGTTTCAGGGTGAGCATAAGGGAACATTTGACAAGAATGGGGGAAAGAAATATAGTAGAAGAAGAATGGGTAGCTTTGAGGGATGAAATAGTGAAGGCAGCAGAGGATCAAATAGGTAAAAAGACAAGGGCTAGTAGAAATCCTTGGGTAATAAGAAATATTGAATTTAATTGATGAAAGGAGAAAATATAAAAATGCAGTAAATGAAGCAGGCAAAAAGGAATACAAACGTCTCAACAATGAGATCTACAGGAAGTGCAAAATGGCTAAACAGGGATAGCTAGAGGACAAATGTAAGGATGTAGAGACTTGTCTCACTAGGGGCAGGGTAGATACTACCTACAGGAAAATTAAAGAGACCTTTCGAGAAATGAGAACCACTAGCATGAATATCAAGAGCTTTGATGGAAACCCAGTCCTAAGCAAAGAACGGAAAGCAGAAAGGTGGAAGGAGTATATAGAGGGTCTATACAACGGCGATGAACTTGAAGACAATTTTATGGAAATGGAAGAGGATGTAGATGAAGATGAAGTGGGAGATTTGATACTGCGAGAAGAGTTTGACAGAGCACTGAAGGACCTGAGTCGAAAGAAGGCCCCCAGAGTAGGCAACATTCCATTAGAACTACTGACAGCCTTGGGAGAGCCAGTCCTGACAAAACTCTACCATCTGGCGAACAAGATTTATGAGACAGGCGAAATACCCTCAGACATCAAGAAGAATATAATAATTCCAATCCCAAAGAAAGCAGGTGTTGACAGATGAGAGGGAAGATCAGTTTGGATTCCGTAGAAATGTTGGAACACGTGAGGCAATACTGACCTTACGACTTTTCTTAAAAGGAAGATTAAGGTAAGGCAAACCTACGTTTCTAGCATTTGTAGACTTAGAGAAAGCTTTTGACAATACTGATTGGAATACTCTCTTTCAAGTTCTGAAGGTGGTAGGGGTAAAATATAGGGAGCGAAAGGCTATTTACAATTTGTACGGAAAGCAGATGGCAGTTATTAGAGTCGAGGGGTATGAATGGGAAGCAGTGTTTGGGAAGGGAGTGAGACAGGGTTGTAGCCTCTCCCCGGTGCTATTCAATCTCTACATTGAGCAATCAATAATGGAAACAAAAGAAAAGTTCGGAGTAGGTATTAAAATCCATGGAGAATAAATAAAAACTTTGAGGTTCGCCGATGGCGTTGTAATTCTGTCAGAGACAGCAAAGGACTTGGAAGAGCAGTTGAACGGAATGGACAGTGTCTTGAAAGGAGGGTATAAAATGAACTTCAACAAAAACAAAACGAGGATAATGGAATGTAGTCGAATTAAGTCGGGTGATGCTGAGGGAATTAGATTAGGAAATGAGGCACTTAAAGCTGTAAAGGAGTTTTTGTATTCGGGGAGCAAAATAACTGATGATGGTCGAAGTAGAGAGGATATAAAATGTAGACTGGCAATGGCAAGGAAAGCGTTTCTGAAGAAGAGGAATTTCTTAACATCTAGTATAGATTTAAATGTCAGGAAGTCGTTTCTGAAAGATTTGCATGGAGTGTAGCCATGTATGGAAGTGAAAATGGCTCTGAGCACTATGGGACTTAACATCTATGGTCATCAGTCCCCTAGAACTTAGAACTGCTTAAACCTAACTAACCTAAGGACAGCAAAAAAACTCCCAGTCATCACGAGGCAGAGAAAATCCCTAACCCCGCCAGGAATCGAACCCGGTAACCCATGCGTGGGAAGCGAGAACGCTACCGCACTACCACGAGCTGTGGACATATTAGTGAAACGTGGATGGTAAACAGTTTAGACAAAAAGAGTATAGAAGCTTTTGAAATGTGGTGCTACAGAAGAATGCTGAAGATTATGTGGGTAGATCACATAACTAATGAGGAGGTATTGAATACAACTGGGGAGAAGAGGAGCTTGTGGCACAACTTGACTAGTAGAAGGGATCGATTGGTAGGACATGTTCTGAGACATCGAGGGATCACCAATTTAGTATTGGAGGGCAGCATGGAGGGTAAAAATCGTAGAGGGAGACCAAGAGATGAATACACTAAGCAGATTCAGAAGGATGTAGGCTGCAGCAGGTACTGGGAGATGAAGAAGCTTGCACTGGATAGAGTAGCATGGAGAGCTGCATCAAACCACTCTCAGGACTGAAGACCACAACAACAACAACATTGTTCGTGGAAAGAAAGATTGTCGGTATTCCTCTGTGTGGGCTCTAATCTCTTTGACTTTATCCTCATGGTCTCTTCGCGAGATATACGTGGGAGGGAGCAATATACTGCTTGACTCCTCGGCGAAGGTATGTTCTCGAAACTTCAACAAATGCTACTGAGCGTCTCTCCTGCAAAGTCTTCCACTTGAGTTTATCCATCATCTCCGTAATGCCTGACAGAATTAGATAATTAGTTAACCACTGTGACACCCTCAGTTACATCAAATTTAGCTGCTTTCGGCCCCATTTAATTACTTCACAAAGATCAGGAAAAAATTTATCAGAGCCTAGATAACTAATCGCAACTCGTTCTCGGACTCTCTACCTCTTCTTTTTTAAACTTCGTGGTGGCAGACAACGAAAGTGCGGTATGTATGGTAGGTTGACTTACACCAATAACAGTTTCACAAGGAAAGTTGTTAGAGCTCACCATTAAACAAACGAAGTCTCTCCAGCAAAAGGACAAATCAAGCCAGATCCACCGGATGTTTCACGGTCTAGGAGATAATTCACAGTCCTACTGCCGTATCACAATAGCCATGGCTCCTACCAACAGGTCCAGTAGAAGTTTCCGTCCATATTACCCCAGGCCAGCGAACCTCTCACCATGACGTGCTTCAAGAAACCACAGCAATACAGGCGTTCCCCACCCGGTCGCCAATCAAGCTCTTAATGAGAGAAATACTGAAGCTCGGTGCTACTAAAGTGCGCATCATTTATGTTGGCGGCCGAGTTTAGGTTCGTTCTGCGCATCTGGCGTCACAAAACATAGTCAGCTAATGAACAGAGAACGACGTTGGCAGATGTCGACTGCAGTGCAGAGCATGGAAGAGTGTCTTCAGTTTTAGAAACGTTCAGTCATAAATAAAGTAATAGAACAAAAGCAATGTCTTGATAGCAGACTTTCTTTTATAGAAAGTTTGGAAAAAGCATTCTTTATACCAATAGCTTCATATTCTATTAATTAATTAAACCAAACAAGCAATAAGACTCCTAATTCAGGCGATAGCAAGGAAAGGTGTTTGTATCAATCTCACGAACCGCTTTTTCGCAACAAAGAACAGCGGTAATTGTTTATTTCCTATTGTACTACGACGAAGCGTGAGTAATTCATAATCATACCAACAGTTTTTGTCAATACTTTGCGTGACATGTTAGAGTCCTCATGGAGCTCTGTGGTCAGACGAGCTGCGTTAGCATACTGTTGAAGGTGTTGGGCTTCTATGCCAAAGGTTATGAGTTCAAACCTTGTGCGGTGTGTAATATTTGAAAACAATATCGAAGTGCCTTACTTCACGAATTATATTCGTTTGAATGCAATTTTTTGAAGTTTCTAGTGCTTTGTCTCTTCATTAACCCTTTCGCTGCTGCAGACGCGTGCTCCCCGCATTCCGCGCTGTGCGCGATTTTGTCATCACTGCACTGCTCGCCTGTGCAGACACATGGTGTTCCCACTGCTTTGACACACTTATCATTCGATTTCACAAAAACTATTCGGCCCAAAAATTTGATTTTTACGCGTCTTCTTGACTGATACCTTTCCCCCTCAACTTTTACCTCCGCAAACTCTTCAAAATTTCGTGCGATGGTTTACAATAGTTGATGCTGCATAATAACTGCGTTGAACATCGAAACAAAATTAAGTCATTTATGGGTGGAAGGTATCAGTCAAGAAGACATGTAAAAATCTAATTTTTGGGCCAAATAGTTTTTGTGGAATCGAATGATAAGAGTGTCAAAGCAGTCGGAACAGGATGTGTCTGCACAGGCGAGCAGTGCAGTGACAAAATCGCGCACAGCGCGGAATGCAGGGAGCACGTCTTTGTAGCAGCGAAAGGGTTAATGTGGATGTGGTAGCTTTACTTCATGAACTGCACGCTCCCCCCTAAACGTACTATGCTATAGTATGGCGCTGCTTCTATTGGCGCGTGCGTCGTGTGCAACTGGCAACGCAGCAATCTCCCGCGTCTGGGCCGGCATGCACAAGCCGCCAAGATAAATTATTTCTCTAAGGGGGACAAAAATGCTGCCAGCTTGTTGATGTGCAGAGTAAAAAATGGCTCTAAGCACTATGGGACTTAACATCTGAGGTCATCAGTCTCCTAGAGTTAGAACTACTTAAAACTAACTAACCTAAGGACATCACACACATCCATGCTCGAGGCAGGATTCGAACCTGCGACCGTAGCGGTAACGCGGTTCCAGACTGAAGCGCCTAGAACCGCACGGCCACACCGGCCGGCGACGTGCAGAGTATCTCGTAATAAATCAGTTCTTAAATATACAGCTGTAAAACCGGAGTATATTTACAATGTACTGCCGATATTTTTATTCGTCCGTACGTCGATACATCGACTTTTTTATCGTTATATCGTCGGCAGATTATGATTTCGCCTTCTTTTAAAAAATCGATATATGGGATTCCAAATGTTATTAAAAATATCAACAGTCCTTTTACAGAGACAACCAGTGTCCCTTAACTGTTGGTACCAGCGCACAATGTTCTGTTTACATATGGTTATTTTCCACATTTCCTTTTGAATGCACTCTGCACTGTTATAAAGAGAAAAATGGCGAATGTTATGACATATAAAAATTAATTATTTTTCTGCTTCGCTTTTTCTCAAGGCGCTGCACTAGTAACGCCAACAGGTGGGCACAGTACAGACTTGTTCAGTTTACGGTTCTGTTTGTACATCGATCATGTCTTTACTTGTAATACTTTGCAAAGTACTGAACTTAGAACCCGAGCGAATCACCTGCGGCAGCGGTGTATTCTGTCCCCAACTTGACAACGTGAGGCAATCCCGTCCACTTCCGTGCCAACCCGATGGCAGCTATTGGTGAAGTCTCAGCCGGCAGGTCGTCCAGAAATTCGGAGCGTGGTGGCCGCGTCGGCGGTGGCGGCATTGGAAAGGTCGCGGCGGCCGCCCGCCGTCGATATCTGCGACACTGATGTATGATGGCGGGGTCCGGTGGCCTTTATGCCTGTCAGAATGAAAAATTATCGCCCCGGCTGGCCGCTTTTAAGTATGGCCATTTAGAAACGCGCCGTAAACAAACTACGTGAGGCGGGAGAGTCGTGCCCCGCGCCACTAACTGAAAAGTGCAGTTTTACGCACGGTGTGGGGGGGGTGGGGGAGGGGCTGTAATTATAAATCGCGACCTTTTTTGTCCTCGCAACTTGCCCCGCTGCACGGAGAGAATAAGCGCGCCGCTACCGTTTACAGCCACTCGTTCCTCCGCTGCCCGCACAGTATTATCGCACACTCCATTGTTACTTTACACTCGACACGCTGTGGCGCTCGTAAAGTGGATTTTAGGACGTGCTAGGCTGAGAAATATTTTGTGACACCCAGGTGCACGATTACAGGCGAATTTTTTGCTAGAAAATGAGGCTACTGTGGACGAACCACATGGTAAGTGTTGTGTACTAATTTTTGTAGTAATTTCAAATCATTATAGAAGGTAATTGTCTCTAAATCTTATTGTGTCAACTTCTCTGTAATCCCCTACCCCACCGTTTTATTTATTCATCAGGTTCCTTCTAACCATGGGAGGCACAGCTACTTGTCCATGCAACAAGTCAGTACAGAGTTCAAAGAATATTTGTACAAAAGGAACTGAAGAACTAATAAAACAGGGAAAAAATATTATGGCACTAGATATATGAGAGGAATTAAAATATGGATACACTAACAACACAAAATTTATCATGCCTAATATGATGCAGGAGAAGCGTTGGCGTTCGAAACATTTTCCGGTCGTCTCGGAAAGCATAAATATAGAGATAAAACAAAAACACCTACAGCGATCCTTTGTCGGTACCAGTTTTAACGCTTCAGTGCGTCATCTTCAGGCCGTTTTTGGTGCGGTACAGGTTGATATAGTCCGAACCATATCACATCATTTGCCAGCATTATTGGATACGCAGATGATGTGTCAGCACTCCAACCATCAACTGCCAACTCAGTTGCGTATCTAGTAATGCTAGCAAAAAAATGGTTCAAATGGCTCTGAGCACTATGGGGCTTAACTTCTTTGGTCATCAGTCCCCTACAACTTAGAACTACTTAAACGTAACTAACCTAAGGACATCATACACATCCATGCCCGAGGCAGGATTCGAACCTGCGACCGTAGCGGAAGCGTGGTTCCAGACTGTAGCGCCTAGGACCGCTCGGCCACTCTGGCCGGCAGTAATGCTAGCAACTGATGTGTCGGGCATGGGGATTATATAAACCTGTACCGCATCAAAAACAGCCTGAGGATGACGCACTGAAGCGTTGAAACTGGTAGTGACAAAATAAAATAAAATCATAAGACGGATGTAGTTTTTATTTTATCACGTTAGTAAACGGCTGTCCTCCTAGTGACCTCCTGTTACGAGGATGGACATACAAATATAGCTTCCGTGTAGTTTTGAGTGGACTCTTACAACATCCTTCCTGCAAAACAGCGTGAATTTCAGGCAACGATGGTGGAGGTGGACAGTGATCACGTATCCTTCGCTCCAAAGGGGGCCACAAAGTATCGATAATATCAAGATATGATAACTGTGACGGCCAGGGCTGAATCGACAATTCATCCTCGCGCACACAAAACCACTCCTCAAGGATGCGACCTCTCTAAACATGGATCCTGTCATCGTGGAACACAGTATCATCGTTCGGGAACAAACATTGTACCACAGGATGGAACTGATCGCTGCCACAAAATTCTTGGCAGTTATCCGACTTTACAAAGTGTCCGTGGCGCCAATGCCCAGATCACCACCCAACCCTTGCCGTATTTCAGTTTTGGATGAAAAAAGACTGCACCCAAGGCTTGTAATGGTGTGCAACAGACCTAAACTGTGCCATAAGTTGAAAACGGTGTAAAACAGGACTCAGCCGACCAATGACTCTTCGATCCTTCGTAGTCCAAGTATTATGGCTCGGTACCATATTTTCCAGGTATGAGCATTTTCATCAATGATGGATTGTTTCGGAATTCCAGCTAACGCTGCAGGTCCCAACTTATGGAGCTCCCCTCGTGTTGTACTGCTGCTGACAGGCTTCTTGAGTGGAACATTCGGTTTTCAAGTGACTTCTTGCAGCTGCCACCCTCTTATTTTAAGTCACAATCCTCTGAAATGCCCATCTGTCACCATCAGTCAACACATATTTTCGTCCGCACTGTGACTTAGCTGATGATGTTTCTCCGCTATCCCTATATGTGGTAAAAATACTGGGTGCGGTGTCACCTGAAACTCCAAACACTTCGGATAACTTGATTATTATTCAGCCAGGGGGGCTTGTGAAAGACGTCGCAGGAGGAGAATGAGGTTCATGGCACACTCTTGCCCTTGGAGAGAGAAACTGCAACTTTGGGAGTAAGACTCAGGAATGATAAATAGCACGATGATGGTGAGGGCGACGGTAACCACTGCATTAAAGGCGCACACCGTGTATCCACAGGACATGTGGCCTGTAACTGAAAAAGTGTTTCATTGATCTCTCCATTGACAAAAGATTCCCTCCTAGTTCCGCAATCGGATCTTCGGAAGGGACAGCCCAGGGGGAGGTGACTATGAAAAAAAGTGAATAACCAATAAAAGAACAACGGTCCAGGAGTTGAGGTGTGCAATGTAAGAAGTTTCAGCGTGATAGGGAAGGTAGAAAATTTGAAACCTGAAATGCGACGGCTCGATCTGCATTTAGTGGGCGTAAGTGAAGTGAAATGGAGAGGGGACAAGGATTCCTTGTCAGCTGAATATACGAATGAAGTGGAGCAGCTAAGGCGAAATGACTGCTTGGCGAAAGTGAAGAAATCGAGAAAGAAATTATTGATAGAAAGACTGACTCAATATATAGATAAGTCGAGACACCATTCAGTGCAATTAAAACCAAGGGCGGTAACAGAATGACGTTTTCACTCTGCAGCGGAGTGTGCTCTGGTAAGAAACTTCCTGGCAGATTAACACTGTGTGCAGGACCGAGACTCGGGAACTCTGCCTTTCGCAGGTAATTGATCTACCAGCTCAACCACCATTTTTTTTTTTTTTTGCATTTTGTTCGTTGTTGATGGTTGTGTTTGGTCGTTGCGGACGTCACGTGACATCCGTTCAAGTTCGTTTGTTGATCCTTCCACTCAGTTTTTTACTACAGATGCCAACCAGCTCTTTGACCGAACACGCTAAGCTGCCGTACCGGCTACCCAAGCACGACTTGCGACACGCCTGGAGAGCTTCAATTCTGCCCGTACCTCGTCTCCTACCTTCTTGTCTTGGCTGTGTGTTTTGGGGAGACTGAGAGAGAGAATGGGGGACACACGTAAAGTGAGAATGTGATATTGTATTAAAACTATGTTAACGTATGCGTGAGAAAGTAGTTGTGCTATAGAGGAATTTGTGACACATGTCTGAGTGAAACGGATTTTGTAAAAGGCTCCCGGAAGTGGCATGGAGTATTCAGTTTATTAGAAAGTTATTTTGTGGAAAGGAATCGTATTTTGTTTTCGTTAAATTTTATTTTGATTCGAAATTACTAGACTCCTAGTCTAAATCATTTGTGGTAATGTTACTGGCTGACATTAGAAATACCGCGAGTATAGAAGTGCACGAGCTGATGTGATTGGCAGCTTCTTTCCATTTCACTTCACTGACACCCACTATATCTAGATTGAGCTTCGTCATTTCCCTTTCCAGATTTCCTAGCGTCCTACTAAATTCAAACTTCTGGCATTCCACGCCCCGAATCGTGAAACTTTAGCCTTTCGTTGGCTATTCATTCTTTTTCTAACGGTCACTTCTCCGTTGGCTGGCATTCAGGAGATCCGAACCGGGGACTAGTCCGGATTGTTGCCAATGAAGAGATCATCACGACACTTTTACAATTACAGGCCACATGTCCCGCGCATATACGTTACGTGTCTTTAATGCAGTGGTTTACATTGTCTTCTGCACCCTCATACCGATGGTTGTTACTGATTCTTCTACCTTTAGGGGCAGTTTCTCACGTCGAGGGTAAGAGAGTGCCTTGAATCTCTCTCCACTTCTCCACCTTGATCGACAATGTCAATGCCAGATTAGCTTCTCATGCTGGAAGTCTTCGTCCGACATTGCTGATGATTTTTATTCAGATCTTATGGGATACCGAGGAAGTTTTGAGTACTAATAAAATAAGTTACCCCTAGGCCACTGGTAGAGCACAAACAGCGGTACGGCGAAGATACTATACGCCCCGTTTTGTTGCCCCTGATGGCAAGGCACAGTGTGTTTTAGCAAGATAATGCGCACCCGCACAAGGTGAGAGCTTGTACCGTTGCTGGAGAAATCCTGCGTTGAGCTGTAAGGTCGTGGGTTCTCTCCATCTGAGAGCACTGGAACTCTTTCGCGCAGCGCCTTCCAACCCGGTGGGATTCTAACGATTTAAGGCACCAATCGGACAGAATTTGGCACGATATCCCTCAGGAGGGTATCCAGTAACTCTGTCAATCAATGCCAAGCAGTAAAACCGCTGAGTAAGGGCCAGACGTGGACATGAACTTCCTGAATTTGTGAAGCTCTTTCTCTTGAATAAATCACCCAGTTTTTCTAAGATCGTAATCTCTTTTTTCTTTTGTGCGTACATGTAAATCACTTTTACCGATTTGCGTCTTATTTCCCACAATTTCTTCGAGGTGAATTGTTTTTTTATGTCCTAGACTGTGTATTTAGGCTATGCAACAGCGTAAAATGTAGCTAAAAGTCCACAGATACAAATATTGATCAACATTTATAACTCCCTAACTGTGACACCGACATTCCTTTTACATGAGAGAACCTAATTTTTCTGTAAGGTTGTAATTTTCTTTTCATCGTAATGGAGTCAAACATCCATAAGGAAATTGTTATCATGTTAGTATGGACGTTTTGGCGGATTTATACACTGCTGGCCATTAAAATTGCTACACCACGAAGATGACGTGCAACAGTTGCGAAATTTAACCGAAAGCAAGAAGATGATGTGATATGCAAATGATTAGCTTTTCAGAGCTTTCGCCTAAAACGTGCTGACATGAGGAAAATTTACAACCGATTTCTCATACACAAACAGCAGTTGAACGGCGTTGCCTGGTGAAACGTTGTTGTGATGCCTCGTGTAAGGAGGAGAAAAGCGTACCCTCACGTTTCCGACTTTGATAAAGGTCAGAATGTAGCCTATCGCGATTGCGGTTCATCGTATCGCGACATTGGTGCTCGCGTTCGTCGAGATTCAATTACTGTTAGCAGAATATGGAATCGGTGGCTTCAGGAGGGTAATACGGAACGCCGTGCTGGATCCGAACGGCCACGTATCACTAGCAGTCGAGACGACAGGCATCTAATCCGCATGGCTGTAACGGATCCTGCAGCCACGTCTCGGTCCCTGAGTCAATAGACAGGGACGTTTGCAAGACAGCAACCATCTGCACGATCAGATCGACGACGTTTGCAGCAGCATGGAATATCAGCTCGGAGACCATGGCTGCGGTTACCCTTGACGCTGTATCACAGACAGGAGCGCCTGCGTTGGTGTACTAAACTACGAACCTGGGTGCACGAATGGCAAAACGTCATTTTTTCGGATGAAACCAGGTTATGTTTACAGCATCGTGAAGGTCGCATCCCCGTGTTTGGCGACGTCGCGGTGAACGCACATTGGAAGCGTGTATTCGTTATCGACATACTGGCGTATCACCCGGCGTGATGATATGAGGTGCCATTGGTTACACGCCTCGGTCACCTCTTGTTGGCATTGACGGCACTTACAACAGTGGACGTTACATTTCAGATGTGTTACGACCCGTGGCTCTGCCCTTCATTCTATCCCTGCGAAACCCTACATTTAAGCAGGATAATGCACGGCCGCATGTTGCAGGTCCTGTACGGGCCTTTCTGGATACAGAAAGTGTTCGACCGCTGCCCTGGCCAGCACATTCGCCAGATCTCTCACCAATTGAAAACGTCTGGTGAATGGTGGCCGAGCAACTGGCTCTTCACAATACGCCAGTCACTACTCTTTATGAACTGTGGTATCGTGTTGAAGCTGCATGGGCAGCTGTACCTGTACACGCCATCCAAGCTCTGTTTGACTCTATGCCCAGGCGTATCAAGGTCGTTATTACGGCCAGAGGTGGTTGTTCTTGGTATAGATTTCTCAGGATCTATGCATCCAAATTGCGTGGAATTGTAATCACATCTCACTTCTAGTACAATATATTTGTCCAATGAATATCCGTTTATCATCTGCATTTCTTCTTGGTGTAGCAATTTTAATGGCCGTTTGTGTATGAAGTGAGACAAACCTTGAGTCTGCAGCTAGTGGTGAAAGTAACGACTGCTGCAACGATGAATCAGTTTATGCTGCTGCCATTTTTTATCATAAATGAGCTATTAATGTGAGGAATGACATAATTTCAACGTAAGTTATGTAATGGTGTAAGCGATGTTGTAATGCTTACTCAATGAGGATGTCTGGTTCGTTGTGTGTGTGTGTGTGTGTGTGTGTGTGTGTGTGTCTGTGTGTGTGTGTGTGTGTGTGTGTGTGTGTGTGTGTCTGAGAGAGAGAGAGAGAGAGAGAGAGAGAGAGAGAGAGAGAGAGAGAGAGTCTGGGGGCCCTACTCATGCAAGTTGGAATAAATTCAAAAAATTACGATGGTATTCTCGAGAGGTTTCAGACGTTTCAAGTGGTTATATTACTTGACAATGGCCGAAAAGTACTCAGCCTAAAGGTAGTGGATTTTAACTGCCGAGAACTCCTCCGGGTTGTATGGACTTGATCCATGGAACTCTTCTATCCCTGACGTTTCGTGCAAAGCTACGTTGGACATCTTCGTAGGTGCTCCAGGTTGTGCTGAGTTTTGCCGACTGGTACCTACGAAGATGTCCAAGGTAGCTTTGCACGGAACTTCAGGGATAGAAGAGTTCCATGGACCACGGCCATACAACCCGGAAGAATTCTCGGCAGCTGAAACATCCGGTCGTGAAAGCCTTCATTGTGGACATTAAACCACTTGAGGTGGCTGGAAGTTCTAGAGAATTTTATCACAATACTTCGCCGCGAAATCATGCGTTCATAAATAATGTGTGATTTGGCAAAATCAGCAGATACAATTTTAATTGTTGTCGGTATGCTCAAGTGCAATTTTCAGTAGTTAAGGATCTTGGAATGAAAATTTTATGTATTGTGCAGAACGCACCTTCTTGTCCTTACAGGTTCGACGAAGACAACATTAAGAGAGGAGAGACTGGATCGGCCGGTGACGCTGAGCCAGCGAGTCGCCAGCAAAGGACGGCAGGGCTCCCTACGCCCTCTGAGGACACTGCCGCCGAGCTGCGCCGCGCCGCCCTCTCGCGGAAGCTCATTACGCCTCATCAGCGCCGCCGCCGCCGCCGCCGCCGCCTCCGCCTGCCGCCCCCAGGGGGCGTGCCCGCCTAATCACTGACGCGCTGCTGCCGGACGTGTCCGGATCGCCTGCTTCGAGGCCGCCGGGGACTGCGTTGACGAGCCGCGTCTTCGGAGGGGGGGAGGACAAAGCTGAGACAGGAAAAGGAAAGAAGTGGGAGCCAGAGTGGCGCAACACCGTCTCTAGCACTGGCGTGATACTCGCGACAATCAACGAGTGGCTGAAAACGTGAACAGTCGTCTATCTTACAATAAAAGCAGTGTTTTCAACCCTTTCACACGTTTGTCCACTTACCAACTATCAAAGTTTGTTCGAAATCAGCCAGAATAATTTTTTTGTATGAGGAACTGTTTTGTGTTAATGTTGAGGGCGCTGTGTTGTCACTGCTGACTTCAGTACCCATGTCCTTGGATGGTACTCATGAAACAATCGATTTTTATTTTGTAAAGCTTGGTTGTGCATAAAACTCGAAACATCTATAAATTTATGCTGTTATTCATTTATCTGGAATTTTGCCACTTCCTTCAGAACTGCATCTTCAACGTGAAATTCGTGACAGCGTATTTCGAACCACCAAAGGCCAGCACGAATCGTCAGAATAGAAGTGAGTACGGTGTTCCCCATACCGTGCCTTCTCGAGTTTTAGCTGTATTCATCCCACTAAAGCACCTTTCTACTTATGTATTTGACCAAGGGAGCACAGGAAGTAACTTAGCTACATTGCAGAGGTTACTAAGAGGCTTCTGTTCACTTGCATCCTCGTATTTTGATATTTCGCACCAAAATCAAGTTGTGTCTGTCACAGTCTCCCACCAGACAAGGTTGGTTTTCTGCCTCTAGAGATCAACGTCAGCCACTATGTTCGGTCGGATACATTTTGTAAGTTGTTCTCTATATTTGTTTCTGTCAGATAACTTTACCTTCCTCTGTATAAAATCTACTTATTACCAAAAACTATGTATCAACAAACTGTTCCCAACTTACAGTAACCTTTGACTAAACAGAACGTAAATTGAACTGAATTGTAATTGATGTGAATGCAGCTAATATTTGTATTAAAAGCGCAACGGAACTAAAACAGTTACCTGACCCTCATCAAACTTTACTCTTACCTCCAATCCTGACAACATTGCTGCAGTTTTTTCGAAAGTACACCAGCAAACAGCAAGCAGGCAGCGGCTACACCAGATTTCTGTTTCTTAATACGTATTAAAACTGTTGCATGTGGTAATGTGTAGTGACAAACAGTGGGGCGTGACAGTAACTGTTCCTATGAAATGATATTCCAAGACAACGATTTCAGAATTATATATATATATATATATATATATATATATATATATATATATATATATATATAAAACAGTAAAAGTCTGCGTGATATTCACACATACCATTGGTCTGAACAGTATTATGCGTAACAAAGTGAACAATGATTTTGAAAGGATACAATGTTAACAGAGAATTTCAATAAAGATCGAACAGATTAATCAATTAACATGTTAATCCATGATTATAGTAAGTGGTGTTATCTTCCTCTCAGCTCTGAGCAAGTTAATTAGCTGACTATAATTATTCCGACAAATCAGGTGTGCAGTGTTGCAGTCTTACCTCATACTTCTTCTCTTCAAAAACATTTACATTATTCAAAGTTCATATTCTTCTCACCTTTTACTGTCTACCTCATATTCATCCCTTCTGCCCTTTCTTCATCTAACAGATAGAATCACATGTCGTCACAGCACTACTAAATACGTCCATCACCTGCCACACAACTAAGAAAATATCAGACTGCGTAGAGGCAAAGACGTGCTACGACAAGATGAAAGATTGTTTAAGAATAACATAACTTGCTCTGATACTAAAATGAAGAACGGATATTCGCCCGCCGAAATAAAACGTGCGTTGAGGCAGCCACGCAGAAATCATACTGACGTACAGGCTACTGTAAAATCTAAGGTTTTCCTGCCGTTTGTTAAAAATGTAACGGAAAGAATAGGGAGGATCTTGACGAAGTGGGATATTACCGTAAGCCCACCAGGAAGATACAGGAATTCCTTAAGCCTGCCAAGGACGCTCGCAAACCATTGGAAAATGATGGAGTGTATAGGATCCATGCAGCTGTGGTGATGTTTGCGTGGGTACCACTAAAAACAACGGTTTCTAAACGTTTGGAAGAGCACAAGGGAAATTGTAGAAGAGGAGAAACGGAACGATCAGCTGTTGCGGAGCATGCTTTCCAGCCGGGGAACCACAATATTCGTTTCGAAGAGACGCAAGTACTAGCGGCCACAAGCGGATATTACGAAAGGCTCTACGGGGAGGCAATCGAAATCGCTTAACACCCAAATAATTTCAACGGAAAGGAGGAGGTCGTGAAATTAAACGGTATATGGATGCCGGTGTTAAAGAATATGTGTACCACCCGTCCACTACTGGGTGATGGCAACGGAGATCGACAGCGACGGACAGCGGCCAATTGCACGGACGTTTTCAAAACACGTGACGTCACGCCGCGGCGTGGGAGCGCGCGGGCACGGAATTTAGCGGCAGTCTGTAGCGAGCCAGTGGGTGTGTTGGACCTTCCATCGAGCTACGGACCCCCTTGAAGATGTCTCCCGCAGTCGGAGACGAAACGTTGGGAATCGACACAGAAATCATCAACCGACCACAGCATAACAGCCCGGATAATTATAATGGACATAAATTGCTCTCTCTCTCTCTCTGCGACGTGCACGTCGATGACATAAGAAAACCAAATGACATGAACACATTACACTTTTTCCAAAGTTAATGATGTGATATAGTCCTATACTCTTCTTAAACAGTTTTCTGGTGCTACAGATGATACCTTGTGTAGCACTTCAACATTCTCAGGGAGATGGCACTGAGCTCACTTACAGTACAATGAGGTTATCGCAAATTCTCCGAAATCCCATTTCAGTATCCAGTCATTCTACCGCCGGCAGGCAAAATTTCGAATTGCTTTTCAAAGTTGGAAACCAAATGTGATTTCCCATGAAGAAAATTCATAACAGTTACAAAAAGCACATCCTCTTGACACCCTTTTACAGTTACCATTTGCATAGGTGTTTTGATCAAAATAGGTCTGCGGCAGTTTGGTAGGGTTCCCAGATCTAGATTGGAGCGCCTTATTAACTACGTCATAGTCTCGCAGAATTGATCATAGAAATATGAAAAACAATTTGTTGCTATTGTTTCTTGGTTTTTATATAGTCTCCGAGCGGTACAGCACCTTTAATTCACCGAGGCTTCCCTGAAGTTCTTTGTTAGAGCCTCCCACCGGTTAAGTATGCGTTCACAGACGGTCTCAACTGAGATTCATCGTGTTCCCGCGATTTGTAGGGATCCTTCTCATAATGTCCTTTCTTTATATTACTGTATGTCCGTCTGAATGTGAATGAATGAGTATTTTCACGTACATTCACGTACATTTCGGGGTTTGTTGCGTAGCAGTAGTTGCGTGGCGTGTAGTTTGCTCGGAACAGAAGTTGTTTGTCCTCTGCTTGAATACAGGGTGGCCAACCTAGAGTCTATCTTACGTGAACAGAGAGGACAACACTTTATGCGAGAGGGTTGCTTATTGTTAGGTCGGTGGCGGGAACGGCCCCTCTTGTAAGTTCCGTCTGTAGTCCGGGGTAGCCAGGAGCTCTCTTCAGAACGGCACACTTCGTCTGGTCGCCGGTGAGTATGGTCATATGGTTAAGTAAGCCTTCTGCTGAGTTAGAATGTGGTGTAAAGCGCGTTTTACAGTTACTAAAGAAATAGTTGAAAACATTCAAGTTCTTTCAGATTAGCTGAAGCCCCGTATTTATTCTTCAGTTCGTTTTTAAACTTCGGATTGAAATATGTTTCCTTCGGAGTTTATCCGTGAGCGAAATTTCCCTTGTTCCTTCAGAACAGCAGGGTGGAATAATTACCAATAGGGGTATCTAATGTCAGTCAGTAACTCAAAATATCGTGTGGAAGTCGTGAGTGGTGTAACTGAATCTGCATGTGTGTGTGCTTTTATTTATCTGCTCTACCGTTTACAGCCACTCTTTCCTCTGCCGCCCGCACAGTATTATTGCGCACTCCATTGTTACTTTACACGCGACACGCTGTGGCGCTCGTAAAGTGGATTTTAGGACGTGCTAGGCTGAGAAATATTTTGTGACACCCAGCGAATTTTTTGTTAGAAAACGAGGCTATTGTGGACGAACCACATATAAGTGTTGTGTACTAATTTTTGTATGAGTTTCAAATAATTATAGAAGGTAATTGTCTCTAAATATTATTGTGTCAACTTCTCTGTAATCCACTACCCCATCTTTTCTTTATTTATCAGGTTCCTTGGAACCATGCGATGCACAGCTACCTGGCCGTGCGACAAGTCATTGCAGAGTTCACAGAATATATATAAGAACTAATGAAACAGGAAAAAATATTATGGTACTGTGTATACGAGGGGGATTAAAATATGGATAAACCAACAACACAAAATTTATCATGCCTAATACGATGTAGGAAAACCGTTGGCGTTCGAAACATACTCGGTTTTGAACTACATGTACGTTAGGCTACGAGCCACGTGTAGTGCTCGTGGTGAGTAATCGTGATTCATGATTCGGTTGAAATTTCAGTTGTGCCCAGGGATCGCTTTAACTTTCATATTTGAGAATTTTATGTGAATTTGTGAGAGCTTCCTTGTTTAGTGGAGAAATGGTTCAAATGGCTCTGAGCACTATGGGACTCAACATCTTAGGTCACAAGTCCCCTAGAACTTAGAACTACTTAAACCTAACTAACCTAAGGACATCACACACGCCCATGCCCGAGGCAGGATTCGAACCTGCGTCCGTAGCAGTCCCGCGGTTCCGGACTGCAGCGCCAGAACCGCACGGCCACCGCGGCCGGCCCATTGAATTAATTATTCAACTAATGTTACAGTTAATTCATTCTTAATGCAGGGTGTTTACAAATGAATGTCTGGGTTTTAACGCTTTGTAATATTTATTACATTAAACTTATAGTTATAAATGATATGTCAAATGAAAGAGCAACTCAAACATTTGTGTTTGGCACCAGTGCATATGCGCAGCGCGCAATGTTTCCGGCTCAATGCGCTAGACAGCGGTAGTAGCACAGATGGCGACTAATGAACAGAAAAGGTTTAGTGTTTTGCAGTCTGCAAAGACCAAATCTGTAGTTACTGTGCAACGTGCGTTCCGGTTGAAGTTCGGTTGTGATCTTCCAAGCGATAATAACATTCGTAGATGGTATCGTCAATTTGTAGATACCGGATGCCTTTGTAAAGGAAAGAGCACGGGACGACCAAGAAAAGTGAAGAGACTGTTGAGCGAGTGAGAGAGTCGTTCACTCGGAGCCCAAAGAAATCAGTGCGGAAGTCTAGTCATGAATTATAATTTCCCACGTCGACTGTTTGGAAAGTTTCAAGAAAACACGTACGACTACATCCTTACCATTTACAGTTATTGCAGGCTCTAAAACCGGTATACCATCGATTATGTGCCAACTTTGCCAATGAAATGTTGTTTCAGGACGATGTAGATTTTGTGGATCATGTTGTCTTCAGTATTGAATCGACCTTTCACCTTAGTGGACATGTTAACACTCACAATGTGTGCATCTGGGGCTCAGAAAATCCTCACGAGGTGTTACAGATGCAACAAGATTCCCATAAAGTGACTATTTTTTGTGCCATATCCCGGTGGAGAGTGTACGGGCCTTTCTTTTTTGGTGAAAATACTGTAACTGGCACTTCTTACCTTGATAAACTTGAGCAATGGCTCTTCCCTCAGTTGGAAGAAGATGAGTGAGAGAACTTCATTTTCCAGGAAGATAGTGAGCCACCACACTGGCATAGTGAAGTACGCGATTGGCTCAACTTCATTGTACCCAAGCGCTGGATAGGCTGCAAGGGGCCCAATGACAGGGCTGGCTTTGCATGTCCTCCACGTTCACTCGACCTAATGCGATGCGATTTTTTCCTTTGGGACTTCATCAAGAATCGTGTGCGCGTGCCTCCGCTACCAGCAGACCTCCCTGAATTAAGAAACCGGATTGAAGCAGCTGTTGCTACTATCACTGAAGATACAGTTATCAACGTTCGGGAAAAAAGCGGCTGTATACGTGATATGTGCCATGTGACAAATGGTGCTCACATTGAACATTTATAAAGTTCTTGGTGAAACTGTTTGAGTTGCTCTTTCATTTGACATATCATTTATAGCTGTAAGTTTAATATAGTAAATATTATAAAGCGTTAAAACCCTGATATTCATTTAAAAACACCCTGTACTGAGGAAGGGCTAGGTCTTGTGGTGACCCTGTTTTAATATCATAGTTTTGTCTTTAGTAGTGGCTTAACCACGCAATTGTCCGGATATTATGTTTACGAAGCTTACATGTCGTTCCAGAAAGGCAGAAAACTTCAAAGGACTCCTTCGTCGTGTAGGTGTAAACCAGTCGACGAGTACTCGAAACACCGCCCTTGCCACAGACTCTTCTGGAGCACACCGTTCAAAGCTCACTGTCTCCAACGTGTGCTTAGCGTGATGCGTGAGACTTTGTAAGTGATTCATTCTAATTTTATATCATAATGATACATTTTTGGACATAGGTTCCTTATCAAAAGTTTATCTCCCAATTTCATTAAAAGCATTTTGGGTATAATACTGCGTCACCTTATAAAATACTTAATGTACTAAGATATACCGACGATTCAAATGAGTTACTCCGACCTTTCTCATAGGAGCTTATTTTTTTGGGAATCAATAATACAATATACCTTCTTCCTAGCAGTGTCACGAGACCATCGACATCATATTTATTAGATACAATTTGCCCTAAATTAATTTTGATTGGTGGTAGGATAGAAGGGATGGTACATGTGACGGACTAATTGCGATTTGCGTAATTTGCTTACTTTTGGTAGATAGCTACTAATCAGCGTCAAGTGTCTAGGGGCATTGTTCTCCAACTTAAAGTAACGCAAATAGGAAGCCATATGAGCATACATCGTTCGTTTAGCATGTCGCAGCAAAGTCCCATGAGGCCTCTGCCATGGTACTATGCTGGATCTGTCCTAATGGGATTACTGGCAGTTAAGAAGCTAGGAGCCTGTAGCCGCCCTCCCAGTTGATGTCTTCGGGGTAGTTCTCAATCTCAGTTGCTTGTACACTGAAGAGCCAAAGAAACTGGCACACCTACCTAATATCGTGTAGGGTCTCCGCAAGCATGCAGAAGTACCTCAACACGATGTGATATGGACTCGACTAATGTCTGAAGCAGTGCTGGAGGGAATTGATGCCATGAATCCTGCAAGTCTGCCCATAAATGCTTAACACCACGAGTGGTGGAGATGTCTCCTGTACAGCACATTGCAAGCCATCCCAGATATACTCAATAATATTCTTGTCTGGGGTGTTTGGTGGCCAGCGGAAGTGTTTAACGTCAGAAGGCTGTTCCTGGAGCCACTCTGCAGCAAGTCTGGACGTTGGGGTTTCGCATTGTCCTGCTGGAATTGCCGAAGTCCGCCGGAATGCACAATGGACATGAATGGATGCAGGTAATCAGGCAGGATGCTTACGTACGTATCACCTGTCAGAGTAGCATCTAGAAGTATCAGGAGTCCCTTATCACTCCAACTGCACATGCCCCAAACCTTTACAGCGCCTCCACCAGGTTGACACCTAAGGTCCATTGATTCATGAGGTTCTCTCCATACCTGTACATGTCCATCCCCTAGATATAATTTGAGACGAAACTCATCCGACCTGGCAACGTGTTTCCAGTCATCAACAGTTCAATGTCGGTGCTGATGGACCCAGGCGAGGTGTAAAGTTTTGTGTCGTGCCTTCGGCTCCGAAAGCCCATACTGATATTTCGTTGAAGCTTTTGCACGCTGACACTTGTCGATTGCCCAGTACTGAACACGGCAGCAATTTGTGGAGTGGTTGCATTTCTGCCATGTATTAAGAATGTCTTCAGTCGTCGTTGGTTCCATCCTTGCAGGATCTTTTTCCGGCCACACAAATGTCGGAGATTAGGAGTGTTAGCGGATTTCTGATATTTACGGTACACTGGTGTAATGGTCGTACTGGAAAATCCCACCTCATCATTACCTCGGAGGCTCTATGCCCCGTCGCTCGTGCACTGACTGTAACACCATGTTCAAGCTGATTTAAGTCTTGATAACCTGCCATTGTAGCAGCAGCAACCGATCTAACAACTGCGCCGAACACTTATTTTCTTACATAAGCCTTGCCGACCGCAGCGCCGTATTCTGCCTGTTGACATATTTCTGTATTTGAATACGCATGCCTATACTAGTTTTCTTGCTGCTTTACTTTCTAAGTTTCTGAGGCCCTGGATGCCTGCAATCCTGGTACTACACGGAGACCAAATGATCGCAGTATATATACAATGTAAAAATCGGGGTAAGCTGCGATGAAAGACGGAAAATATAAAATATGTCAAGAGGCAAGAGTGGAGAATAAGACTGGAAGAGCATGAACGAAGTTCTCGGATCAAATATGAGTGTAAGAATGTAATGTAATCTTATGGCCCTACTGTTCAATCTATACATGGAAGAAACAATGGCGGATATAAAGGAACGGTCCTATGCCCCCTATTTCACCTCTGGCGGCCCAGGCACCGACGGAACCGGATCCAGAGCCGACAGAAGACTCAACAAACACAGATGAAGACGGGCCGTGGCAGCAGGTCGGCCCAAGGCGCAAACAGCAGCCAACTACGCAAACAAGTGAGCCCACAAACTCACGAGGCAACGGCGGAGCGCTGCTGCCAACACCATCTACATCGCGAACAAACAACAATAACAACACAGGGACCAACACAAACAACCCTGCGACTGCAGCAACCACAAATATACAAGCAGCTACGCAGAACACAAACAACACCGCGACTGGCTTCCTACCGCTCATCATTCACAACTACGGAGACCTAAGTCTCCTAAACAAGGAATTTAACAATCAGCACAGCCCCACAACATACTACTCTAAGCTCACCGGGGAACACGCCGCACTGTACGTGGCGAACAAGGCAGACTACACAAATCTACTGGACTTTCTCAAAGAAAGGAAGGTAGAACACTTCACGTACAGGACAGTGTTGGAAAAAACACAGCAGTACGTGATAAAGGGGATAGACTCACGAACCCCGACCGACACAGTACACAATGAACTCTCTGCTCTCGGGTGGGAGTGCATTCGGGTAAACCGAATGTCAGAGTTCGGCACAGCGAGACCGTCTCATAACTACATGGCGGAGTTGACCGACACGGCCAAATCCCGCGACCTGCTGAAGTTAAAGCTATTTCTTCACATGGTCGTAAATGTAGAAATTTACAACACGCCGCACACCCCCCAACAATGCCACAACTGCCAGCGCTATGCGCACGCGGGTATCAGATGCGGTCTCGCACCCCGCTGCCGCATTTATGCTGGCGGTCACACAACCCAACGCTGCAAACTCCCCCATACAGCACCTCGCAAGTTCGCCAACTGTGGTGCTGCCCATCCGGCAAACTACAGAGGGTGCATTGCTTACAAAGCAGCTCTGAGGCGCAAAATCGCGAAACATGCGAAACCTACCGCCATCACAGTTCCAAAACCGCCCCCGCGCCCAGTAAGAAGTGGAATATCATTCGCTGGAGTGGTCGCTGGCAGTCCCAGCAGCGCGGGACGGTCAGAGGAGCCCCAGAGCTCAGAACACGCTCAGCAAACACCCCCAGCAACAGACACACAAAAGACAAGCACAACACCTGACACCACACCCGCACTGGGCACACCACACGAAACAAGCAGCAACAACACCCTACCCCCTGAGATCGCGAACTGCAGCCCACCACAGGCTACAGAAAACGCACCTACACAGGGACAACCACAGCGCCAGAGGTGGAGGAGAAGGAGAAACAGCCGCAGCACGAGGAACACGACCACACCACAACAAGTACACAGGCAACAGAACACCAACACCCACATATACATCCCGGACACCAACTCAACAACCCACATTACACACCCACTCACCACAGAGAATACACAGGCGCCCGCAACTGCCACACGAACAACCGACTCGCAGGCCAGCCCTCACCAAACGCCAACACTGGAACAAGCGGCCGCTAACACGACCAATAACTCGCAGGCCGACATGACCAACACTACGACAACATTCCAGAGAATAATGGAAACATTATTCCCCGGACGCACGACCACCGAAATAGTCACGAAGAAAAACAAAATGGCTCTGAGCACTATGGGACTTAACAGCTTTGGTCATCAGTCCCCTAGAACTTAGAACTACTTAAACCTAACTAACCTAAGGACAGCACACAACACCCAGCCATCACGAGGCAGAGAAAATCCCTGACCCCGCCGGGAATCGAACCCGGGAACCCGGGCGTGGGAAGCGAGAACGCTACCGCACGACCACGAGATGCGGGCAGTCACGAAGATTATGGGGTGTGTCTCACAATTCTTCATGCAGTTCATGTCGGGTACGCTCAACTGGACTAGCTTCCAAGCCACTATCACACCGCTTTTTACACTACTACATGGATAATACACCACACCAGCCCCGAAACGCAGACTTAAACACAATCACACAGATCCTGTTTTGGAATGCTAACGGGATCGCAAGCAAAAAAGCCGAGATGGCCGCGTTCATGGAGCGAAAGGGTATCCGAATCGCTCTTGTGAACGAAACACTGCTTACGCCTCGCAAACAACCAAACTTCCCAGGTTATTGCGTCTATCGTACCGACCGAGCGGATGGCAGGAGGGGAGGCGGCACGGCAATCATCATACACATTGACGTAGACCACACGAACATCGAGCTCCCAGCACTTGAAAGATTAGAGGCTACGGCCGTCAGGGTCAAGTTCAACGGAGCCAACACCACACTGGTATCGCTATACAATCCTCCTAATCACATAGTAACACGCGATATCAGCACAGTACTCAACATAGCACCGCGGGTAATAGCCGCTGGAGACCTCAACGCAAAACACCCTGATTGGAACTCACGAATACGAACCTCCAACGGCAAAAAACTGTACGAACACGCACTAGGCCGAAACTACATTATACTTGGACCGAACGTTCCCACGTTCGTGCCTACACAGGCCCGACATAGGCCAGACGTGTTAGACATAGCCCTCATAAAGGGCATCACATGCACACTCAACCTAACGGTTGAAAACGATCTGGACTCAGACCACATGCCTGTAATACTGCACATGGAAGAGACACTGCAGGACATCGAACCACGCAGCATGCTTAACTACAAGCGTGCGAATTGGACACTGTTCAAGGAAACGCTTGATAGTCGCATTCCTGACACCCACGAAATTAACAACACACAGCCAATAGATGAGGCTGTGGAGGCTCTCACAACTGCGTCCAAGATGCAATGACTGACGCCATTCCATTTACAACACCAAGACAACATTCGACGGCCCTGCCCCAGGAAATCCTGAGCCTTATCTCAATGAGGAACCGCCTCAGGAGCTACTGGCAGCGCACCAGGCGCCCGTTCTATAAACTGCACGTCAACAGACTCCAGGGCATAATATGGAATAAAATTCAAACATTCAGAAACGAACAATGGGGACAGAAACTCGCTGGGCTGGATACCACACGTCCTGGCGTGTGGCAGCTGGCCAGACACTTCACCAGGGAGAAACATTACATTCCCACGTTACAAGGACCAGACGGCCCAGCCTACTCCGCGACGGAGAAGGCAGAGCTTATGGCCACAACACTTGCAGCGTCTTTCTTGCCGAATCTGGTTCCCTCAGACCCAGCATTCACACTTGAAACGGACCAGGAGGTTACACGACTTGTAGCCCAGCCCTCGCGCAACGAAATAAGACGTACTAGCACAAACGAAGTCACATGGGCTATCAAGCACACCAACGCTAGAAAAGCCCCTGGGCCTGATGTCATTCAAAACCGTGTCCTCCAGGAGTTCACGGATAAAGCCGTAGAATACCTCACACACTTAACGAATGCCATCCTGACACACCAACACTTCCCTGACTTTTGGAAGGCGGCCAAGGTCCTGATGTTCAGGAAGCCAGGGAAAGACCACTCCCTCCCACAAAATTACCGACCTATCAGTCTGCTGTGCTCGCTCAGCAAGATTGTTGAGAAGGTAATACTAAAACGTATCACTAGGCATTGCATCGCCAACGACGCCCTAAGACCGGAGCAATTCGGCTTTAGGAATCACCACTCGACAACACAACAACTCCTCCGCGTAGTCGAACATATAACACACGGCTACAACATGAACAAAGCCACAGGGGTCGTGTTCCTAGACATCGAAAAGGCTTTCGATCGTCTCTGGCACAACAGACTCATACGCAAACTAAGCGAAGCTGGTTTCCCGGACGGACTCGTACGTCTCATACACTCATATCTCACGAACAGATGTTTCAACACTAACGTGCACGATAAACAATCAACACAACACGGTATCCAAGCTACAGTACCCCAAGGAAGCATCCTAGGGCCCATCTTGTTTAACCTGTATATTAACGACTTCCCAGCGACACGAAACACGACGTTAGCCGTCTACGCGGATGACACAGCCATCCTCGCGCAAGACTGGAAACCGTCGAACATCAACTCACGAATACAGACAGCACTCAGAACAGCTGAGCCTTGGCTGGAGCGATGGCGTATTAAAGTAAACGTTGACAAGTGCGAAGCAGTTCTGTTCACACGCAGACCGAAACTACTGCGCAAACACCAACACTGTAGACCGATAACACTACATACACGCCCAATACGTTTCCGAGAGAAAGTCAGATACCTTGGTGTCTGGCTGGACCGGAAACTTACATGGGGGGACCACATCGAATACGTTGCCAACCGAGCGCACGCGAGGCTCAAACAGCTCTACCCAATGCTCAACAGGGAAAGCACACTGAATAGCAGGGTGTCGAGGTCCTTATACATGACACTGATTAGACCTCTGATGACGTACGCAGCTCCCGTCTGGGGATATGCAGCTCCCACACGACTGCGCCGCCTGCAGATCATACAGAACAAGGTGCTACGAATCATCAGTAATGCTCCACGCTACACACGCACCGTGGATCTTCACCATGAATACCGCCTTGATACGCTCAAGGAAGTATTCAAGAAACACGCCACACGACTATACAGGAACTCGACACACTCGAACAATCCTTTCATCCTCACTCTGGGAAACTACGATCACAACCACAGGTGGAAACACAAGCGGCCAAAGACACTGCTAGCTAGGGCATAACCACCTATGGTAAACTAACATAGATCAACAAGCGACAAACGCCGGCAAGCCCCTGCATATCAGCAACACTGACTGGCAACTACCAGCTGCTATTAGAGCCGACCAACAGGCCACAGCAGGGACACCGACGAGCTCGCCCACAGACGCACGAACAATCTGCTAACACTCCCTCACACTGTGCCTCCGGTATATGACCTATCGGACACAAGACCGATAACAAACCTAACTGTTGCAGGTTGCAGGACGCTGAACGAGGACTCTGTGCCAGCACCCAGCGCCAGCCGCCGAGCAGCACAAACGCAAAACGTCAAGGAATCGACATGCATGATACCCACTACTAACAAAGCCTGTCCTTGCACAACCTATCGCAGGCAGCAAGACAACCGCTACTGCTCTTGCCGCCCGACCTAACTTTCGCAGAGGTTTTTTTTTCCCTTGGCTCCTGCCTTGGCACTTTTTTCCCCTCTGCCTTTCAAACCACTACCCTTCGTCAGATTTCGACCAATCTATCTCCAGATGAGCGCGTATTAATGGTTAATCCTAACCAGACGTACGCAAACATCGCAGTACCCACATCCTGCGACACCTCACTTTAGTGAATACTAACCCGTATGCAGTGATGGCAGTAGACCTTTTGTGTTGGCCATCATGCCGGTGTGGGCGTGCAGGGGCTCCACCTCTATTAGAAAAAAAAGGGATTTCAGGGTAAAACGATCGATAATAAGATTCGCCGATGATATTGCCATCCTCACGGAAAGTGAAAAAGAATTACAGGACGTGTTAAATGGAATGAATAATTTAATAAGTACTGAATCTGGACTGAGAATAAATCGAAGAAAGACGAAAGTAATGAGAGGTAGCAGCAGTTAGAGTAGCGAGAAACTTAACAGCAAAATTGGTGATCACGAAGTAGAAGAAGTTAACGAATTCTGCTAACTGGCTAACAAAAAAACTCATGATTGTCCGAGCAAAGAGGTCACAAAAAGCAGACGAACCCTGGCAAAATGTGCGTTCCTGGCCAAGAGAAGTTTGGTGGTATCAAACATAGGCCTCAGTTTGAGGGAGCAAATTCTGGGAATGTAAATGTGAAGCACAGCATTGTGTGGTAGTGAAACATGGACTGGAAAAACCAGAACAGAAGAGAATGGGAGATGTTGAAAATTAGGTAAACTGGTAAGGTAAGAAATTAGGAAGTCTCCGCACAACCGACGAGGAAAGGAATACATGGAAAATCATTGACAAGAAGAAGTGACAGGATGAAAGACTATCACTTAAAAAACCAAGGATTAACTTCCGTGGTACTATGAGGGAGCTGTAGAGGGAAAAGCTGTATGATAAGACAGAGACTGAAATACATCCAGCAAATAATTTATGGCGTAGGTTGCAACTGTTACTCTGAGATGAAAATTTTGGTACAGGAGAGGAATTGGTCACGGGCCGCATCAAATCAGTGAGAAGATTGATGATTCAACAAAAACAATAATTTACGTACATAGGGTGGAGCAAAGCAGCGCATGTTTTTCACTATTGAATAACTTCCGATGTCTTATTCATAGTAAGTAGTGGCATTTAAAGTAAAATATTTTATTCGATTTTTTGAAATCTACATACTTTAATTAGGTTCTGGAAATAATGGCACTATGATATCCTGTTCGCTGGATGCAAATTTGGAACCTCTCCGGAAAATTATGCAAGGCTTTATTCAACATTTCATTCGGAACAGTTTTCATTTCTTGACGAATGGAAAGTTTCAGGTCATTGAATTTGATGGTCTTTCTACCCTCTTGCTTTCAGGTGGCACCACAAGAAGAAGACACGAAGCGGTAGATCTGCAGAGTCTACTGGTCAAGAAACATCGCCGAAATGTGAAGTGACGTGTCCAGGAAATATCTTTCCCAGTCACTTCCATTAATGATCTCGCCGTGCGAGCAGCGGCGCCTTCCTGTTGAAATAGTTCTCTCATATTAACCTAGTGCCTCTCCAGTTCTGGACGCAGGAACATTTTAATGTTGTCCTCCGATGTCACAGTAACTACTGTTTACCCTCTTCAAAAAAGTGCGGACCAATAATCCCTCGCCGGCCGCGGTGGTCTCGCGGTTCTAGGCACGCAGTCCGGAACCGTGCGACTGCTACGGTCGCAGGTTCGAATCCTGCCTCGGGCATGGATGTGTGTGATGTCCTTAGGTTAGTTCGGTTTAAGTAGTCCTAAGTTCTAGGGGACTGATGACCACAGCTGTTAAGTCCCATAGTGCTCAGAGCCATTTTGAACCAATAATCCCTCTGTTGAAGACACCACACCACAGCACTACTTTTGAGCTATAGAGACGTTTTGTGGTGTGGTTCACGGGGGTTCTCCGATGCCCGATACCAACAGTTCTGGGCATTAATGTAATGTAGCTATTCAGATGGAAATGGCTTCATCAGTCATCATTAGGACATCTGCTTCTTCCGGAAGAATGGTGTCCATTACGTCACAAAATTCTTTGTGTTGCACAAAATCCCTTTTACTTAGTTGCTAAATGATCATTATGTTGCATGGGTGAAACCTGAATCGCAATGTAATATGCAATGAGGCAAACGACGTTACAAACCAGCACAACAGCGGACCGTATCGGACTAGCAAGAACTGCCCTTCTCAGTCTGACTACATTTTCTGGAGCTCGGTCTGAATGGTCAAATCGATTTGGTGTGTCCTTTATCGCATATCCAGTATTTCTGAACACCTCAACCCATCAGAGTAGAGTATTTAAATCTACAATTGGAACTCTACTATGTTCAACATTAAAATTTCGACGGCAGGAGAAGTTGAACTTTAACCGAAAACTTATTATTTCTAAGAAAAAACTGTAGAGACACTATGTGCTACGCTCCACCGTTCGATAATATGACGCATAGTCTGATCTACACGCCAGATGTTGCCCAAGGTCAATATTCTCTCTTCCCTCTGAATTTAGCCGTTTAAAAAACCTGCATTTCCTCTTCCCCCACCTTTATGTTAATACTGAAGTCTCTTCTCACTTATTTTCTGTACTATTGGATTCAGAAGAATTTCCAGTCATTGTTTTACCTTCTTATAATTCGTTTACGAGAAGAATTCCTTTTCCATCCAAGAAAATTCAGTCCATTATCTACCAGTAACTGATAGAATCTCAAGGCAATACCTGAAATCAGTTGGAAAAAAGGTAGAAATAAAGAGCATGATTTTTGGAAGCGAATTGGGAAACGTATGTTTGTTTTGTTGACAGGGAAAAAACATTTGACAGAAGTGATTGGTGTATGCTGCTGCAGATACTGAAAGATACTAGTGTAGATTGACAGAGTATAAGGCTGATAAAGCAACTCTCTATAAGGACCAGAAAGTGGTAGTTCGAGTAGAAGAAGATGAGACTTAAGAGGTGGGTATTGGAACAGGTATGAGACTGGGTTGTTGTATGTCAGCAGCACTTCTGAATTTACAGGATGGTCGTAAATTCCCGTTACAAACTTCTAGGACTTGTAGAAAGGAGTGAGTACATCGTATTTTGAATAGGAACCTGCAAGATCCCCTCGCTTCTAAACTGATACTGTTATTACTCACTTTAGCCAAGAGTCCGTAGAGGGTGGTATATGTGACGTACAGTATGACTGGTCAGCATTTCCACCCGGAATTTGAGAGTGTAAGTCGGACCTTCCTTGATCCGCCTTGGTGGGTCGTGTCGTCGGATTTACTCCTTCCTGTGCGCGGTGCAGCTCTCGTAAATGTCGTCCCGTGCAGCTTCTTCATTGCCGCATTGGATGTCTCTGTCGGTGGAAGCTAATTATCTAAAATTGCTATCGGTCAACTATGGGGTACCCATTTACTCGAAATTAACATTCAGAATGCCGTAATATCACTTTTATTCCTATTAGATCAATAATGAAACACTCATGTCACAAACTACTCATAACCGAGGGCATGGCTACCATCGAACAAGACAGGAAGAGCTCTTAACGCCGACTGCCGACTTTGGCGCGCAGTCCGTATCACTTACTAGTTTCGCCGCAGTTCGTGGATTTCCGAACAAGTTCGTAGATACTAAGACATGTATTTGTTATTCAATTTTAACGAGGCAAAATTATGATAAATAATTTTAAACACCCAGAGGCCCCTCCCAGTATTCATGTTGTCATAAATGACTTTAATTATTAAATATAAATAAACAAAATCGGTGACTTTGGCGCCAAGATGGCGGTACTTCCCGTCATGTCTATTTCCCAGGCTAACGCTTGTTGCTTCGGTCCAGCGCCGAGCCCCACCCCACTACGCGCGGCGTATGTTCGCTTCGTCACCTAGTCAGCCAGCGTGGGAAATGCTCTCCGATTCATGGCCGGCTACGGACTACAGCACTTCCTAACTATCGTAAACACATCAATAAGAGAGAATAATTTATTAAAACTGGTAAAAATGTCTTCCTCACGTAAGAGGCACCTTACAAATCCATGTCCGGAAACGTCATCCAACGAGACTACAGAGCGTCAATGTTATAGGCGCGGGAGTCTGTAAATGTACGTATACACCGGGTGATTCCGTGGTGACGTTACAGACTTTCTAGGATGGTGGAGAACGATAAATGCATTAATTTGAAGTAAGGTTCCCTGTACCGGAAACGAAGGAGTCGAAAGTTATAAACGAAAACCGTTCTGATACCACTGACAGCTGAATACATGTAGCGGTTCTTATTTTGCGAGTATTATAGGGCTGGTAACTTTCAGTGGTGGTAGTGCGGACAAAAACGAGAAAAAATGTCCAATGAATGTGAGCACTAAATTACATACCTTAGGAGCTATGACCATTCGTTCGTCTTCGCTAATGTGAAACATCTCCTATACTGAGCAAGTGTTCATAGCTGTTGAGGTACGCACTTTAGAGCCAAAGATTATTGGAGTTTTTCGATTCTTTTTTTCCCCACTACCACCACTGACAGTTACCAGCCATATACTCTTCACAACACAACAACCGGTACATGTAATCAACTGTCAAAGGTATCAGAACGGTTTTCGTTTATAACTTTCGACTCGTTCGCTTCCGGCACAGGGATACTTACTTCAAATTAATACATTTATCGTTCTCCATGATCCTAGAAAGTCTGTAACATCATCACGGAATCAATGCATGTATACGTGCATTTACAGACTCCCGCGCCTATAGCTTTGACGCTCTGTAGTCTCGTTGGATGACGTTTCCGGACATGGGTTCCTATTCAAAATACGATGTACTCACTCCCCTCTACAAGTCCTAGAGGTCTGTAATGGGAATTACCGACCACGCTGTATATGCTAAAGAAGCTAATCAATAAGGGATTGGAAAATCAAGAGAATTAGTAGTGGGGCAAAAAAAAATGAAAACCATCAATTTGCTGATGTTACGACTGTGTTAACAGAAACGGAAGAAGAGGTCCACGTATTGAAGAAGAGTATTGTAGAAGTAGACAAAGAGTTTATAATTAAACTCAACGTCGCAAGACCAAATTGATGAGAAATGGAAAAGGGAGCACACACTTAGTATATAACTTGTTGAAATGGTATTAGAACAGGTTTAGTCTTTCCAGTATTTGGGAAGCGTGATAGCCCCAAGCAAAGTTGTGCAGAGAAATCTAGGCGCAGGATATGTACAGGAAGAGAGTTTTCGGGAGAGTGAAAGGTTTGTTGGCAGACAGAAACATCGCCATTACACTAACCAAGAGGCTCGCTGTGTGTGTTGTGTGGTGTGAGCTGTGTTATGGTTCTCAGACGTGGACAGTTGGACAGGATGCATAAAAATATCTAGAAAGTTTTGAAATGAGGGTGTGGAGAAGAGCGGAGAACGTCAAATTAATCGACATGATAAGAAATGAAGAGGTGCTGAGCAGGGTAGAATAGGAGAGGAAGCTGAGGAATATACAGAAGTGCAAAACGTCTCGGATGGGTCACATATTACGTACGAATTGTCTTCTATCGAACATCGTGGAGACAAAAGTGAAAGGAAAAAAGGAGGCGTGGTGGAAGAAAGTTTGAAATGCTAACAGATGAAGAGAGAAGTAGTTACAAGCAAATGGAGGCGGATGCTCAGAGAAGAGAGACGTGGAGTACCTCAAGTTGATATCTGTCTGAAGACAGCCTTACTGGTAGAAGAGAGCTGAAGAAACGGCATGTAGAGTACGTACAAAATTACTTTGCACGTCGTGGTAGGAGTAGTCTACAGCTGAAGTCTACAGCTGAAGTCTACACACCAACACCCATCTCGCAGCGCTTCTAGGCGGTACCTATCGAGTCAGCAAACTAAAGTAATTGTAGATTATGTCTGTGCGACCACTAATTTGACAAATACAAAATTCAAAACCAGTAACATCTCATTAGAGTACTGAAAATAAAAAATAGTAGCGTAAAATAAGGATTAATTAGATTTTATTTAGAAGTCTGAACACAGGGCAAGAAGAAAATCTCGTAACACAAAAAGAGAGAGCAAATGTATCTGACAACATCGCATAAGCGAAACTGGCCAGACAGAGATTCCGAATTCAGATACTGGATTTTAAGGCGGATAGGTGGGAAGAATACGCTGAAGGCCTCAATGAGGGAAACACGCGTCTGATGTAACAGCAGAAGAAGCAGGAGTCTGTTTAGAGGAAATAGAGGATCCAGTACTAGAATTAGAATTTAAATGAGCTTTGAAAGACTTAATAGCAAATAAAGGAGGAGGAACAGATAACTTTCCTTCGCTATTTCTAAAATCATTTGGGTGACTAGCAACATAACGACTTTTCACGCTGGTGTAGCGAATGTATGAATCTGGCAACGCGCTGAGTGGGTGCGTGTTGTGAGGCGTCATGTAACGGACTGCGCGGCCGCTCCTGCCGGAGGTTCGAGTCCTCCCTCGGGCGTGGGTGTGTGTGTTGTTCTTGGCATAAGTTAGTTTAAGTAGTGTGTAAGTCTAGGAACCGATGACCTCAGCAGTTTGGTCCCTTAGGAATTCACACACATTTGAACATTTGAGTCTGGCGAATTACCATACGGCTTTCGGAAAAATACCATCCACACAATTCCGAAGACTGCAAGAGCTGACAAGGGTGAAAATTATCGCACGATCTACTTAACAGTTGTTACATCCGAGTGGCAGACAGGAATAATACACAGAAAAATTTAAAAGAAAACTGAGGACCTGTTAAATGACGATATGTTTGGCTTTACGAAAGGTAAAGGTAACAGAGAGGCAATTCTGATGTTGCAGTTGGTATTGGAAGCAAGACTAAAGAAAAAGCTGGACACGTTCATTGGATTGTCGACCTGAAAAAAGCGTTCGACAATGTGAAATACTGCAAAGTATTCGAAATTTTGAGGAAAAATGGTTCAAATGGCTCTGAGTACTATGGGACTTAACGGCTATGGTCATCAGTCCGCTAGAACTTAGAACTACTTAAACGTAACTAACCTAAGGACATCAGACAACACCCAGTCATCATGAGGCAGAGAAAATCCCTGACCCCGCCGGGAATCGAACCCGGGAACCCGGGCGTGGGAAGCGAGAACGCTACCACACGACCACCAGCTGCGGACTTTTGGGGAAAGTAGGAGTAAACTACAGTTATGGACGGATAATATACAACATGTAAAGAGGCAATAGGGAATAATGAGAGTGGACGACCGAGAATGAAATGCTCGGATTAAAATGGGTGTAATGTAGTGTTTGGCCCCTATTGTTCAATCTATACATCAAAGAAGCAATGATGAAAATAAAACATAGGTTCAGTAGTGGAACTAAAAGTCAGTGTGAAAGGATGACATTGCTATACTAAGCGAAAAACAGTACAAAATAGGAACTGAGAGTAAATGGTAGAAATACGAAAATAATGAGAAAAAGGGGAAATGAGAACAGCTGGAAACGTAACATAAGGTGGCGAAGTAGATGAAATTAAGGAATGCTACTACGTAAGCAGTAAAATAACCGACGACGGACAGGGAAAGGAGAACATCAAACGTAGACTATCACAGGAAAAAGGGCGTTCCTGGTCAAGAGAAACTGCTAGTATCAAACATAGGCCTCAAACTGAGGAAGCAATGTCTGAGAATGTACGTCTGGAACGTTGTACGACAGCGTAACATCAACTGTGGGAAAACCGGAACAGAATAGAATCGAAGAATTTGAGATGTGGTGCTACAGGTGAATCTTGCAAATTTGTTGGACTGACCCGGTACGGAATGAGGAGCTTCTGTGCAGAAACGGAGAGGAAAGGAATATGTGGAAGACAATGACAAGAAGAAGGAACAGGATGATAGAACATCTGTTAAGACCTCAGACAATAACTTCCAAGGTACTATAGGGAGCTTGAGAGGGGAGAAGCTGTAGAGGACGACAGAGATTGGAATACATCCATCAAGTACACTACTGGCCATTAAAATTGCTACACCACGAAGATGACGTGCTACAGGCAGGAAGACGATGCAGTGATATGCAAATGATTAGCTTTTCAGAGCATTCACACAAGGCTGGCGCCGGTGGCGACACCTATAACGTGCTGGCATGAGTAAAGTTTCCAATCGATTTCTCACACACAAACAGCAGTTGACCGGCGTTGCCTGGTGAAACATTGTTGTGATGCCTCGTGTAAGTAGGAGAAATGTGTACCATCACGTTTCCGACTTTCATTAAGGTTGGATTGTAGCCTATCGCGATTGCGGTTCATCGTATCGCGATATTGCTGCTCGCGTTGGTCGATATCCAATGACTGTTAGCAGAATATGCAATCGGTGGCTTCAGGAGGGTAATACGGAATGCCGTGCTGGATCCCAACGGCCTCGTACCACTAGCAGTCGAGATGACAGGCATCTTATCCGCATGGCTGTAACAGATCGTGCAGCCACGTCCCGATCCCTGAGACAACAGATGGGGACGTTTGCAAGACAACGACCATCTGCACGAACAGTTCAACGACGTTCGCAGCAGCATGGACTATCAGCTCAACGACAAACCTGGGTGCACGAATGGCAAAACCTCATTTTTTCGGATGAATCCAGGTTCTGTTTACGGCATCGTGATGGTCGCATCCGTGTTTGGCGACATCGCGGTGAACAGAATTGGAAGCGTGTATTCGTCATCGCCACACTGGAGTATCACACGGCGTGATGGTATGGGGTGCCACTGGTTACATGTCTCGGTCATCTGTTGTTCGCATTGACGACACTTTGAACAGTGGACGCTACATTTTAAATGTGTTACCACCTGTGGCTCTACCCCTCATTCGATCCCTGCGAAACCCTACTTTTCAGCAGGATAATGCACGACCGCATGTTGCAGGTCCTGTACGGGCATTTCTGGATACAGAAAATGTTCGACTGCTGCCCTGACAAGCACATTCTCCAGATCTTCCACCAATTGAAAACGTCTGGTCAATGGTGTCCGTGCAACTGGCTCGTCACAATACGCCAGTCACTATTCTTTGCGAACTGTGGTATCGTGTTGAAGCTGCATGGGCAGCTGTACCTGTTCACGCCATCCAAGCTCTGTTTGACTCAATACCCAGGCGTATCAAGGCCATTATTACGGCCAGAGGTAGTTGTTCTGGGTGCTGATTTCTCAGGATCTATGCACCCAAATTGCGCGAAAATCTAATCGTATGTCAGTTCTAGTATAATTTATTTGTCCAATGAATACCCGTTTATCATCTGCATTTCTTCTTGGTGTAGCAATTTTAACGGCCAGTAGTGTAATTGAGTCTGAAATGAAGAGTATTTTGCCTGTTAAATTTTCATGCTCAACACAATTATTTTCGACCCCTTCCATATGTCATCCGTGCTTCCCTTTCTTGCCCAGTGACAGCTTTTTCCATAACTAGGTTCCTGACATCGTCGAGTTTAAAAGTTACATTATTGATAGCCAACTAGTTCATTACTTGTGCCCATGTTATTTCCATTGCTTTTTGTTCAAATGGTTCAAATGGCTCTGAGCACTATGGGACTTAAATTCTAAAGTCATCAGTCCCCTAAAACTTAGAACTACTGAAACCTAACTAACCTAAAGACATCACAGACATCCATGCCCGAGACAGGATTCGAACCTGCGATCGTAGCGGTCCCGTGGTCCCAGACTGTAGCACCTAGAACCGCCCTGCCGCCCCGGCAGGCTTGCTTTTGGTCCTGGGTGATACGGTGGCTACCAGAGAAGAGAATGACAATAACTGTGCTAAAGCTGATCTACAACAAAAAAACTTTCAGGCTTGTAGCTTTTTACTCAAGGGTATAATTCAGTTTTTGTGCTTTCTTGCTGAAACTATATCTTAGGAGAAGTTAACCAATTTGTCATCTCAGCTTCCTTGCTGTTCGTTGCTGGCGATTTCTCTTCTAGCACTTTGTCATAATTCGCATTGTCAAGCAAAACAGCGTAGTTGCTCTGCAAGTTGGATATTAATTTCTGTTTCGGCCACCTGTTACAAATGGGACAGCAACTCATTCACGCTGCAGTACTACTTTATTTAAGCACTGGAAGAGAATGATAGGGGCCCAAAATGAGAAAAAGAAAAAAGAGGAAGAGCATTCATCTCTTCTAGGTACTCTCCCGTTTTGCTCCCTAACTTGAATATTAAAAGCGCATTTAGAATAAAACCAGATTTTCCTCCTATAGCGGGCTGGGGGGGGGGGGGGGGACAATTCTGGAGACGAATAAAATTATGGTATTCTTCACAGACATAGATTCACACGATATGTTTGTTGTTTGCGTGCACTGCAATGAGACGTTATCCTTTTGAAAGGGGCTTTTTTATTTCTTCATTTTGGGTCTAGTTTGAGAAATATCAATGTACGTTTGATCCATATACATGATGCATCAGCTCTCTTTACGGTAATTTTCAAGTTATTCAAAAAGTGAATAATTTTACTTCGTATTTCTAATCGTTCAGCTAGTAGCTTCTTCGTATATGATAACCTTCTCCACCTGGTAAATGTTATACAATGTGAATTATATGAACACTGAAACATATAAACAAGACAGGAACAACAAAAGTAAAGAATAATGTACTTTTGGTCGCGTGGGGTAGCCGTGCGGTCTTGGACGCCTAGCCACGGTTCGCATGGCTACCCCCGTCGGAAGTTCCAGTCCTCCCTCGGGCATGGGTGTGTGTGGTGTCGTTAGCGTAAGTTAGTTTAAGTTAGATTAAGTAGTGTGTAAGCCTTGGGACCGGTGACCTCAGCAGTTTGGTCCCATAACACTTACCACAAATTTCCTACTAATGAACTTTAAATTCGAAGTCAAGTACTGATGTCGATGGCGGAGCCAGCTATCTGAAGTTGGAGTGTTTTATTCGAAATGGCACAGCCTGGAAGCTGAAATGATATTGTTGAAGGATGCCATTGCAAAAGACTCCGACTTCACAAACTGTTGAAACCTGTCGTCTGACTTGTGTAGTAAGGACTTTAACAATGAATTGTCTTCATTAAGTGAATTACTTTCTGTGATTAATGGCACTAGTGATTTTAGTGTGGGACGAAAACTTGTTTATCAAAATTGTCTAATTGTAAAATATTCTTCTTCTTCTTGTGTGTAGGTACCCTTGGGAATTACCTGGCTACCTTTTCTTCTCTGTCTTCATTCTCTTTATAGTGCGATGTGAAACGCCAGTGGCTGCTGCCACCCTCACTAGCATAATTTATAATGTAATTCTTACTCGCTGAGCCGTATCTTCTTATATAAATTTTGCGACATTGCACATGATCTCCCTACTTGACTACAAAGCGCTTTCCCTCCATCTACGGTGTTTAGTTAAGCAGTGTATAAGAGAGAGAGAGAGAGAGAGAGACAGAGGGAGAGACAGAGAGAGAGAAAGAAGGCACGAAGTACGCGAGTGGGCAGGCTACACACACATGGCAAGTGTCTGACTGACTAGGTGTACAGATCAGCAGGCGACGCGCACCCTAGGCGGCCATCCTTTCAGAACAAAGGAACGGACTCATCCAACAGTGAACTAGAGAATGTGTTTCTGCACAGGGGCCAAATTATCTTACACGAGCAGTAGCCAAAGATTTTGAGCAGACTCGCGTGATAAGAGGTCCAATCATCAGCACTGCAAAGAAATGTCAAAAGCAAAGGAAACAGAGCTAACTAGACTTATTTCTAACGTCATGGAACACTAAACAGGGGAACGTGTAAACACTGGGTTACGAAGGACAGCGCGAAAACAAAGGACAATACTCATTTTCGGTGATAGCCTTAATATATCCAGCTACACCTACAGTTACATTTACATGCAAACTCAGTAAGCCACCGTATGGTACGTGGCTGAGAGTACCTTACAACCTACTAGTCATTTACTTTCCTGTTCACTCTCAAATATAGCGAAGGAGAAAAGAATTTCAATTTGCATCCATACGAGCATTAATTTGTCTTATCTTACGATAATTATTCCTAATCGAAATGTACATTGGTGGCAGTAGAATCAAATTTTCTCAATAGCGTTTCTCGAAGAGAACGTCTCCTTCCTTCCAGGGATTCCCATCTGAATTTCCGAAGCATCTCCATAATACCTGTGTGTTGATAGAACCCACCGGTGACAAATCTGTCAGCCCGCCTCCGAACTTCTTCGATATCTTCCTGTAATCTGGCGTGATGGTGATCAAAAATACTCAAGTAGTACCCTAAAAGGTGTCACACTATTATTGTATAAGCCGTCTCCTTCACAGATCAATCAAGCTTTCCTAAAACTCTCTCAATAAACCTAAGTATTCGCGCTGCTCCCACGGTCGGAGGTTCGAGTCCTCCTTCGGGCATGAGTGTTTGTGTTGTCCATAGCGTTAGTTTAAGTTAGATTAAGTAGTGTGTAAGCCTCGGGACCGGTGACTACCAACTTCCAAATTTCCAAACCAAAGTCGGCTGGAAGGCCGCCAGCCTGTGGTGATCTCTCAGGGAGGGAACGACTGGACACGATAAACTGTACATCATTTACTATTAAAAGACTGTTCATTATTCTGTGATGTGACGTTAGCAATAGTACTAAAAGTTCAGTAATAGAACAGTAGGTACAAAATGATGAAGCCATCAGCCGTTAGGATCATATCCGCTAGTGCCTCCAGAGACAGCACTCAAACCCAGACGTCGTTCATTAGTTTAGATGTGACACAGTCTGTGCTGACCAGATAACGCCAACATCGGATACTTCTAAAACATATACACAGGTTACTTAAAGAACAGGTTTCAACAAATTAAATGTTAAAAAGAAAAACAACCAAACACGAGTCGACTGGTCAATTAATAATCGGTTAAAGCGCAAGATTCCTTTAGAAATGATAAGATCCATGCAAGTTAAGCAGAAGGAAATCGTCATTAGGAACAATGGTCTTTAAACAGTTAAAGCAAAAGGTAATTACTCCAAAGCAACAAGATTTAAACAACTAAGCACAAGGTAAGTAACACGAAATAACATTATAGAAATTTAAATCACCGGTAATGTTGTTTGGAGACTCTGGGATGTGTTATCTCTCCCCTTGGAGTAACATACGACAATAGAGTCTGAAAGAGATGACAACCAATACAAATTTAATGCTTGGCTTCTAACGGCCACCAGCATAGTCACAACTGATTCGTAGGTAAAATCCGTTAATGAAGGAATTCTTGCTCACGAAGAAAACGAAACATCACCTAGCAGAGCAATCTCACACCTGCCTGTTTGAAATGGATGCCACAGAAAAATATTCCACAAAATACTCAATTGAACACAGAACAATAACACATCCTGTGATTTGGACTCCAGGGGCGGACTGGCCATTGTATGAGCCAGAACGCCAATAAGCTTTACTCGTACCCCAAACTACATGGCGAGAAGGGAGGGACAGTGAATTCTATGTGACAGTACACTGGGACCCACAGTCACGAACCTGTCAATGTGAAACACGCTCACCCGATATAATGCTTTCAGGTGGAGATCTACAGGCGGTAGCTGACTTGTGAGGCTGTGGCGGGTATTGTGCAGTGGCTGACGACCTATTCCTTCGCAACATGCTGCCCACACTACCTTCGGTAAACGCCTGTCCAGTGGGAGGCAGTTGAATTGGTGCCTTACTGATTCCAGGGTGCTGGACACGCTATAGAGGGGACTCAGGCTGTGTGTACGGTGAGCGGACGACGACTTTGCATGCATCGGCTTCTCGGGAGGGCTATTGAATCTCTTCGGTCGGCCCCATGTTGCCCGACTCGGCCACGTTCTCTCATCGTATCCGACCATAGCGCTCCGCATATGTCGGCGGCGAACTCCGATTCTCAGAGCAATAGGACACTGCTGCAATTACCGCCGCCACACGCTTTCCCTACTCGGTACTCTTGGCCACTGATCGTCGCGACGGGCCCCAAAGAGGCGTCGTCTACCACCCACGCTCCTTCTGGCGTTGGAGGCTTGCCGATATAACGTCTATGGACGGAAAGAGCATGACCCGAGAAATCGATTCACGTGCGACGGCCCATCGACCAATCCCGTTCCCTACTACCAACCTGACGTGTTCAATCCATTTCGCCCTTTCTTTGCAACATTACGCCGAGACAAACCCTAGGGACGGCTGGAAGAATAAGTGTCCTATGATCACGTGTCCGGAAATGCGTCGTTGCCACGGTAGATGGGGCTGGCGAATGGCAGTTCCTCTGACCACGTTCCGGGTGTTCCTTGCGTGTTTCAGGTTGTGTAATTGATGCTGTGTAATGTGAGCAGCAGAATGCTCCGGCTTTCGTGACGGGAACAGTCCGACATCGTATTTGTGTACGGCAAAACAGAAGGAAACGGCCGAAGGCAGCACGGCTGTGACAAAATATGTACCTCACAGCCACCAACCACATCACACAACATTTCAAACCCTTTTTGAACGTTTATGTGATTATGGGTATTTCCACACAGAGATAGGCGCACGGAGCTAGTGGACTGGACATACACTATATCTGGATGATCGGATTGTATAGAATATTGAGATGGATCTTAGTACAAGCTCCAGGCAAGCGGCCCGCCAACGTGATGTAAGCCGAGGTACGATTTTGTGTATCTTGCATGTCAACCGCTACTGTCCTTGTCACCGGTAGTCCTATGCTCGTCGCTTTGAACATCTGTTATGACGTGTATGCGCTGCACCTCTGTACTGTGTTCCAGGGCGATTTGTTGTCGTTGTACCCACACCTACCATGTTCATAGATTTTGCGTTCATTTCGAGAAGGATAATCCGTCCCGGCAGTTTGTCGATTTTACAGGTGTTCACCATGTATAGAGACAATAGCGGTCCTATCACAATTCCATAGGCCATTCGTGACTATATTCTTGTGTCTCATAAACACTCACAGTCGAGGGCAGTGTGCTGGGTCCTATTGTTTAAGAAGTCTTCAAGCTACTCTCATATCTGGGAAGGTATTCTGTATGTTTGTACCTTCGTTAACAATCTGCAGTTGGGCACCATTCCAAACTCTTTTAGGAAAGTTGGGAGTACGGAATCTGATTGTTCCCCTTCATCCATGAATTGCGGACTATCATGTGTGAAAATGGCAATCTGAGTTTCGCACGAGTGAACCGTGCTGTTTTGAGGGTAGAAGCTTTCCTCTCTCAAGAAAGCTTATTATATTCCAACAAAAATATGTTCAAGAATATATTCAATAACACACAGAAGAAATATTCGATAACAGGACTGCTCAAAGCGATGGAGGACAGACTACATGGGCAAACGAATAATCCTGAAGATCCATCAGATTCACAATGGTGCCACAGAAGAAGATCCAACGAAGCCTCATTTAAAAAGGAGTCAGGCTAAGATGTGAGTTATCTCCATTATTATTTCATTTTGACACAGAGAATGCAGTGAAGGAATTCTCAGGAAACAGTAAAAGTGGCGATAAAAACGAAAACTCTTCAAAACGTTCCGTTTTGAATATAACATTGCCTTATTGGGCTTAAATGAAGACAAGTTGCACAAGGCCTTTGCCACATAAATAGAGTGTTAATAGGGAAACATTATTGATGACCAACAGAAGCAAAACATAAACCATGAAGACACGAAAATCAAAATGCAGTCTTTCACCTTGAAGGCGAAAAGGTGACACAAGTGCCTTCTTTTAGGTATAATGCAGATATGTAATCCCACCGAATCGTAGGGTGCAACATATGTTAAAGACTGCAAGTCACTAACGGCATGACCGTAAACAAGGATATGTTGAAAAAAAGCAGCTGACCAGTAGCAAATAAAGGTCTGTTGGAACCCTTTACTTAGGTATCCATAATTATAATTATAAAATCATCTTCTACAGAAGCTTCCTTCACATGCTAATATACTGAGGCGACAAATGTCATGGGATACCCCTTAGCCGGCCGCTGTGCCCGAGCGGTTCTAGGCGCTTCAGTTCGGAACCGCGCTGCTGCTACGGTCGCAGGTTCGAATCCTGCCTCGGGCATGGATGTGTGTGATGTCCTTAGGTGAGTTAGGTTTAAGTAGTTATAAGTTCTAGGGGACTGATGACCTCAGCTGTTAAGTCCCATAGTGCTCAGAGCCATTTGAACCATTTGATACCCCTTATTATCGTATCGGCCTCCTTGTTTTCGGTGCATTGCAGCAGCTTGACGTGACATGCACTCAACAAGTCTTTGGAAGCTCCCTGCGAAAATAGTGCACATGTTGCCTCTGTAGCCTTCTATAATTGCCTAAGTCTTGCTGGTTCAGGATTCTGAGCACTAGCTGACCCCGTCATTATGTCTCATAAGTTTTGGATAGGATTTATGTCGGGCGATCTGGGTGGCCAAACCATTCGCTCGAAGTGTCCAGAATGTTCTTCAAACCAATTGTGAACACCTATGGCCCGGTAATATGGAGCATTGTCATGCACAAAAATTCCATCGTTGAAACTTGAAATCAATGAATTACTGCAGACAGTCTCCATGTAGCCGAACATAACCACTTGAGTTAATGATCGGTCAATTAGAATAGAGTGTAACACCAGAGCTCCATAGATCTACTGACATAAATGTTTTCTCTTTTATCTGTTCTACCTTCTATTATTAAGGTATTGTAAATGTTGTTTGATTGCATTAATAGCACAAAAGTGTTCGTTCTTTCCTTTGTAAAAACTTTGATGTCATGGTTAGATTCTATGCTATGTAGTGTATCTATCATTTAAATTCTTTATCACATTTGGAGGGAGACAAAACTTAATGTATACAATTGTATCTACGTTTAAATAATTTTTATAGAAATACCATTATGTGCAAATTACATATTTTGTTTAAAGAAACTACTTGCTCCTTATGTAAAGACTGATCCTCAATAAGGGGCTTTTGTATGAAAAAGGTGGTGTGGTTCCGCTCTGGAAAGGACCTTAGTAGCGCGCGCAAATTGTGGTTGGCATAGGTAGAAGAGGTGGATTGAGAGTCAGTCGCGGACGAGCTACCAAACTGTCAACTGCTCATGTAAAAGTTGTATATTGTGCTTGTGCCGAGAGAGGCTTTCCGTGCCGCTTTACAATGCCTCGGATGGATGGATAAAGAGCTGGAACTATTCTGGAACTGATATCTATCATCGCCACCAAGAAATAACAGAGTTCAGTAATTCTATCCGCAAATCCACCTACCAACATTGCAATCGCCACCTCATTGCCCAATCACTGAATAGGAACCAAGGAATAGTGAAATGTATGCTGGAGGATCAGCTCATGGGATATTTTAGTGTGCACAAATACAAGATAACTTATACTCCAACTCTTGTACCTGCCTTGATTTTTTTTTGTGCCTAGTCACTCAACCTCTTCAGGGTCCTTCCCATGTCAAAAATGCTTACCGAATGTCCATATTGTGAAAATAGGAAAGCCAGTGTTTTACTAATTAATGCCACTTGAACATAGTAAAAAGAAAGTCAAAGTTTATGTATCAGAACTGAGTAATATCGTAAATGATGCCTGTTGAAAATAAATTTTTCTATTAAAACAGTTTATTAATATTTTGTTGCCAACTTCTGAAGTGAATGTTCTCAAAACTGTGGCTTATAGAGTTTTGCAAATTAAAGGATCACAGTGCAGTCTGTTGAAAATCACCCAAAGGTGAGCTATTGTTTTATAACCACTTCAAGTTGTGTTCTACTGCAGTAAAAGTTGAGGAGTATTACTGTTAAAAGTTATATGTTCATGCTTGTTTCTTTATTGTATTGAAAGTGTGTTTAGTTTTCTCTTCTACAGTGGTCAAGATTAAGGCGCTCCTCCATTGAAAGAAGTTAAAATGCTCAGTGTTACTTAATTAGAGAAAGTTTCAATTACTCTTGCTATTCAAGCCAAATTATGTCCAATATTGGGTCTCTCTTGCGTATTAAAAGTGCATATTAACGGTGTAACAGGATCAACAGTTTGTCTATCACGCTCATGCTAGGTAATGATTAATAGAAAGACCACTATCTAAGGAAACAATAATTTCTTTATTCAAATGACAGTGAGAATTAATCTGTTAGTGAATTGCATTTAATTTTCATTCTAAGTAGAAAGGTGTTTAGTATTGAGAGACGTAATCTATGTACAATAACTAATTTTGCTGTGAACCATATCCATATTTCATGTAAGATAGGAATATGTTTGAAAAGTAATACTGAACCTACGTCCAATTTATGACTTTCAAGTGCACTGTAATAGTAATATTATTGAGAACATTCAGTATGACTAAGCGCTGAAGATAATAGTGTGTATCGTTATCTGTTATATTTATGCGAATCCTTTGTTCTGCTCTAGCTGTCGACTCCAACTTCAACGTTAACATTTGCAGGTGTCAGATTTCATTGCACTCGCTTGTGGAAAAATATAGGTTGTGTTTGTTTGTTAAAATTACTCATACCTATTTTCTTGAACTAGAATGTCAATCATTCTCATGCCTAATTTGGTTGGCGACCGTTTGATTTATTCTTTGAACAGTGAGGTTAGGTTAAATATTGTTTATTACTGTTTAAACATTTACGTACTTCTGACTTTCACTTCCGATAAGCCACCTCCGTTAGGTAAATCGCGGTCAACATAACAAAAATCCTTTCAGAGGGTAACACTACTCTGCTTCTTTTAGTATAATTGCTTGAATAAAAATAATTTCATTATACGAACTGCCTCCAGCTTTGAGGTTATAGTATAATGGTAGCGGACATCCACCAGTTTGCACAGGGCCTTGTTGACAACTTGGGGGTCCATGGCTTCGTGGGTTCTGCGCCGCACTCTAACCCTACCATCAGCTCTTATAAACTGAAATCTGCACCTGTCTGACCAGGCCACGGTTGTTCAGTCGTCTAAGGTCCAACCGACATGGTCACGTACGTCCCATATTGATTTCTGCCGTTTTCACGCAACGTTGCTTGTCTGTTAGCCGTCAGTGCGTTGCATTTTTATACGGGGGCTATCCACAAAGTACATTACGTTTTCGTTTGTGTCTGTTAGGGGCGGGACTAGCGCGCCCATCTTTGTGTCATGGCATTCCGCTGCTCAGTCGGCATCCTGCCGTGCTAGTGAGAGGTTCGTACTGTACTCCGTTGAGTTACTGTGACGGTTTGAAATGTCAGCGTTAATTGAAAATGCCGCGAAGTGTGAAGTGCGTGCTGTAATAAAGTTTCTGTCTGCAAAAAACTGTACACCGATAGAAATCTATCGGCAGCTTTGTGAAGTGTGTAGGGACAACATAATCACTGAAGGTGGAGTGCGTCAATGGGTAATAAAATTAAGAAATGGCCGAACTAACGTTCACGACGAAGAGCGAAGTGGAAGACCCAGCATAGTGACTGCCGAACTTGTCGAAAAATCGATGCCGCGGTCCGTGAAAACCGTAATTTCACAATAACGGGACTCTCTATGAGTTTTCCACAAATTTCACGAAGTTTTTTGCACGAAAGCATTACCGAAAAGCTTGGTTACCACAGGTTTTGTGCAAGATGGATACCAAAAATCTTGACAGAGATTCACAAAAATCAGCGAATGGCTGCAGCGTTAACGTTTTTGGACGCTTACGAGAAAGATGGCGACTGATTACTCGATCGCATCGTTGGTGGTGACGAAACATGGGTTAAGCATGTGAACTGCGAGACAAAATTTCAGTCAATGCAGTGGGGGCACACAAATTCCCCCCCAAAACCCCAGAAATGCATGTAGACAATGTCGGCAAGGAAGGTGATGGCGACTGTCTTTTGGGACAGAAAAGGTGTGATTTTTGTAAGTTTCCTGGAAAGAGGCACTACAATAAACTCTCAAAGGTATTGCCAAACTCTGCACAACCTCAGAAGAGCAATACAAAACAAGCGCAGGGGAAAGTTGGGCTCAAAGATCTTGCTGATTCACGACAACGCCCGGGCCCACATGACAATAGCCACTCGTGAAGTTCTCGAATCTTTTAAGTGGGAGTTGTTTCCTCATGCGCCGTACAGTCCCGACCTGGCACCGAGCGACTTCCACTTATTCCCAGCAATGAAGAAGTGGTTGGCTATCCAGCGTTTTGATGACGACGCACAGCTTCAAGAAGAGGTAACCACGTGGTTGAAGGCGCAGGCGGCCGAATTTTACGACGAAGGAATTTCCAAGCTCATCCATCGCCACGATAAGTGCCTTAATTTAAATGGCAACTACGTAGAAAAGTAGTATTTAAGTTTGGCTTTCATCTGTATATAATAAAAAAATTTCCAATATTTTATTTATTTTTAATTCCAAAATGTAATGTACTTTGTGGATAGACCTCGTATATTGTGTAGGCGATACTACTGCCATCAGTATGGACGCATATCGCTACACTATGAGTTTAGTCACCTCGTTGTAAAGTATATTGAACTGCCAATGGGCTACTACTCTTGGCATATAATCTTCACACATGAAACGCTGTGTTGCTACGGTCTTAAACTGTGGCTAGTGATTTTTTGTTCTTAAGATGAGTGTCTCATTTGACAACAGCTGTTTCGATTTATTCAGTGTACTTTACCAGCATGTAATGGTACAAGGTTCATTACACCTTGTGAAAAAGTTAATTCTACAATTGTCGAAACCTAGGTCTAAGATTCCGAAACATCATTTGCTTCGAATCTCATAGGTATGTGATACTCAAGTTACGTTCATGCAAATATTTTCTGCATTGTACAGCTGTTTGTAAAATTTTGTCTACGTCATTTTGTCCTTTACGTAACAGTAGTTTCTGTACAGCTTAACAGATTGCTTTATTATATTTAATCTGCTTCACTTGTGCGTATTTTCAATACGACATTAAGCTTTCTTTCTTTCTTTATATTTTGTTTTTAAAATTAACTATATTTTAAGTATATCTGTTATAACGTTTCGAATGGGTACATCTCTCTGTCCGAGCCTTATAGGCGACGCGTCTCGTATTGTATTCGTGGCAGCAATGTAACCTACTGGGCCGATCCGTCTGATGTTGCTCCCAGCTGGGCACACGTGGCAGAGGTTCTTACTTTTTATTTCACTTTTGAATTAAGCATAGCTGCTCTAAATTCCGATCATTGCTTTTCCTTTGTAAGTCATGAAAATTGGTCATGAAAATTGTCATCTTGGTTTATGTGCTTTTAGTCTTACCTAACTTTTTATGTATTATATTATAGGATTTATCAGAATTCATTCTGATGAAGGCACCCCTTGTAGGTATCTAAACGTAGGTCAATGTAACTACCAGGTACGTGCAACCGGTTGGCTGTATAATCCTATGCTGAAACTTGTATAAGGTTGCTGAGTAACAGGCATGTTTTAAAACTGTTGGATTTCTACCGGCTGTGTCAAAGTGAAAATACCGAGTAAGAAAATCGTTAAACAAAGGCAAGGCAATTAATTTTAATAAGCATTTTGAAGGAAACGGACTTCTGTCGGGTTGAGTTAAATCCTAGTTTAACATAAGAGAGTGCACGAAGGAGCCAAAAACTTTTCAGTGCCTAGTTAAAAAGATTATTTCCGACAAAATCAGTCCTTTATACGAGAAAAAAAATAAATTAAATGAACAGGGCTGTGTTTTGCATCTTTAGCCTATTAAAATTTTTCGCTTACATTTGTATTTTCAAACTGATGAGTTTCGCATTTTATTAATGACACGTTGCATAACTATAAGAATTGTATTGCAAAAAGACATGACCAGACACTGAATAATTTTAAGAGCCTTTTACTTTAAGAAAGCCTCTTGTTAGTAGTTTTCAAAGGTCTGACCATAAAGTGTTCAACGAATTTTGAATAAGACTGAAATCGGTTTTACACCAGAAGAAACTTCCCTGTTGGAAGAAAGACTTAAGTACAATGTAATTCCTAACCTGTTAGATAAAAATGTTGTAGAATATGATTGTCGATCTTAAAATAGGCTTTGATATCGTCCGAGTAGGCGCTTTTCGACAAACGAAGGTAGCTCATGATGTATGTAATATTTTGAGAAACATACAATCGAAAAGGGAAAGCTGTTATCATTGCTACTCAGAATGAATGTGTGTCTAAAACTTCACAAATTTTGGGGAGAATAATGTTTCGGAGTTAGATGAGGATCCGACCCCCAAGACATAACAAGTAATTAGAATTGACATTAACAGCGCAATGCATAGGCTCAAACCGTTTTAAAAAAATCATCTTATTAATATGAATCCACAGGCCCCAAAATCACGTTCCCTGTTTCAAGTACATAAAAGTCACCACCCGATAAGGCCGATTGTGAACACTATGAACAATGCATGTAATGGGTTAGGATATTTTTACTTTTTCGTAAGGAAATCTTACTTTGTTTCTCGAAATAATTATTCTTTCGTCAATAATCATAATATAGTCAGTAAGCCGGTAGCAGTGGCCGAGCGGTTCTAGGCGCTTCAGTCTGGAAACGCGTGACCGCTTCTGTCACAGGTTCGAATCCTGCCTCGGGCATGGCCGTGTGTGATGTCCTTAGGTTAGTTAGGTTTAAGTAGTTCTAAGTTCTAGAGGACTGATGACCTCAGATGTTAAGTCCCATAGTGATCAGAGCCATGTGAACCATTTTTATAGTCAGTAAAATCAAAGATCTGCTGTGTGACCAAGATGCTAAATGAGCAAATCATAGAACTAATTCGTTTGCTATGAATTGTAGTAACATACAACTATTTTGTTTTCAATGGCAAATTATACCATCAGCAAGATAGCAATGGGTAACCAACTGGTAAGCATCTTGGCCGATATTTTTATTAATCCGTTGGAAGAGAAATTCTTCAATGATTTTTCAGCTGCTAATCTTGGTACTTTGTGTTACGCTCGGTACTTAGATGACATTTTGATCATATGCAGTGGTTCCCGAAAAGGAATTCAGCACTTGCTTGAAATTTTTAATAGTCTTCATGAGAAAACTTCCATTGTGAATTAAAAAATAACGAGCGTCAGTTTAATTACTTGGACCTGATTATTGCTATTGACAACGACAGAGTTTCTTTCCGTATTTTTCGAAAAGCGATTAGTACAGATCAAATTGTGCCCGCTACTTCAGTGCACCCTCATTCCCATAAGAAAGCATTTTTCCATTCAGCCTTTCATCGTGCAGTTTATCTGCCTTTGTCACCTTATAGCCTTAATGAAGACATGAACTTAATACAAACTATTGCAGACAATGAAGCCTATGATCACACGTTATTTAACAAGATCTTCAAAGTTAAAATGACCCTAAAATCACCACTTTAGGCAGCAGTGCTATTCCTGACAGTAACGAGTACAAAATTGTTTTCTCGATTCCGTTTCTAGGCTCTATTTCGCATAAAATTCGTCCCCTTCTGATTGAAAGATATGGATTCAAAGTTGCCTTTTCCACGAACAATAACTTGCAAAAAAATCTAATTCGCGTTCTCAAGTCCACAGTTGCTCCGATACACAATTCAGGAGCGTATAAAATCACCTGTGATACGTGTCCCATTTATTATATAGGTCAAACTGGAAGATCTTTTAATGTCAGGTACAAGGAACATTTGCTGGGAAAAAGAGGCACTAGTGTATACAATTACACTTTTGCAGATCATGTGCTAACTTCCGGACTCAAAACTAAATGCACTGAGAAAAGGAAGGTCATTGGCTCAATGTATTCGAAGAACTGGAGATTTTCAAGCATATTTCTATGAACGATGGCCTCATCCTCATTGAACAATTTTTCCAGTTGCTAAAATCCACTGCTTGCGGAATTTTGATTCCTCCATTTTTTACTATATTTTACCCTCCCTCTGGTTCCGAAAGATCATTTTCTTCCAATTTCATACGTATGTGGTGCTGAAGTTTAATTTTTCAAATTTTGTTTTAGGGTCATCAGTCTTCTGCCTCGCCTGATGCCACCTGCTACGACATCCTCTCCTTTGCCAATCTCTTCATCTCAGAGTAGCACTTGTAACCTACATTCCCAATTATTTGCTGCATGTATTCCCATCTCTGTCTTCCTCTACGATTTTTGCCCTCTACAGTTCCCTCATTACTATAGGATTCATTCCCCGATGCCTTAAAAGATGTCCTACTACCCAGTCCCTTCTCCTTGTTAGTGTTTTCCTCATACTCTTTTCTTCTCCGATTCTGCGCGGAACCTCCTCATTCCTTATTTTATCAGTCCACCTAATTTTCAACATTCGTCTGTAGCACCACATCTCAAATGCCTCGATTCTCTTGAGTTCCGGGTTTCTCACAATCCATGTTTCACTGCAGTACAGCTCTGTGCTCCAAACGCATATTCTCAGAAATTTCCCCCTCATCTTAAGGTCTATATTTGATACTAGTAGATCTGTCTTAATAATGAATGCCCTTTTTGTCACTGCTAGTCTGTTTGTAGCTCTGTCCGTTACTGGTTATTTTGCTGTCTAGATAGCAGAACTCCATGAGCTTTAAAGCTGATTGTGAGATAATTCTCTCACTTGTCAGCTCTTGCAGTCTTCGGAATTACGTGGATGACAGTTTTCTGAAAGTCGTATAGTATGTCGCCAGACTCATACATTCTACACACCAACGTGAATAGTCGTTTTGTTGTCACATCCTCCCCCCACCCCCCACCCACCGCCACTGATTTTAGAAATTCTGATGGAATATTATATATTCCTTCTGCCTTATTTGTTTTGCAGTAATACAAAACTCTCTAAAATTCTGATTCTAATGCTTGATCCCCCATCTCTTCTAAATCGGCTCCTGTTTCTTCTTCTATCACATCAGACACATACATCCGCTCATAGAGGCCATGTAGTCTAGTTTTCCACCTTTCCGCTCTCTCCTTTGAATTTTACAGTGAAATTCCGGTATTCCCGTTGCACTCTTAATGTTGGTCCCCTAAGGTTCTTTTGACTTTTCAGTCCTTCCGATTATCATTTCTTTTTCGATGTCTTCACATTTTTCGTGGAGCAATTTTGTCTTTGCTTTCCTAAACTTACTCTTTATTTCCTTCTTCAACTACTTATATTAGTGTATTCGTCAATATCCATGAACATTTTTCCACTTCCTTCCTACTGCCTGAGATGTTAAGTCCCATAGTGCTCAGAGCAATTTGATCAATTTAAGTACTTCTTCTGTTACCCATTGTTTCTTCACAGTTACCTTCTTTGTACCTATGTTTTCCTTTCCAACTTCTGTGACTGCCCTTTTCAGAGATGTCCATTCCTCTTCTACTGTACTGCCTACTGAGCTGTTCCTTACTGTGTATCTTTAGCCTTAGAAGACTTCAAGCGTGCGTCGTCATCCCTTTATACTTCAGTATGTCATTTCGTTGCGTATTGATTCTCCCTGACTAATCTGTTGAAACTCAGTCTACTATTCATCACTATTACATTGTGATCTGAGTCTATATCTGCTCCGGGGCAGGCCTTAAATCCAGTACCTGTTTTCGGTATCTCTGTCTGACCATGATGTAATCTAACTGAAACCTTTCAGTGTCACCTGGCCTTTTACAAGTATACGTCCCCCTTTTGTGATTCGTGAATAGTGTATTCGCTGTCACTAGTTGAAAGTTGTTACAGAACTCAATTGGTTCAATTGGCTGTGAGCAATATGGGATTTAATTACTGAGGTCATCAGTCCCCTAGAACATAGAACTACTTAAACCTAACTACCCTAAGGACGTCACACACATCCATGGCCGAGGGAGGATTCGAACCTGCAACAGTAGTGGTCGCGCGGTTTCAGACTGTAGCGCCTAGAACCGCTCGGCCACCCCGGCCGGCTAACTCAATTCGTCTTGCTCCTCTCTCTTTCCTTGTCCCAAGCCAATATTCTCCTGTTAACTTTTCTTCTACTCTTTCCCCTACAACTTCATTCCAGTGCCCCATAACTATTAGAATTTCGTCTTCTCTTATGTACTGTGTTACCCTTCCAGTATCTTCATTTGCTTCACTGACCCATGCTATATCTAGATTGAACCTTTGCGTTTCCATTCATGCAGATATTTTCTAGATAGTACAGCTATTTGTGAAATTTTTTAGAATATCATTAAGTCCTTTACGTAATAGTAATTTCTGCAAAGCCTAACAGATGACTTTGTTATATTTTATCTACTTGACTAGTGTATTTTCAAAATGACATTATGCTCTGTTTCTCTATCTTTCATTTTTAATATTAACTCTTTTTTGTCGTGGCGTTTCAAATGAACACGTCACTGTCCACGCCTGATAGACGGCACCACTAGTATTGCTTTCGTGGCAGCAATGATGCCGCTGGGCCTATCAATCGGATGTTCCCAGCTGGGCACACGTAGCAAAGACTAGGACGTTTTATTTCACTTTTGACTGGAGCGTAGCTGCTTTATATCCTGGCCACCACTTTTTAGCAATGTAATTTTACGTAAGTTACCTTTGTACATCATGAAAATTGTCATCTTCATTAATGTGTTTTTCGTCCTACATAATTGTGTATATATCATTGTGTAGGATTTATCAAAATTTCATTCCGATGAAGTTATTCCTAGTAGCTGTCGAAACCTAGGTCAATATTCCGACCAGTTCCGTGCAACTGGTTGGCTGTACAATCCTGTGTTGAAACCTTTATTTGCAACTGGTTGGCTGACTTTTTTTCAAACGTAGCCAAGTTTACAAAATAATCAGTTATCCTGGTTGTTGCGGCATCGATTTGAGGCAGCAAATCTGAATCTGCCGAAGGTGATTCAGGCCGCCCTCCTACACAATACTGCCACTGGGCGCTGTATAATTCAGTCGGACTGTTCTGCAACTGAGAGTCCACCGTAAACGTGGACTGGAATGTTACCCGATGCGGCATAAACTTGCTCTTCTGTAGCTCGTTACGTGATGGGAGGCTACCTCTTGACATAACACCCAGCCGGAGCAAACGTAAGTGCTTCTCGCTCAGCCATTAGCGGCACTTCCAGCGGTGCCGTAAGTTCCATTAGTGCCCTATATCGTGCAGCCTCTGCGTTAGTTTTCAGTCAGATGCGCAGCTGAGAAGGTGCAGTTTCATCTAGCGACATCATGTAATAAGGGAGACCGCTAGCCCACATGCCATCAGCTTACCTTGATGGTTCCAGGCTTCGAACTGTATGCACCCTGGAGAGACCACCAGGTGGGTGCCATCGCTTGACACTCCAGCCAGTCTTTGGGAGACCCCGGGTTCGACTCGGGGCATCAGGTCTTGGGCTGTATGCAGTATTCACCCCGAGCAGTCCAACCACACCTGCTGCAAAGTGACAGCCATCTTGCGTCATCAAGGATTCGTTCCCGGCAGTCATTGTTGCACTGTCACGGCATTCTGCAGCCTCATCGCACTTACTCGTTGCCGCCAGCATGTCAGCACCACAACCCTATTGTACGGATGGGTTGGATAATAATGAAATTTCCTTGAGGAAGTATTCTTGACTCCTTGCTGCCTTTGTTGCTGGAAAATCCAATTCCAGTGCTGCCACACACGCTATTCTGGGAGCAGAAGTCACCATCAAAAATAAGAAATGGTTCAAATGTTTCTGAGCACTATGGGACTTAACATCTGAGGTCATCAGTCCCCTATACAGTAGAACTATTTAAACATAACTAACCTAAGGAAATTACACACATCCATGCCCGAGGCAGGATTCGAACCTGCGACCGTAGCAGTGTCACGGTTCCAGACCGAAGCGCCTAGAACCGCTCGGTCACAACGGCCGAAGAGACCATCCTTCAGGACTTACGTCAGCAGGGCGATCAACACGAACGGTATCGTAAGTGGTGTCATACCTCTACACTGACTGTTATATGGAACACAGTGCATACATATGTTTGGCAGAATGCCTCAAGAAAAAAGAAAATAAAACTTTGCAAGCTTCCGAAATGTGCTGCTAGATGAAAATTTTGTAGGTACATGGGCTTCCTGAGTCTCAATCATGATGGTGGCAGGAGCAAAGGAGACAAGTAGCCTACAAAAATAATGTTGTTGTTGTGGTCTTCAGTCCTGAGACTGGTTTGATGCAGCTCTCCATGCTACTCTATCCTGAGCAAGCTTATTCATCTCCCAGTACCTACTGCAACCTACATCCTTCTGAATCTGCTTAGTGTATTCATCTCTTGGTCTCCCTCTGCGATTTTTACCCTCCACGCTGCCCTCCAATACTAAATTGGTGATCCCTTGATGCCTCAGAACATGTCCTACCAACCGATTCCTTCTTCTGGTCAAGCTGTGCCACAAACTTCTCTTCTCCCCAATCCTATTCAATACTTCCTCATTAGTTATGTGATCTACCCATCTAATCTTCAGCATTCTTCTGTAGCACCACATTTCGAAAGCTTCTATTCTCTTCTTGTCCATACTATTTATCGTCCATGATTCACTTGCATACATGGCTACACTCCATACAAATACTTTCAGAAATGACTTCCTGACACTTAAATCTATACTAGATGTTAACAAACTTCTCTTCTTCAGAAACGCTTTCCTTGCCATTGCCAGTCTACATTTTATATCCTCTCTACTTCGACTATCATCAGTTATTTTGCTCGCCAAATAGCAAAACTCCTTTACTACTTTAAGTGTCACATTTCCTAATCTAATTCCCTCAGCATCACCCGACTTAATTCGACTACATTCCATTATCCTCGTTTTGATTTTGTTGATGTTCATCTTATATCCTCCTTTCAAGACGCTATCCATTCCAGTCAACTGCTCTTCCAAGTCCTTTGCTGTCTCTGACAGAATTACAATGTCATCGGCGAACCTTAAAGTTTTTATTTCTTCTCCATGGATTATAATACCTACTCCGAATTTTTCTTCTGTTTCCTTTACTGCTTGCTCAATAAACAGATGGAATAACATCGGGGAGAGGCTACAACCCTGTCTTACTCCCTTCCCAACAACTGCTTTCCTTTCATGTCCCTCGACAAAAATAATAGCCTACAAACATAACTGCTGTGCGGAAGAACATGATTAGCCACCTAATTCGTGGTCATACGAGGTTCCTACTTTTGATCGAGGGATACACGAATGGAAGAATAGGGGGAAAGAGCGAGACGTGAGTCACCGATTCACCGATGTAATTAAAGCGAATAGAAGGTCACAGCATGAAGGCTGTAAGTGTGAGCGAGCCAAATATCTTTAAATTTTAGGAGAAAAGATGAAGAAGCTTTCAGCTAGTGGGCTGAAACGCCATCTACGTGTCGTTAAGCTTCACTCAGTGTTTCGACTTTGGTTTCTAAAGTCTAGTGGGAAACATGTGTCCCACGCACTATAGGAAACACGTGCCCAGCCTCATTTGGATGATATTTAATGTGGCCAACACGAGGTCGACGAATCCATTTATGCATTTATTATTGTCCAGTATCCAATTCCTGTGGCTTTTGTAGTACAAAGCACTTTCATAGCTTATCCCTTCTGTAAAACGTGCCATTCTCATGTGTCTGTGGAGCTAGCTACTTCGTACACAGAATCAACGATCTTCCATTGCAAATTTCTTGACAATTTTCATTCAGGCTATATACGTCAAGTTGATTCTCTTCAAGGCAAAAATCCCCTAATAGAAATCAGCAGGTTCACCTATTACAGATGAAGAAACTCAACTGAATTCCATCAACACTAAATTTATTTGCGTTAGCGATAAGCCAATTCATTACCACATCATCTCAACACAGAAAAATGATGGTTTATACTTCTGCTAACTTATCTTTAATTTCCACAAGATAACTAAACTTCAGACAGCCATGGGGACCTGCAACGAAGGATGGCTACTCTACTTACAACATGTGTCTCGGTAGAAACTTCAGGATGAATCCGTTACTTTTATGGATCAAGACCCATCTCATTCGAACATGCTGCACACGTCGGATGGAATATCTGAGTGTTTCTTTCTTATCATTGCCATGTACAAGACTTCCTACTAACGATTATTGGTAAAACTAGCATTCATGTTATCAAATGATGTCTGTATCATTTGTTACTAGCTCTGATTAGTGCGACTAAGAGCCATATACATGTCGTCTTTATTGGTGCCAGCTATACACTTTGTAAGTCGCTCAGTCGTTTGAAGGTTTTGCAAACAATTCATTTGCTTAACTTCTTGTTTGCTATGTGTTGATTCAGCAACGGACTAAGCATTTCCGGACAACTTTCTGAGAAGATACACGTGATCCAATGTGACAAATATCGTTTCAGCCTGATGCTGAGATTGTTAAGTGTAACTCAATCAGTAAATACAGGGTGTTACAAAAAGTACGGCCGAACTTTCAGGAAACATTCCTCACACACAAATAAAGAAAAGGTGTTATGTGTACATGTGTCCGGAAAGGCTTAATTTCCATGTTAGAGCTCATTTTAGTTTCGTCAGTATGTACTGTACTTCCTCGATTCACCGCCAGTTGGCCCAAATGAAGGAAGGTAATGTTGACTTCGGTGCTTCTGTTGACATGCAACTCATTGCTCTACAGTACTAGCATCAAGCACATCAGTACGTAGCATCAACAGGTTAGTGTTCATCACGAACGTGGGTTTTGCAGTCAGTGCAATGTTTACAAATGCGGAGTTGGCAGATGCCCATTTGATGTATGGATTAGCACGGGGCAATACCCGTGGCACGGTACGTTTGTATCGAGACAAATTTCCACAATGAAGGTGTCCCGACAGGAAGACGTTCGAAGCAATTGATCGGCATCTTAGGGAGCACGGAACATTCCAGCCTATGACTCGCGACTGGGGAAGACCTAGAACGACGAGGACACCTGCAATGGACGAGGCAATTCTTCGTGCAGTTGACGATAACCCTAACGTCAGCGTCAGAGAAGTTGCTGCTGTACAAGGTAACGTTGACCACGTCACTGTATGGAGAGTGCTACGGGAGAACCAGTTGTTTCCGCACCACGTACAGCGTGTGCAGGCACTATCAGCAGCTGATTGGCCTCCACGGGCACACTTCTTCGAATGGTTCATCCAACAATGTGTCAGTCCTCATTTCAGTGCAAATGTTCTCTTTACGGATGAGGCTTCATTCCAACGTGATCAAATTTTAAATTTTCACAATCAACATGTGTGGGCTGACGAGAATGCGCACGCAATTTTACAATCACGTCATCAACACAGATTTTCTGTGAACGTTTGGGAAGCCATTGTTGGTGATGTCATGATTGGGCCCCATGTTCTTCCACCTACGCTGAATGGAGCACGTTATCATGATTTCATACGGGATACTCTACTTGTTCTGCTAGAACATGTGCCTTTACAAGTACGACACAACATGTGGTTCATGTACGATGGAGCTCCTGCACATTTCAGTCGAAGTGTTCGTACGCTTCTCAACAACAGATTCGGTGACCGATGGATTGGTAGAGGCGGACCAATTTCATGGCCTCCACGCTCTCCTGACCTCAACCATCTTGACTTTCATTTATGGGGGCATTTGAAAGCTCTTGTCTACGCAACCCCGGTACTAAATGTAGAGACTCTTCGTGCTCGTATTGAGGACGGCTGCAATACAATACGCCATTATCCAGGGCTTCATCAGCGCAGCAGGGATTCCATGCGACGGAGGGTGGATGCATGTATCCTCACTAACGGAGGACATTTTGAACATTTCCTGTAACAAAGTGTTTGAAGTCACGCTGGTACGATCTGTTGCTGTGTGTTTCCATTCCATGATTAATGTGATTTGAAGAGAGGTAATAAAATGAGCTCTAACATGGAAAGTAAGCGTTTCCGGACACATGTCCACATAGCATATTTCCTTTCTTTGTGTGTGTGTGTGTGAGGAATGTTTCCTGAAAGTTTGGTCGTACCTTTTTGTAGCACCCTGTATATGAATCGGTGATCACAGAAACATTAGTAGAAAAAGTAAATGTTTCAAGAGACGAAAGTGCTGTATACAGGTTATATGATGAAGTGTAGGATACAGCCATTAATTTTAATATAAACTGTATCTGTTAAGTAAATTTTAACAGTAAAGTAACGAACTCTTAAAGTACCACGGTTTACGTACGATCTTTGTATGGACTCATCTTTTTATTGCAGAACGAATATTTTAGACAAACATTCCAGTACCAAGGTTCGTTTATGTTGCCAAAAATTACTCTATAATATAAATTTAATACACAATGTTGTCCCTTGGACACCTTTACACATTGCTGGCAAAAGTACTGTTAACATATGAACATAGTGTACGAAAACCTGAATATACAACAATACAAATCGCGAAATTAGAATTGAAATTTTTTGTCTCACCTACCAGAATGATGACAGAACCATGGATGAAAACTACATGAAGGTTGTATTAAACAGCAAATTATTGTAACAGTATTCTCCAGAAATGTCCACGGAAGGCCACTGACCCAACTCCAGATAAAAGCCTTTGTACTTTCTAGGAATGCACTGTTTCAGTTGTCCTCTCACTTTCAAATATTTGACAGTGATTGTGGCTTCGTTATTATATACCTTTTCTGCAGGAAACTTTGGTTGTGCCTGTAACGAGTGCCACAATGAAAAACGGTACTTCGGGAAGCCATTAATATGAGAACTAAAATCTGCTTACCCTACAAACATTTTTTTGCACTGTGATGGAATCTCGTAAATGAGGAAACCGTGAATTCAACTTACCTGTTCCTGTTCAGACACTTTTCGTAACTGTCGTCAGACAAACAGGATCGCTTACAGAATTGCAACTACCATTTGTTGTAACCGAAAATCCCTTCAGTGTTAGCAAGCTTTACTTGAATATTTTGTTTTATGGGCGATGTGGTTATATATTCGACATCATTAATTAATTTATTTATTCTTCATAATTACAGCCTATTATCTGAAAAGGTGAAAGAAGCCACCCAAATCAAATGTTCTTTGATAGTAATAAATGTATATACTAACTATTTATTTCTAATATTTGACATACTCATACAGAAGATATATTATCTCGTGTTTTCTTATCACCCATCTTACATAAGCAAGCGCACAATCACACAGTAAAAAGAGCACCCACGCAAATACTGTAGCAAATCCTTGAAGAAACATAAGTAACATTGCCGTTCATTTCCGCAACCACTGTGTTGTTCCGATTTTGTACAGGGCACACATCAGAAAACCGGTACACTTGAGTAACCCATTCGGGAATCTCTGTGTTGATGTAAGCATCCAAGAACGATCGTACTTCGTTAGGTTCTCTGCAGGCAATATTTTTATGGTACAAATACAGCTTGCATTTGTTGGTCTTTAGGTCTGAAAATACGGAATACGTTTACGTTAAGCTTACGCAGGTAAAATTCTTCCTCTGCCGGGAGCTTAATAATTTGTAGACTTTGCATGTAATCAAAACAAAATCCCGCTACATTATCTTTTTCTGCACACATCTCTCTACTGCATCTATCTGTAAACAGAAGATTTTACTCCTTCTTTTATGTCCCATTAGCTCCGCTAAAGCTATACGGTTTGTAGAATCGTTCAGTGTGCGTGATTCACAAGAGCAGTAAATATCGGTTTGTGATCACTCAAGGAGTAAATAGAAAACCGTTAAATACTCGTAGATTCCATAGGACACTTTGGTATGCAGGTCTGACTTTTTTGAACTGTTCTTCCATTGTTTTTACAGATAACTTTGCATGTAATAAATACTCTTCTTCGCTAGCGTAATGCGAGATTCTCATAAGGAATGTTTTAATATACTCCTCAGTTATGGATAGGACCGCCTGTGCCGTTAGATTTCTTCTAGTAGTAGGTCCTCTTTTTTCAGTTAGCTACAAATTCGTCGCACACGTTCATTTTTAACGCCGAAAAATGCTGTAAAATGCCTATTTTCACACTTTGACCCACCCGCCATCGGCAATTAACTCATGGTGAAGATGATGTAGCGATCTTGGCATAGGCTGACCATCACTTTTCCGAGGTCTTCTGTGCCCCACATCTTCTTTTTCGATCAGCCCCGTAAGGTAACCATCTTGTGTGTCATTACTTTCAAAATCATAAAATTTACTGAGTATGTTTATTTGTTCATACTCAGAAATGCTCTTCAAGACAGCTTCCCTCACCTGAGACATTTTAGTACGAGATACCAATGTCATCAGACAGAAACTGCATTCACGGCGTTTGTGTTTTAATGCAAAGAACAAAGAACATAAAACATTGGCAAACAATCTAAACAAGAGCCCTAAAAAGTTTTGGTCATATGTAAAATCGGTAAGCGGATCTAAATCCCCTATTCAGTCACTCGTTGACCAAGATGGCACCGAAACAGAGGACGACCGAAGAAAGGCAGAAATACTGAATTCAGTGTTCCGAAACTGTTTCACTGCGGAAAATCGTAACACGGTCCCTGACTTCAGCCGTCGCACGGACGCCAAAATGGAAAATATTGAAATAAACGATATCGGAATTGAAAAACAACTGCTATCACTTAGTAGCGGAAAAGCATCCGGACCAGACGAGATACCCTTAAGATTCTACAGTGATTATGCTAAAGAACTTGCCCCCTTTCTATCAGCAATTTATCGTAGATCGCTGGAAGAACGTAAAGTACCTAGCGACTGGAAGAAAGCGCAGGTCGTTCCCATTTTCAAGAAGGGTCATAAATCAGATGCGAATAATTATAGGCCTATTTCGCTTACGTCAATCTGTTGTAGAATAATGGAACATGTTTTGTGTTCTCGTATTATGACGTTCTTAGATAATACAAATCTCCTTCATCATAACCAACATGGATTCCGCAAACAGAGATCATGTGAAACTCAGCTCGCCCTATTTGCCCAAGAAATTCACAGTGCCGTAGACACTGGCGAGCAGATTGATGCCGTATTCCTGGACTTCAGGAAGGCATTTGATACGGTTCCGCACTTACGTTTAGTGAAAAAAATACGAGCTTACGGAATATCGGACCAGGTTTGTGATTGGATTCAGGATTTCCTAGAAGAAAGAACACAACATGTCATTCTTAACGGTTCAAAATCTGCAGATGTAGAGGTAATTTCGGGAGTACCGCAGGGAAGCGTGATAGGACCTTTATTGTTTACAATATACATAAATGACTTAGTTGACAACATCGGTAGCTCCGTGAGGCTATTTGCAGATGACACGGTTGTCTACAAGAAAGTAGCAACATCAGAAGACTCGTACGTACTCCAGGAGGACCTGCAGAGGATTAATGCATGGTGCGACAGCTGGCAGCTTTCCCTAAACGTAGATAAATGTAATATAATGCGCATACATAGGGGCAGAAATCCATTCCAGTACGATTATGCCATAGGTGGTAAATCATTGGAAGCGGTAACGACCGTAAAATACTTAGGAGTTACTATCCGGAGCGATCTGAAGTGGAATGATCACATAAAACAAATAGTGGGAAAAGCAGGCGCCAGGTTGAGATTCATAGGAAGAATTCTAAGAAAATGTGACTCATCGACGAAAGAAGTAGCTTACAAAACGCTTGTTCGTCCGATTCTTGAGTATTGCTCATCAGTATGGGACCCTTACCAGGTTGGATTAATAGAAGAGATAGACATGATCCAGCGAAAAGCAGCGCGATTCGTCATGGGGACATTTAGTCAGCGCGAGAGCGTTACGGAGATGCTGAACAAGCTCCAGTGGCGGACACTTCAAGAAAGGCGTTACGCAATACGGAGAGGTTTATTATCGAAATTACGAGAGAGAACATTCCGGGAAGAGATGGGCAACATATTACTACCGCCCACATATATCTCGCGTAATGATCACAACGAAAAGATCCGAGAAATTAGAGCAAATACGGAGACTTACAAGCAGTCGTTCTTCCCACGCACAATTCGTGAATGGAACAGGGAAGGGGGGATCAGATAGTGGTACAATAAGTACCCTCCGCCACACACCGTAAGGTGGCTCGCGGAGTATAGATGTAGATGTAGATGTACCTGTAATAGCATTTACACTTGTGGAGTATGTGTGATTTTTCTATAGAAGCTGAATCTGTTTCACGAAGACTACCCTGCATATAACTCACTTTTGCCAAAATGTAGACTTGTGTTGTTTTTGCATTTACCGATTCGCATAACTGTATGATGGAAAAGGAACCTTGAAATGAAACAGAGTATGATGAACGAAAACTTTTCACTTACATCTAAAATACCCTCAAAGTATATGAACCATAAAACTATTCCCTTTTTCTCTTTGTTAGCCCTTGTCGTTCTATTACCTAATGGTAGGATAAATACTTAGCAGTCTTCCTTGTACCAAAAGAGACGCGCACAGACTCTTACTTGTTCACTCCTAGAGACAACTTTGCTGACTGACTACCTACGAAGTTCCCCTGCAGGCTCCAAAACCTCATCCCTATCTCTGGCTAACGGGGTATCCCCAAGTGTCTGCAAGTTACCTGATTATTATTTGCTTGTTTTCTTCTTCCTTCTTAGTTGTAAAGCATGTTCTTAAAAGTCATCAGACGAATTCAGGGTGAGGTAAACAAACAAGCTGTCGGGTAGTATTTCTTTCTCAATTACTAAACATTTTTCATGCAACTATTGCATTTATTTCATTCCTATGTGCCTTAAGCATAAGGAGTCACCCTCGTTCTGCAAAAGGCCTTGTCATTGGGGGCGGAGGGGCCGACAGTGTTTCACGGCACTCTATTGCCCTTCGGGTGGAAAACTGCCGCTTAGAAGTTTGAATGTGTAGTTAAGTTAGAAAACGTAAAAAGAGAAGTACAAATTCTCAGTCTAGGTGCAATGGGAGTCAGTGGAATGAAATCAAATGACAATAAGAATTTCTGGTCATACGAATATAAGGTCACAGCAACAGCAGAATATGGTATAACAGGAGTAGAATTCGTCTTAAACAAGGTGATATGACAAAGTGTCCACTGCAAAGAGTTCGGTGGTAAGGTAGTTTCTATCAGAACACATGCCAAACTAACGCCGACGGCAATAGTTCAGGTATATACGCTCAAGTTGCAAGGTGAAAAGACAGAAAAAATATGTGAGGATACTAAAGGGCTATTTCATTACGTAACGGAAGATGAAAATCTAATAATCACGGAGAATTGCGGCTACAGGGGCAGGAATAACAGAAAGGGTTAAGGGAGCATATGGGCTTGGTTGCAGCAATGTGAGAGATCAGTTGTGCAACAAAATTCAGGTAGTAGTAGCGAACACACCGTTAAAGAATCACAAGAGAAGGAGAAATACGTGGAAAACAGTCACGGGAAAATATCCAGATGGATTACAAATGATTATGCAGAGATTCCGAAATCAGGTACTGGGACGTAAGGAGTACCCAGGAGAAGTTATAGACTGAGATCACAATTAAGTAATAGTGAAGGGCACACTAGTTCAAGAGAGTCGTGCTGAAGAATCACTATAGAACAAGGGAGGATACGTATGTACTGAGGAAGGATGGGACGCTTTCAACTTATTCTAAAGGTCTGTATATTTCTATAATGATTATCACAGTAGACAGTTCAGGTGAAGAGGACTAGAAATTCTAGACAGAGCAATACAGTTGCCGAACAGACAAATATGAGTACAATAAAAGGTAACTGCGAAGAAACCTTGGTTAACAGCAGAAATACGGCAAACGACTGTCGAATGAAGGAAATAAAACAACATTCAGTGAAAGACAGCGATACTGCAATATAAATTACTCGGGAAATAAATAAATAAGACGTGCTGAGAAGCCAAGGCGAAATGGCTGCAAATAAAATTGAAGAAATCAAAAAAGAACCGATCTTCAGAAGGACTGACTCAACATATAGAAAAGTCATAACAACCTTTGGTGAAACAAAAAGCAACCATGGCCACGTTAAGAGTGCAGTGGGAATTCCACTTCTGGATGTAGCCGACGTAGCCTCTATGAGGAGGAGGAATTGTCTGATGACGTGATAGAGGAAGAAATCGGAGTCGATCGAGAAGACATACGAGATACAGTATTAGAATCAGAATTTAAAACAGCTTTGGAGACTTGATATCAAATAAGGCAAAACGGCCAGATAACATTCCATCAAAATTTATAGAGTCATTGGCGGACGTGGCAACCAAACGACCTGTCAGTTTGGTATATAGATTCTGTGAGGTGAATCTTCAGGTTTTCGCGGCGCAAAGACTGCTCCATTAAATTTCGGGAATGCAGCCGCATAAATTCTGCTTCTTCTTCTAATATTTCGGCTGTATATCTTTCAGCCATCTTCAGAGAGAGCCGTACGACTGACGCTCCAGCGCTCGCTCCATCCTTTTAAACTCGCGGACCGCGCCACTGCGCATGCGGCTACAGATGAACAAGGCGCCAGTGATGTTGATCGGCGGCAAAGACGTAACATATGCATGAGTTACGTCTGTGGCTGCGCATTCGATCCATGCTGGGAGATCGATGTATTACTGGGAGCTGAACTGTAGCGACGTCTTTGTAAGTTCAATATTGAAAGTGCCGGATTCCATGATCTATCTAATGTGAAACCGTTGTCTCTATTAATTAAATTCTTCGCCAAGCGGATTTCAATGGCCTCTTTTACTACGGAGTCCCAGAAAGATGAAACAGAAGTCAGAATTTCGACATTTTCATATACCATAGAGTGACCTGCTGATAAAGGTAATGCCACTGTTTTAATGTCCCGTGACGACTACCATGATAAGATATACAGCTTACTGAATGATAGTATGTACCGGAAGATCAGTAAGGACCCCACCAACAAGGTGGTAAGGAAGACGGCGTCGCTTTTGAATGCCTCCCCATTTCCACCGGAAGTCATACGAAGACTGAAACCAAGTGGTGCAGTGTCTCCAAGGCTTTATGGTCTCCCAAAGATCCATAAGAAAGACGTTCCTCTACGTCCTATCGTGAGCAATATTGGTTCTCCCAACTATGATTGTGCCAAGCACCTGGCGTCACTATTGAGGCCGCTTGCGGGAAAATGTGATCATCATATAAGGAACTCTGCAGATTTCGTTGGCAAATTAAAATCTTTGAAACTGAACACCCCTGATCTATTAGCTTTGATGTAGTGTCGCTATTTACTAAGGTACCTCTCTCTGAATCCTTAGATCTCATTGGAAAAAGTTTTGATAAGGAGATTTTAGCTTTGTTTCACCATGTGATGACCTCCACATACTTTTTATTTAATAACGACTTTTTTGAACAGACTGACGGTGTTGCCATGGGTAGTCCTTTGTCACCCTTGGTGGCCAATTTATTTATGGAGGATTTCGAGGAGAAGGCCCTGGAGTCTGCTAGTTTGAAGCCTACAGTTTTTTGGAGGTACGTTGACGACACCTTTGTAGTGTGGCCCCATGGCGAGGACAAATTGCAGGACTTCTTAAACCATCTGAATTCCATCCATGGACAAATTCAGTTTACAATGGAAGTGGAAAACGAGGGATGTCTTCCATTTTTGGATGTCTTGGTTCGGCGTAAAGAAGATGGCACTGTGGGTCATGCAGTATATCGGAAACCGACCCATACGGACTTATATTTACGTGCAAATAGCTGTCACCATCCTTCGCAGACGAGTAGTGTTCTAAGAACTTTGGTACACCGAGCACACGTCACATCTGATGAAAGTAGTTTAAAAGACGAACTTTTACATTTGAAGAGAGTTTTTGAGGACAGCGGGTATTCTCCACAACAGATACGTAAGGCACTACAAATAAAACCTAAGGTGCCCGTAAGGAATGCAGAAGATGACGAGGAAACATTTAAATCCATGGCTGTCCTGCCGTATGTGGGAAGCCTTTCATCCAAAATAGGACGGATCCTCACTAAACATAAAGTAAAAGTGATTTTTCGTCCACCGGCGAAGACGGCTGCACTCCTGGGTTCCGTTAAAGATGACTTACTACTCCGCAAACCTGGAGTTTACAAAATACCATGTGAATGTGGCCTTTCATATATCGGACAAACGAATCGTACAGTCCAAGAGAGGTGTACGGAACATCGCAGGTACACTCGGCTCTTACAACCCAGTAAATCGGCCGTGGCAGAGCATTGTATTGATTCAGGTCACTCTATGGTATATGAAAATGTCGAAATTCTGACCTGTTTCGTCTTTCTGGGACTCCGTAGTAAAAGAGGCCATTGAAATCCGCTTGGCGAAGAATTTAATTAATAGAGACAACGGTTTCACATTAGATAGATCATGGAATCCGGCACTTTCAATATTGAACTTACAAAGACGTCGCTACAGTTCAGCTCCCAGTAATACATCGATCTCCCAGCATGGATCGAATGCGCAGCCACAGACGTAACTCATGCATATGTTACGTCTTTGCCGCCGATCAACATCACTGGCGCCTTGTTCATCTGTGGCCGCATGCGCAGTGGCGCGGTCCGCGAGTTTAAAAGGATGGAGCGAGCGCTGGAGCGTCAGTCGTACGGCTCTCTCTGAAGATGGCTGAAAGATATACAGCCGAAATATTAGAAGAAGAAGCAGAATTTATGCGGCTGCATTCCCGAAATTTAATGGAGCAGATTCAATGAGATTTGTAATATAGCATTCGACTTTCGGAGAAGTATCGTCCATATAATTCCGAAGGTAGAAAGTGGGAGAACTATCGCACAATCAAGCTAACAACTCATTCATCCAAGTTTTGCTTTATGAAAGGTAAAGGCACCGGAGAAGCAGTCCTCAGGTTGCGCTTGATACTGTAAGCGACGGAAGAAAAATCAAGACACGTTAATCGGACATGTCGAGTTGGATAAAGCGTTTGACAATGTAACATATGCAAGATGTTCGAAATCCTGAGTAAAGTAGGAGTAAGAGGAAGTAGAACCAAGAGGGAAAAATAATACCGGAATACCAGGAATGAAACACTAGGATTGAAAAGAGTGTACGGCACACATGCAATCTTTCACTTCCATTGTTTAGTCTGTACATCAAAGGTGCAATGACGGAACTAAAAGGAAAGTTAGAGAGTGGGATTAAAATTTGCGGTGAAAATGCGTCAGGGATAAGGTTTTCCGATAACATTACTGCCTGATGACACTGCTATCCTCAGTGAAGCTGGAGAATAATTTCAGGACCTGTTGAATTGGAGAGAAAGACTACTCATTATAGAATATGGATTGACAGTAACGCGAAGAAAGCCGAAAGTAATGAGAAGTATCAGAAACGTGAATAGCGAGAAGCTTAACATAAAAATTCGTGATCACGAATTAGAGAAAGTTAAAGAGTTCTGCTACCTTGTAAGCTTGTTACTTAAAGGTACAACAAGGAAAGAGGGTATTCTCGGCCAAAAGAAGACTTCTGTTATCAAACATACCCGTTAATTTGAAGAGAAATTCTGTGATTGAACGTTAGGAGCGCAGCATTGCGTGGAAGTTAATCACCAACTGGGGTAAAGCCGTAACAGAAGAGAACCGAAGAGTTTGAGAGTGTTGCTGCAGGAGAATGTTGAAAGCTACTGGGACCGACATGGAAAGGAATGAGGAGGTTATCTACAGAAGCTACCAAGAAAGGAACTTATAGAAAAGACTGAAATAAAGAAAGGGTAATACGATAGACGTACCGTAATACACGAGGGAACAAACTCCATGGTACTGGAGGAAACTTCCAACAAATATTTGTGGACCTGGGTTGCAAGTGCTACTCAGAGAAGAAGAAGTTAGCACAGGAGAAGCATTCGTGGTAGTCTGCAAAAAACAATTCAGAAGGATGGTGACTCAAAAATACGTGACGTTTATTGCTGTATTTTGGTTTTACCATTAACACTTCAGTACCTTTCGAGTTGAAGAATTTCGATGTTACTCAAACTAGTCGGACCTTCTGGTCTATCGGTACAGCACATGTTTAGTAACAGAGAGGTCCGATTCGGAACACCGGTCGTACCACGGAAATTGACGGTCTTTAATTTAAACTGCATCTACCAACGATGTGAGGGGTCACTAGGAGCACATGACTCGAAGTCTACGTTACACTGTAGGTCCTCTTTCACAAGAAGAATCAAAGGAGTAAATTAACTGCAGACAAGTCGCCGAAGGTGTCCAATTGTACGACGTCCACTCTACCACTGAGCCACACGAAATTATTATCTTGTCCAAGCCTTCTTCGAACCTACCTTTTTTGTATGCATACTCCTTCTTTCAACGTGTGGTAATTTCCATTTTAAGAAGTCCATGCTTCTTCAACTAAGTTGCCAGCATAGACGTTCATTATCACAATCACAACTTCTGCAGCCTTAGAGTACATTTAACTTTTCTTTCCTCAGTATATCAATATCCTACTTCCTTCCCCATTGAGTCCTCCGGACTAGTCTATTAAATATCACCTACCTCTCAACATTACTAAATTGTGATACAGTTCTGTGACTACTGCTTGACACCCCTGCAATCCGATACCCGACGTCGTTAGACGAACATACAACAGTTTTTTTTTCTAAAAAGCGTACCCGTTCAATAAAATTACATGCAAACTTGGGCACAGAGCGTAAAAATCGTGGTGATTGTGAAAAGTAAAAATTCCAGCAAAAGTCTGTTTTCAGGTTATGATCTCATGTCAAGAGTTCAACAAGACAAGAAATATCCATTGCTGTTTTGTACCGATGTTTGCGTGCGTTCATGTGACTGAAATATCATGGCATCAATAAATTTTGAATGTTATTTACAACCCGGCCATTGCATTAATTTTATACATTTAATGCAATGATATAATTATAATACAATAAACTACCAGAAACTAGTGTGCGAGGAATTACGTATTGATTAACATAGACGGAAATGCAAAATTACTGTTCATAAAACGAGATTTTTGCTTTCGCTAGAGACCGGGAATTCACTGCCCTCAGCAATATGTGCAATATGTTCCGCGCTCGAAAATTATGTCGTCATCCAAATATTGTCGAAAATTTACTCACCCATCACATGTTAGAGTAAACATTTAATTGTATCTCTTTGTTCCACGTAGTTAATGACTTGATTTCAAAACAGTTTCGTGTTTACCGCCTCTTTCTGAATAATGTGATCCATCCATCATTTAATGACTGTTCAGACCCAATTACTCGCATCTGCATTTATAACGCAGTGCTTCGATAATCAGGTTCACGGGCGAGTAGGCAATTGACCATAATTTTAATGAAATGACAAATTTCACGCATTGAAACACGAGAAAATCGAGAAACGAGGCAAAAATCACTGAGATATTTCTGCTACAAATATTTTTCAGTGATTTCTCTTCTGATTTTTTGTGACCTTCCTACAACCACATTTAAAAAAGAATACGAAAATGCGTCTTTACTTTTTGTAAAAGAGTAACTCATTACAGTTGACTGAAATTTTTCGGCTGTAAGATATTATTTTTCCATTGTGAAGCCTCAATTTCAGTTGTAATGTCTCGCGATGACCTATAATTTTGGAAGACGTCACAGATTCTATACTTATTTCTAACGCTGAGAAAATTTATGCTGGGAACTTTATACTCCGATCACTGTGCGTTTTCTTCTATCTTGTCGTTTATCTGCACGTTATTTCAATATGTGTGTTTTGTTGGATTTCATTTAATGATTCTATTCATTACTCAGTCATAGAGCATGAGATGAAAATGGTATAATTTTGTGGACTTTAATTCTTCCAACATTTCGACGCATTCCTTGCCTCCCCTACCTCCGTACTAACACATAGCAAAATATTTTTGCGTAAATATTAGGCAGAAATTCACAAAAATCACTTCGTTGCACCTTAATAGATATCGAGAAAAAGAAGTTCCCCAATCAGTTTTCTTTTTCTTCCTCTCTGACATTTTCCTCTAAAGGTTCGTCGTATTTTCCTCCCAGTAGTCTAGATTGCTTCAGTACATCTACATCTACATCCATACTCCGCAAGCCACCTGACGGTGTGTGGCGGACGGTACCCTGAGTACCTCTATCGGTTCTCCCTTCTATTACAGTCTCGTATTGTTCGTGGAAAGAAGGATTGTCGGTATGCTTCTGTGTGGGCTCTAATCTCTCTGATTTTATCCTTATGGTCTCTTCGCGAGATATACGTAGGAGGGAGCAATATTTGACTCTTCGGTGAAGGTATGTTCTCGAAACTTTATCAAAAGCCCGTACCGAGCTAGTGAGCGTCTCTCCTGCAGAGTGTTCCACTGGAGTTTATCTATCATCTCCGTAAAGCTTTCGCGATTACTAAATGATCCTGTAACGAAGCGCGCTGCTCTCCGTTGGATCTTCTCTATCTCTTCTATCGACCCTATTGGTACGGATCCCACACTGCTGAGCAGTATTCAAGCAGTGGGCGAACAAGCGTACTGTAACCTACTTCCTTTGTTTTCAGATTGCATTTCCTTAGGATTCTTCCAATGCATCTCAGTCTTGCATCTGCTTTGCCGACGATCAACTTTATATGATCATTCCATTTTAAATCACTCCTAATGCGTACTCCCAGATAATTTATGGAATTAACTGCTTCCAGTTGCAGACCTGCTATTTTGTAGCTAAAGATAAGGGATCTTTCTTTCTATGTATTCGCAGCACATTACGCTTGTCTACATTGAGATTCAATTGCCATTCCCTGCTCCATGCGTCAATTCGCTGCAGACCCTCCTGCATTTCAGTACAGTTTTCCATTGTTACAACCTCTCGATACACCACAGCATCATCTGCAAAAAGCCTCAGTGAACTTCCGATGTCATCCACAAGGTCATTTATGTATATTGTGAATAGCAACGGTCCTATGACACTCCCCTGCGGCACACCTGAAATCACTCTTACTTCGGAAGACTTCTCTCCATTGAGAATGACATGCTGCGTTCTGTTATCTAGGAACTCTTCAATCCAATCACACAATTGGTCTGATAGTCCATATGCTCTTACTTTGTTCATTAAACGACTGTGAGGAACTGTATCGAACGTCTTGCGGAAGTCAAGAAACACGCCATCTAGCTGTGAACCCGTTGTCTATGGCCCTCTGAGTCTCGTGGACGAATAGCGCGAGCTGGGTTTCACACGACCGTCTTTTTCGAAACCCATGCTGATTCCTACAGAGTAGATTTCTAGTCTCCAGAAAAGCCACTATACTCGAACATAATACGTGTTCCAAAATTCTACAACTGATCGACGTTAGAGATATAGATCTATAGTTCTGCACATCTGTTCGACGTCCCTTCTTGAAAACGGGGATGACCTGTGCCCTTTTCCAATCCTTTGGAACGCTACGCTCTTCTAGAGACCTACGGTACATCGCTGCAAGAAGGGAGGCAAGTTCCTTCGCGTACTCTCTGTAAAATCGAACTGGTAACCCATCAGGTCCAGCGGCCTTTCCTCTTTTCAGCGATTTTAATTGTTTCTCTATCACTCTGTCGTCTATTTCGATATCTACCATTTTGTCATCTGTGCGACAATATAGAAAACTTAACTTCCCATACACTGCTCTATCCATAGTCAGTAATGAGTAAGTCCCATCACAGAGTTGGCAGTCTCCTTCTTGGCCCAAATTTGATTTCTGATTCCTATAACGTGCCCAAACAACTGCAGATTTTTATTCCTGTGTCTGCTTTATGGGAAATGTGTCTTCCATTTTCTTCAAATCACTCACATGTGGGTTGCAGGCATCTTCTCATAAAATATTATTCTACTGTCCCGTCTTCTATTCGTTAGTGGCCATGTTTCTGCACCATAAGTAAATATATTCCCAATAATACTATGGAACATCCTGTTTTTTGTCTACTGGGTACTATTGTTTCAGATCAGTCCACATAAGGACTTCGTCGTCCTTTTACATGTCGTTACTTTTATTTATTTATTTATTTATTGTTCGGTGGGACCAAATTAAGGAGAAGTCTCCATGGTCATGGAACGAGTCAATACATGAAATTATAGCACGATATTAGAAACAGATAAAATGAAATATAAAAAAACATATTCAGGCGACAAGTCGTAAGTTTAAATGAAGAAAATCAACAATGTAACATTGGAATTTGCTTAATATTTAGCTCTTCCAGGAGCTCCTCGACAGAATAGAAGGAGTGAGGCATCAGAAAACTCTTCAGTTTAGACTTAAAAGAGTTTGGGCTACTGCTAAGATTTTTGAGTTCTTGTGGTAGCTTATTGAAAATGGATGCAGCAGAATACTGCACTCTTTTCTGCACAAGAGTCAAGGAAGATTTGATTTCTGCCTAGTATTAACTGAGTGAAAGCTGCTAACTCTTGGGAATAGGCTAATATTGCTAACAACAAATGACATTAAAGAAAATATATACTGTGAGGGCAATGTCAGAATTCCCAGATTTTTGAATAGGGGTCGACAAGAGGTTCTCGAACTTACACCACATATAGCTCGAACAGCCCGTTTTTGAGCCAAAAATACCCTTTTTGAATCAGAAGAATTACCCCAAAACATAATACCATACGAAATAAGCGTATGAAAATATGCGAAGTAGACTACTTTTCGTGTTGAAGTGTCACTTATTTCAGACACTGTTCTAATGCTAAATAAAGCAGTATTTAGCTTCTGAACAAGATCCTAGTCATGGGCTTTCCACAACAGCTTACTATCTATCCGAACGCCTAGGAACTAGAATTCTGTTTGATCAAAATATCGGTTCTTGTTGAATTGTGAGTTAGAAACTTTTAAAACTGAGTTTTACTGTGATTTAGCATCAAATTATTTTCCAAAAGCCACGAACTTATTTCATGAACTACATTATTTGATGCTGTTTCAATATTACACACAAGATCCTTCACTATCAAGCTGGTGTCATCAGCAAACGGTAATATTTTTGAATCACCTGTAATACTAGAAGGCATATCATTTATATAAATAAGAAACAGCAGTGGCCCCAGCACCGACCCTTGGGGAACGCCCCACTTAACAGTGCCCCATTGGGACTGAACATCACTACTACTCTCAATATTGCGGAGAATTACCTTCTGCTTTCTGTTCTTAAAGTAAGAGGCGAACCAGTTGTAAGCTACTCCCCTTACTCCATAATGGTCCAACTTCTGCAGTAATACACTCCTGGAAATGGAAAAAAGAACACATTGACACCGGTGTGTCAGACCCACCATACTTGCTCCGGACACTGCGAGAGGGCTGTACAAGCAATGATCACACGCACGGCACAGCGGACACACAAGGAACCGCGGTGTTGGCCGTCGAATGGCGCTAGCTGCGCAGCATTTGTGCACCGCCGCCGTCAGTGTCAGCCAGTTTGCCGTCGCATACGGAGCTCCATCGCAGTCTTTAACACTGGTAGCATGCCGTGACAGCGTGGACGTGAACCGTATGTGCAGTTGACGGACTTTGAGCGAGGGCGTATAGTGGGCATGCGGGAGGCCGGGTGGACGTACCGCCGAATTGCTCAACACGTGGGGCGTGAGGTCTCCACAGTACATCGATGTTGTCACCAGTGGTCGGCGGAAGGTGCACGTGCCCGTCGACCTGGGACCGGACCGCAGCGACGCACGGATGCACGCCAAGACCGTAGGATCCTACGCAGTGCCGTAGGGGACCGCACCGCCACTTCCCAGCAAATTAGGGACACTGTTGCTCCTGGGGTATCGGCGAGGACCATTCGCAACCGTCTCCATGAAGCTGGGCTACGGTCCCGCACACCGTTAGGCCGTCTTGCGCTCACGCCCCAACATCGTGCAGCCCGGCTCCAGTGGTGTCGCGACAGGCGTGAATGGAGGGACGAATGGAGACGTGTCGTCTTCAGCGATGAGAGTCGCTTCTGCCTTGGTGCCAATGATGGTCGTATGCGTGTTTGGCGCCGTGCAGGTGAGCGCCACAATCAGGACTGCATACGACCGAGGCACACAGGGCCAACACCCAGCATCATGGTGTGGGGAGCGATCTCCTACACTGGCCGTACACCACTGGTGATCGTCGAGGGGACACTGAATAGTGCACGGTACATCCAAACCGTCATCGAACCCATCGTTCTACCATTCCTAGACCGGCAAGGGAACTTGCTGTTCCAACAGGACAATGCACGTCCGCATGCATCCCGTGCCACCCAACGTGCTCTAGAAGGTGTAAGTCAACTACCCTGGCCAGCAAGATCTCCGGAAGGTGTAAGTCAACTACCCTGGCCAGCAAGATCTCCGGATCTGTCCCCCATTGAGCATGTTTGGGACTGGATGAAGCGTCGTCTCACGCGGTCTGCACGTCCAGCACGAACGCTGGTCCAACTGAGGCGCCAGGTGGAAATGGCATGGCAAGCCGTTCCACAGGACTACTTCCAGCATCTCTACGATCGTCTCCATGGGAGAATAGCAGCCTGCATTGCTGCGAAAGGTGGATATACACTGTACTATTGCCGACATTGTGCATGCTCTGTTGCCTGTGTCTATGTGCCTGTGGTTCTGTCAGTGTGATCATGTGATGTATCTGACCCCAGGAATGTGTCAATAAGGTTTCCCCTTCCTGGGACAATGAATTCACGGTGTTCTTATTTCAATTTCCAGGAGTGTATTTTGTGGTCAACACAGTCAAAAGCCTTCTTTAAATCAAAGAAAACACCTAGCGTTCGCAACCTTTTATTTAATCCGTCCAAAACCTCACAGAGAAAAGAGAATATAGCAGTTGTTAAACCATTTCTAAAACCAAACTGAACATGTGACAGCAAATTATGTGAATTTAAATGCTCCAGTAACCTTGTATATACAACCTTCTCGATAACTGTAGCAAACACCGATGGCATAGAAATAGGTCTAAAATTGTCAGCATTATCAATGTCTCCCTTTTTGTAATGTGGCTTCACTACCGAGTACTTTAATCGGTCAGGAAACCGACCACTCCTAAAGGAAAAGTTACAGATATGGCTGAGAACTGGGCTAACATACATAGAACAACACTTCAGTATTCTGCTAGATACCCCGTCATATCCGTGAGAGTTCTTGGCCTTTAGTGATTTTATTATTAATCTCCCTCTTGTCAGTATCATGGAGGAGCATTTCAGGTAACAGTCTCGGAACACTTTTTCCTAAGAGCGCTTTATGATTACCTGTTGGGACTAGGTTTCTATTTAGTTCACCTGCTATATTCAGAAAGTGATTATTAAATACTGTACATATATGCGACATATCAGTAACACGGACATTCCCACCACGCACTGATTCTATACCCTCGACCTGTCTCTGCAGACCAGCAACTTCCTTTATGACTGACCATATGGTTTTAATTTTATCCTGAGACTTAGCTATTCTATCTGCATACCACATACTTTTTGGATTCCTAATAACATTTTAAAGCACCTTACAATACCGTTTTCAATGGGCTGCTGCATTTAGATTTTGACTGTTTCTAGCGTTCTGATATAATTGCCACTTTGTTGTACAAGATATTCTTATCCCTCTAGTCAGCCACGCAGGCTGCCTGTTTGTGCTAGTACCCTGTTTTAAACGTTCTAACGGAAAGCAGCTTTTACAGAGCATGAGAAAAGTCTTGAGAAAAGCATTATATTTATCGTCTACTGTATCAGCGCTATAAACATCTTGCCACTCTTGTTCCTTTATAAGGTTTACAAAGGTCTCTACAGCAACTGGATCAGCTTTCCTGAACAGCTGATGACTATATTTAACACGCGTTGCAGCACAAAAATCTTTTAAAGTTAAAATTTGTACATCATGATCTGAAAGGCCATTCACCTTTTTGCTAACAGAATTCCCTTATAGTAATGAGGAATGAACAAAAATGTTGTCAATGGTTGTTCTACTGTTCCCTTGCACTCTCGTTGGAAAGAATACGGTTTGCATAAGATTATATGAATTAAAGAGGTCTACCAGCATCCTGTTGCTTGCACAATCACTTCTACAATTAATATTGAAGTCACCACATATAACAAACTTTTTGTATTTCCTATAAAGTGCACCAAGAACCTCCTCTAGCTTTAGCAAAAATGTTGTGAAATCGGAGTCTGGGGATCTATAAATAACAACAGTTAGAAGTTTAGCTCCGTTATATTTAACCACGCCTGCACAGCATTGAAACACCTTTTCAGTGCAGTACTTTGAAACATCGATTGACTCAAATGGGATGCCGTTTTTCACATACATGGCTACTCCCCCGCACCGCAAAGAGTACCTCGAAAAGCTGCCAGCAAACCTGTATCATGGTAAAGGAAGCCTCTGAATTATCTCCTTATTTAAGAAGTATTCAGATATACCAATAATTTCAGAGTCAACATCTATAAGCAGTTCACTAACTTATCTCTAATACCTTGTATATTTTGATGAAATATACTAATTCCCTCATTACTCAGATACCTAAGCTTTGTCAAAAGTGGTTCCTTTGTTAGAGAGACTTACCTTAAGCAGGAATACCTATCAGCTGACTTCAATCTAAAAAAGGTGCAGCTCTAACACCCACTACTGCAGGAATTTTTCCATGAGTGATCCCACCAACCCCACCTATGCTGTCACCTATAAGCTTTGCCAACCTCCCCTTCCCATACCTGTTGGTCTCAGTATCCTTGTATCAGGTGCCATCATTGAACATAACAATACCGAAGTACGTAATAATTTCATTTTTTTAATTTTTTCGTCCTTGAGAACTAGATCCATTACCTGTTTATCAATACACACGTATAACTTGTAATCGATGTTTTCCTGAACAAAACTAGCGAAGAATTTCTGTGCTGAAGGGTTACAGTAACTTCCCTGTAATCTGAGCATAACTTACTGTCCACCTTTCTAAAGTACAATACATATCTATTGAGTCGTACTTGGCTTTGCTAATAATTACAAACCACTATCTATATCCCCTCATTGTTCCGTTTTGTTAACAATTTAACGTAACTGCTCTACTATCCTTTGGCCTCTTCATTTTACGAGTTCACATTCCGCGTCCAGTAGCTTGTTACTTTTCGACCTCTTCTGATCTTCCTTCACATCTTCACCTCTTTCCTCCTCTGCCCTGTAGCATTCTTAAACCACCTCCTTCTTCTTGTACTGCTGTCATTGCTCTCGCAACGGTCCTGTGTAATGCGTTATCCACTGATATTGTGACACAATATGTACCGCACCTCTATGTCTTGTACTATTTCTCATCCCATTTATTGTCATCTATGCCCCACTGGATTTTTTTTGTAGCCAATGTTGTCATTAATTCGAGTGCAGACTGTTTCCCAAAGTAGTTCTTTCTTCTATATGAGAATCCCTTTGGCCCTATCCCTTACAACAACGTATACCTTTTTACAATGAACAGTCTTACGTGACACCCATTTGAGGCAGACTTTTTTCTCCTCCAAAATCTAATTTTATAAAGCCTCACTAAGGTTTTGCTTGCATTTTTTTTAATGAATTCCTCGATCTTTTGTGACCGCTTGGCGGGATTGGAGGGACAATGTCTGTCAGTCGACTATATAAATCTTTGGTGTACCAGTCATATCGAGGAAAAAACGTTTTCTTAAGCTTGTTTTGGAATAACATCTAAATACCGTATTGTCGCAGCTCGTCTGTTCTAAATCTCTTGTCCGACAATCCAAATTTTGGTTTTCTGTGATTTCCCTAAATGGTTCCAGGCAAATACCGGAACGGTTTCTCTCAAATCGGCACAGCCGACTGCCTTCCCCATCCTTGTGTAACCCGAACTTGTCCTCCGGCTCTAATGACCGCGTTGTCGACGGTACTTCACTATGATCTTCCTTCCTTTTTTGTTCCAAATACCAGTTCCTGCAACATTCTTTCATTACTGGGTTTTCTTAGGCGTAGATATGGTTACCCTGAAGGGAAAAATTATTTTCCCTATTACCACATGATAGTTAGTTGCACATTCAGGTTGTCTAAATACTCGTGCCTCTCACCCTAAACTTTCTGTATCTGCGGATTACCGTAATGACAATGATAATATGATATCTCACGCTGAGTCCTCCCTAATGTAGCATATTTTGTTAAAATATGGTATTTGTAAGTGCGTATTCACATCCCCTACATACTTTTATTAATCTATGACCATTGTTATTTACTATTTCCTCTCCATATCGTCCAACCACATCCACGTCTTGGCAGCCAACCGTACTGTTTAAGTGTCCAAATAATATTACCTTATTGTGGCTGTGTACTCTTTCCGTGATTTCGTCAAGTCTTATAAAAAAATTCCCCTCTTCGATCCAAAGTTCATTGTCATTTACTGCAAATATCCCTATAATAGCAGCAGATTGTCCATAGTGCATGAAGTTCAGCTTCATGAATTGTTCATTTAATGTTCTCTTCCTGGCACTTGCTTGGCCCAATTCTCAAGTACCTTAAATCGTAAGAATGATTTGACCTTCTGTAAATTCACGCCAGTTCGATTTTCAAACTCTGGCCTTTATGTACAAAGGAGAACGTTCTTCCATTTATAAAATCTAAAATAACGAGTACGTACAAACAACAGGATTGGCCATCTCGTTCTGCACTACATACATGTGAAGTCCTTTAAAGTTAAACTCTGACGAAGGCAAAATCAGCAAGGATCGAACTGCACATGGATCGAACATATTGGCCGAATGTCAGATAGGTCAAAGTCCATAGATACCAACGTCCTCAAGAGTCAAAAGCCACATAAATCAACAACCTTGTGTTCAAACCACATAGGGGGCAAATCACCATAAGTCAGTTTCTACCGGGCCAAACGCTTCAGACATCATGCTCACGAGAGACCAGATTCTAAAGAAAATGAATGGAGCAACAGTGATAAGGACCATGACAGAAGGGAAAGATCACGCCAGCAACCATATTAGATGTTTAAGGAACTGCTCCGAATAAATAAAAGGAAAAGAAAAGAAAAAAAGAAAAAAAAAAGAAAAGAAAAACCTTCATCGACGGAACATTAAACCCAAATTTCCCTTTCCTCGAATGCCATTTCGAAAATATTTTCTCCAAGCCGATAGATCTGGAATTTTGGGAAGTAATTATTTGGTTAGTGTTCTCTCCAGGTGCGTTACATTGCACGCTTTATTTGCATTTAGAGACACCCATATCATCGATGATTGGAGCACGAATACTTGCGGCTACAGCCTTAAGAGGAGTAGTTTTAATTATCAAAAATCTGTGGCGCTTCCGAAATCTTCAGATGCACAGCTTAAAACAAACAGAGTAATACAATGTCCTTTAACTCTCTCAATTCCTCGTGGCTGCGGAGCGGCGGAGTTGTAGCGTGCAGATTCCAGTGACCGCTGATGCGCGACGGTTCGTACTGCGGAGGAGCGCCCAGCGGCTTGTTCTTCCATTCAGTACCGTGCCTCCGGTTCGCGGTCTTCTGGCGGAACTTATCAACCTACAGGTTTACAGGTGTCCAAGTTGGTGAGGCCGCAGTCCCTCCGTCCTCACTGGCCACCTGGATAAGTACCAGGCGAACTCATTTCTGTTAACACCTCGGATGGCATCTTCCGTGCTGTGTATTTGCGCGATACCGACACCTTCTTCTGTCGGGCAGCGTAGTGACTAAGTCGTTGTAGCGCTGTTCTCCCCTTAAAGGACCTCCTAATGTCCGTTTGTCGATTTATTCGATTTTTAGCCAATGTTGCGAAGCTTCTAGGGCGTCGACTGACTCTTCGGTCGTTGATCTATGCTTCCCACGTTGGGCAGAAACGTGACCAATGTCGACAAATGGGCCGGCTTTCCATTGTTTCACCTTTATGCTGGCGTGGTCTGGAATTGCCGTTTAGCCCTCCTTCGCATTGTCAGATACGTCACGCACGTGAGTTCAGTGGCATTGACCACTGATGTGGGAACTGGGCTGATCATTGTTCTCCTTGGAAGCACTGCCCGCCTACTCGGTTGTTGATCTGTCGAATTTCTGACTGCTGCTGCCCAAACTCCGCTGGTCATCGGCCTTCTCACGTTGGGCAGAAAAGTGACCAGTGCCATTACACGTATTGGCCTTTCTTGTTCGACTTCTGCCGCTTCCGAATATTGTGGCTTAATGTGTCAAAGTATCTAAAATTTTCACTTAACCTATGATAAGTTCTTACGTATATTTTTGCTTTGAAGGACATTAGACAATACCGACGCAGACCTGTTGGTTCGAGACGGGGCATCCTGTTAGAGGCGAGGAGGTCAAGCGTCGGCATCGCTTTTCACCTCAGCAACCATCTTGTTTAATGCATGACACGACACTACACGAACAACGATACAGTCTGGGCGTAAATCGTGCTTAGCTAGCTCAGCTGGTAGAGAATTTCCCCGGGAAAAACAAAGGTTCCAAGTTCGAGTCCCGGTCAGACACATAGGTTCAATCTGCCAGGTAGTTTCGTATCAGCGGACACTCTGCTGTAGAGTGCAAATTTTATTCTGGAACCAGTCAGCCAAACTAAACAGAGGCACTTAATATAATGACAGAAGGGAGACACCGTTTAGGTCGCTTTTTGTATTCATTTGATTTCTGGTTTCGGCCTTTACTCCATGTCGTCCTCTGATCTATCATCCATACAAAAAAGCGGGATATGAGACAATAGTAAAGAGCTTATCGTAACGTAATATAAAAAATACAAATGTTGATGTTACGAATTTCTTCACATATGGACCGATGAGGATGCTATTGCGGTTCTTTAAAAAAATTAAGTTAGCCATTATTGGTAAAATTGCGGAATTGGTGGAATTTTTAAAGTTGACACTTTCCATTATTCTAATTGACGTGGTCAAGAATGTGGAAAAGTGATTCGGGATTATAAAATGATTCGAATTCTTTATATTGTGCTAGGAGTCATATTCAGATCTAAAGTAGACGGAAAAATAGTTGTCATATAAATCTCTATGTACTTACAGCATGTACAATACAGAATGAAAAGAAAATGATAGAGGACATACAATAAAATATCGTTACAGACCAACATGTCACATGTACAGTCAAGTTCAAAAAAATGGTTCAAATGGCTCTGAGCACTAAGGGACTCAACATCTTAGGTCATAAGTCCCCTAGAACTTAGAACTAATTAAACCTATCTAACCTAAGGACAACACACACATCCATGCCCGAGGCAGGACTCGAACCTGCCACCGTACCGTTCGCTCGGCACCAGACTGCAGCGCCTAGAACCGCACGGCCACTCCGGCCGGCCCACCAAGTGTTATTTTATATCCAAGGTAGCAGAAATACTTAACTTCATCTACTTCCTGCTTCCAGAATTTTGTTGTAAGTATTTCAGTAAACTAATTTTTACTACTCCTCGTTACCTATATATCCTTCTTTGGCTTATTCACAGTCCACAATCTGTGCTCAGTAGACTGTTGATTCCATTCAGAACGTCCTGTAATTCTTATTCACTTTCACTAAGGTAGGAATGTCAAAAAATTGTTCAAATGGCTCTGAGCACCATGAGACTTAACATCTGAAGTCATCAGTCCCTCACAACTCTTTAAACCTAACTAACCTAAGGACATCACACACATCCATACCCGAGGCAGGATTCGAACCTGCGACCGTAGCAGTCGCGGGGTTCCGGACTGAAGCGCCTAGAACCGCTCGGCCACCGCGGCCGGCTACGCCCATTCTTCCAGTAACACTGCTCGCAAGTATTGGAGAGTGGTTGGTGGACGCTGACATGGTGCACCCCATCTCCCTAGTCCGTCCCAGACGTGCTATATGGGATTCGAATCAGGAGAGCGAGCAGGCCGCGGCATGTGTGCAGTATCTTCCGTTTACAAGAAAACATCACCCACTCGTGCTCTACGGGGCCGAACATTGTCGTCCGGCAATAAGAAAACTGGGTCCACGGCACTTCCCAACAGCCGCACATGAGGCCCCAAGAACTCGTCACATTAACTGACAGCAGTTATACCGTGCCGGGTTTGCAGCACAATTTCACGAAGAGGCGTTTCAGTGGGCAACATAATCGCTGCCCACACCATTAGGTATCATTCTCGATATCAGTCTCTTCCCGCAACGGGTGGGACCCGAAATCATGTTACGCGTTCCCTCCAGATGCGAATCCGTCGAGAATCCCTGTCCAGATCAAATCTAGAGTCATCTGTGAAAACAAGATTGGCCCACTGTTCGACCATCCAGGTGACATGTTTTCGGCTGCACTCTTGACGTTCCCTTCTGTGAAGACGCATACTGCATGTCAGTCTGGCGAAGCCTTCCGTACACCGTTCCCTCGCTACAACACGTCCAGTGGATGCTGCGAGGTCGGTTGTCGTGTAGTAATTTCTGATGTTACTCGTAGTCAGCTTTGCCCTGGTCTTCACGATACAGTTTCGACCTCTATAAACTACCACAAGAGCGATTCACTCTAAGCCATTGGGCCACATTAGTTTGGGACTGTCCTGCTGCCATTCTTGTAATGGCCCTCCACCGCAGAGAGTCTGGTAGTTGTCTACTTGGTACCATGCGGCGCCGTTTGTGACTGTATACGCAGCGATTTTGTATGTCAGACTACCCGATAAACACTAACCCGTTTGATAGGTGAGTTGACGTCATCTTGACGTGGTCGTCGTTTGTCCAGAATGCAATCTTTCGTTCAGGAAACGATCGTACGGGCATGTGTTGACAGTTTGTACCGTCATATCGTCATGTTTTGACAGTTTGTACCATCATACCGTCACTTAGTCACAGGACGCGGAAACAGTGATTTGTTGCTTTAACTTTGGACACCAGCGTATTTTCACAATCCTTCGATGAGCATTTGCAGAAATGTATCCCATTTAACAGGTGCTTTTTAGTTTTTTTACTAACAGCGTGGTAGATAAACGGATAATTAGTTAGCAAAAAGCAATGCCAATTTTAAGGTTTAAACATGCCTGTTTTATAAAACGAATAATTTTAATTCGTGAAATTTCCATTGCTTTGAAATATTGCGTTATTAATGCAAATGGGAAAGCCATCAGTGTTATTTTAAAAACAATGCCGACATAAAGTAGCGCCGCGCGGGGTGGCCAAGCAGTCTGAGGCAACTTGTCACGGTGGGCGCGGCTCTTCCTGAGTAAGAACCTCCTTAGTGGCGATTTACCTTCAGAAGGAGGTTCTTACTCATTGGTCTGAAGATGCCCACAGTAGTGGTCGAAACCGGTCACCGTAATAAATAAATTGTGATGAAGACTGTTTCTGATAGTAAATATTTGTAACTTATTGATCACTGTTCACTCCCACAATCTAATCAAAAGTAATTAGCTTAAGTTAAATTAAGCAGTGTGTAAGCCTAGGGACCGATGACCTCAGCAGTGTGGTCCCATAGCATCTTACTATAAATTCCCAAATTCCAGAAAGGAGTAACAAACACACCGTTGTGACGACACGCAGCTGTTCACCACGGCGCCAGCTCCAGTGAAGTGGTGATCATAATCTGGAGACGGCCACTTAAATGTAGCGAAACTCGTCATTTTAATGAATTAGATTTTGCGATAGTGACATTTTTATCCAACTGATCATCAAGAACAGATTGCTGTCTGGTACTTACCGGGTTGGTAAAATTTGTAAACACTTGGCATAGTAACTGGCACAACTTTGCTGAGACAATGTGTAACTGCCTACTGCATGGTACGCGAGCACATGCAGTATGAGAGACTTGCCCCATCCGGTCTGTAACACAGTTTCTCGCTTTTGTCGTCAGACATTTGATTTGTTTCAGTTTAAAGATTAAAAACAGATGTAATAACATCATAATTCTACTTTTCACTTTTTCGTAATCAATACTAGATAGAATAGAACCTGCGTATAGTAACTTTATGTTTCTCTATAATATCTATGTCTTTCATTATGCACTAATGTGAAGACTGATTCCTCACGCGCTCATCTGTAATGACTGTTAAAACCACCATCACATAAAGTTATTTCCAACATGTTATGTCGACAGAGGACATTGGCTCTCGCCTATTGTAATCTTTGACTGCTCTGTAGACTGCCACATGGGAATAGCACGCCGTTTCCACGGCGACCCTCGGTGTATCTTAGCTAGTAGCGTCTCCTTGTCGATTTAGCAATCTTTGGTGCATCTTCGCAGAACAGACGTTAGAGGGCAGCAAACTTTTAGCTGATTTTAAACGAAGGAACCTTTATAGTTTATATTTTATGACGAATAACTATTTGTAATGATGTTGCGATGTAGTTTAATTATAAAGCACTTTTTAATCTACTTCTTGTGTTTACCTAATCGTAGACGTCTTTCTGATTGGCTAGCAACGATGTCACACTCAGGACGGTGGGCGTGACCAAGCCTGTTTAATAACCGTTCCCTACTTATCCAGTTAGCTCCCCCTCCCGGATGACGAACTTCACCGTGACATCTACCCTTCCTTCCAACTATAACCTGGCCTTGTTCCCCCCCCCCCCCCCTCCCCAGGGCCCCCTTCTCCTCATTCATCCTTCTCCCTGAGCGGATTTTCCTCCGTCCCCCCCTCCCCTGAGACCCTGCACCCCATACTTGCCTCTCTCCTTCCCACATCCCTCCCTACCTGGCCCTCTTCTGCGCGCCCCCCGCTCCCCTCCCCCATCTCTTCCCCTCCCTCCCTTCTTCAGGTCTCCCTCATCTCCTAGAACCTGGCAGATCCTCTGTATTGATCATCATCAGTGTGCCACATCAGTGTTGTGTTTAGTGCTGTTTCTCGTGTGCGTCAAGAGGTGTGATTTTAATTGTGTACTGCCTTGAGGTTCGCCGTCAGTGTTACATTATGTGCTATGCCATCCGTCAACACCTTTATGCTCCAGTTATACTGTGCCTTGTGTTCTTTTAATCGTCGCAGTGTGTGGCTTTTTGTGTGTGCTACTTTTAAACAGTTTTTTATCTCCATTTTACAGTCACCACGTTTTTTGTCTACTGCCTTCCATGAAGTTCCCCCTTTTTTATATCGATGTTCACCTTATTCTCTCCTTTGCTGTTTTTAAATGTCTTCTATTGTTTTGTTCTCTGTCTTTCGGCTGAAGAGCAGCGCATATACTGCTGCCAGCCCGCCCCGATGGGGAACTGAAATACAATAAAGAAAAAAAAAAATTATCCAGTTAGCAGTTATTCCAGCGTCGAGGGTCGGCGCAACTTGCTCCACGAAGTCCATCCACCGTTCTGGGTATATTTATTTATTAGTTCTACATTTTGCTACATATACTTACTATTATAACGATCCCTCTATCTGGTAATATGTTTTTCATAGTGTGAAGATGGTTCTTAAATAGAATCGAAACCAGTCACTCCAATAAAAATAAAAATTTGCGATTAAGACTGTTTTTAATCTTTATATTTTAACTTTATACATCGCTGAAAATGTTTTCAGAGATTTTATGTTTTGTTACAGATTGACTCCATCCCCAGTATGAAAATATTTCACTCAGTGCGGCATGAATGAAATACACTACCCCATATATTTTAAAAGATTAAGAACCTGTAACACTATATGGGGAGAAAAAACTGGACAATTCATTCATAGTTTACAGTAAAAATAAAAAGTTGCTGATCTGTTGCGTATGTCTGTATAATATACCTTTATCTGCTTGTAGCATTTGAAAACTGAGAAATTAACATGGAAAAAAAACACAGCTGTTGAATCTCAGTTTTCACGTTTTAGCACTGACTAATCGTAATTCCCAAATAGTTGTACGATCCTCGATTACGACATGATTTTTAGAGGAGTTTCAAAATATTAAAATCAATAGGTGAATACTGGTGCTAATTTGTCATATTTCAGTTACTTATCACTTTCAGAGAAATCCAACGAACGGTGGACGGACTAAGTTTTGATTAATTTGTGGTATTCAGTTCAGTATTTTGACTCTACGTATCTTGAAACTGATAGACTCAAAATTTTTCAGTGTTTATTCGATTTCTACGTTTCTACCAGGAAATAATGGAAATAAAAAAAAACGATTATCGGTTACTTTAGAAAGTTGTAGTATTGAGTGGTTTTAACGCTCAGGTTAAATTGGTGCTGAAGGAAAGCGGTATAACCGAAAACTGGTTGTTTCAGCAATAATTCCGGAAACAGCGATCGTGTGTGACCCAACTCGCTTTATTTCTTCATGAGACCCAGAAAATATTAGATACAGGCTCCCAGGTAGATGCCATTATCCTTGACTTGGCTCAAATGGTTCAAATGGCTCGGAGCATTATGGGACTTAACTTCTGTGGTCATCAGTCCCCTAGAACTTAGAACTACTTACAACAAACTAACCTAAGGACATCACACACATTCATGCCCGAAGCAGGATTCGAACCTGCGACCGTAGCGGTCACGCGGTTCCAGACTGAAGCACCTTTAACCGCACGGCCACACCGGCCGGCTCTTGACTTCCAGAAGGCGTTGGATACAGTTCCGCACTGTCGCATGATAAACAAAGTAAGAGCCTACGGAATATCAGACCAGCTGTGTGGCTGGATTGAAGTGTTTGTAGCAAACAGAACACAGCATGTTATTCTCAATCGAGAGACGTCTACAGACGTTAAAGTAACTTCCGGCGTGCCATATGGGAGTGTTACGGGGACCATTGCTTTTCACTATATATATAAATGACCTAGTAGATAGTGTCCATGCGGCTTTTCGCGGATGATGCTGTAGTATAAAGAGAAGTTGCAGCATTAGAAAATTGCAGCGAAATGCAGGAAGATCTGCAGCGGATAGGCACTTGGTGCAGGGAGTGGCGACTGACCCTTAACATAGACAAATGTAATGTATTACGAATACATAGGAAGAAGGATCCTTTATTGTATGACTATATGATAGCGGAACAAACACTGGTAGCAGTTACTTCTGTAAAATATCTGGGAGTGTGCGTGTAGAACGATCTGAAGTGGAATGATCATATAAAATTAATTGTTGATAAGGCGGGTACCAGGTTGAGATTCATTAGGAGAGTTCTTAGGAAATGTAGTTCATCAACAGAGGAGGTGGCTTACAAAACACTCGTTCGACCTATACTTGAGTACTGCTCATCAGTGTGGGATCCGTACCAGGTCGGGTTGACGGAGGAGATAGAGAAGATCCAAAGAAGATCGGCACGTTTCGTCACAGGGTTATTTGGTAAGCGTGATAGCGTCACGGAGATGTTTAGCAAACTCAAGTGGCAGACTCTGCAAGAGAGGCGCTCTGCATCGCGGTGTAGGTTGCTGTCCAGGTTTCGAGAGGGTGCGTTTCTGGATGAGGTATCGGATATACAGGGTGAGTCACCTAACGTTACCGCTGGATATATTTCGTAAACCACATCAAATACTGACGAACCGATTCCACAGACCGAACGTCAGGAGAGGGGCTAGTGTAATTGTTTAATACAAACCACACAAAAATGCACGGAAGTAAGATTTTTAACACAAACCTACGTTTTTTCAAACGGGACCCCGTTAATTTTGTTAGCACATTTGAACATATAAACAAATACGTAATCAGTGCCATTTGTTGCATTGTAAAATGTTAATTAAATCAGGAGATATTGTAACCTAAAGTTGACGCTTGAAACCTACGACGTTCAGTTGCGTGTTGCAACAAACACGGGCCACGGTCGGCGAGCAGCATCTGCAGGGACATGTTTACGATGAAGACCGTGTTAACGAGTGTGGCTGTAGTGCACTGTTGTGGTTTGGTCTAGCTGTCGCAGTGTCCGCATGTAGCGCTTGCTGCTACTGTTATTCTGCATTCGTCTCCGCACGCAGACCAACTGTAGTACACCATGTTTCCAGACGTCTGTGATAGCGTAGTGTTGTAGGAACTGTGACCATGGTGTATTCGAACTCTGAAAACGTGGAGATGATACTCATCTATGGGGGGTGTTGACGAAATCCAGCTGAAGCCTGCAGGGTGTACGCAGAACGGTACCCGGACAGAGAGCATCCAACGTGCCGCACTTTGCAAAACATCTACCGCCAACTGTATGCCACAGGTATGGTCGTAGCACGCAAACGGGTCCGTAACAGGCCCGTCACAGGAGAAGCGGGTGCAGTTGGTGTGTTAGCTGCTGTTGCCATGAACCCACACATGAGTACACGGGACATTGCGAGAGCCGGTGGACTGAGTCAAAGTAGTGTCATGCGCATACTGCATCGTCACCGCTTTCACCCGTTTCATGTGTCGCTACATCAGAAATTACATGGTGCTCACTTTAATCACCGGGTGCAATTCTGTCAATGGGCATTAACAGAGAATGCGTTGCAGTTCTACCTGTTTACCGATGAAGCGGGTTTCACAAACCACGGGACAGTGAATCTACGGAACATGCATTACTGGTCCGTGACAATCCTCGCTGGCCCAGGCAGGTAGAGCGACAGCGACCGTGGACTGTAATTGTATGGTGTTGAATCATTGGCGACCACCTCATTGGTCCTCACTTCATTGCAGGGGCCCAAACAGCTGCAACATAAATCGCGTTTCTAAAGAATGATCTGCCAACGTTGCTCGAAAATGTCCCACTGGAAACGCGTTGACGTATGTGGTATCAGCATGATGGTGCACCTGCACATTCCGCAATTAACACTAGGCTGACCCTTGACAGGATGTTCGACGGGCGTTTCATAGAAGGGGGAGGACGTATAAATTGGCCAGCCCGTTCTCCTGATCTTACACCTCTGGACTTCTTTCTGTGGGGTACGTTAAAGGAGAATGTGTACCGTGATGTGCCTACAACCCCAGAGAATTTGAAACAACGTATTGTGGCAGCCTGCGGCGACATTACACCAGATGTACTGTGTCGTGTACGACATTCATTACGCCACAGATTGCAATTGTGTGCAGCAAATGATAGCCACCACATTGAACATCTATTGGCCTGACATGTCGGGACACACTCTATTCCACTCCGTAATTGAAAACGGAAACCACGTGTGTACGTGTACCTTACCCCTCATGGTAATGTCCATGTGCGTCAGTGAAAAAGACCAATAAAAAGGTGTTAGCATGTGGACGTAATGTGCTGTTCCAGTCTCTTCTGTACCTAAGGTCCATCACCGCTCCCTTTGGATCCCTACGTAATTCGGTGCTCTCCGATACACACGATCGAACAGCGGAGGAGTGGTACTCAAGCGTCAACTTTAGGTTACAATATCTCCGGATGTAATTAATATTTCACAGTGCAACAAACGGCACTGATTACGTATTTGTTTATATGTTCAGATGTGCTATTAAAACTAACGGGGTTCCATTTAATAAAACGTAGGTTTGTGTGAAAAAACATACTTCCGTGCATTTTTTGTGGTTTGTATTAACCAATTACACTAGCCCCTCTCATCACGTTCGGTCTGTGGAATCGATTCGTCAGTATTTGATGTGGTTTACGAAATATTACCAGCGGTAATGTTAGGTGACTCACCCTGTAATGCTTCCCCCCACTTATATCTCCCGAGGAGATCACGAATGTAAAATTAGAGAGATTCGAGCGCGCACGAAGGCTTTCCGGCAGTCGTTCTTCCCGCGAACCATACGCGACTGGAACAGGAAAGGGAGGTAGTGGCAGTGGCACGTAAAGTGCCCTCCGCCACACACCGTCGGGTGGCTTGCGGAGTATAAATGTAGATGTAGATGTAGATGTAGAAGCGCCATCCCTACTAAGGACGCGTCTCGTGCGGGTGCAATAGGAGCCGGTGGCTGACCTCTTGGCTGCCGCACAGAGAGGCGGTACGCTGCCGGCGGCGTCGCCCTCTCTGGCCCTGTAATTGCGAGCCCTGGCCCTGGCCCCACCTGACCCTCCCTCTACCTGCCGCCGCGCCTCTCATTACGCACCAGGGCCGGGCACGCCTGTGCATCCCTATAGCACACCACGCGCCAATTACACCGAGTGCGCGCCAAAGCCGCCCCCGCTGTTCGCGGCATCGCCCATCAGCTGTCGCCTCAGGCCATACAGCGATCGTCTTAATGCAAATCACAACTGGTCACACTTGTAGGTCTACGTCTTTATGTATATGTTGTAGAAATACACTGATGGAAAAAAATTGCAGCACCAAGAAGGAGTTGAGTGACACAAAAGAACATTGTTAGTCGTGTTTCTACGTCTGAAAGACGATGCCTATTCAGATTTCGCGCAAGCCGCTTAAGAGTGCAAATCAGGTTTACTTGAAATACAAGCTGCTACAGTCTAGAGCGTTAGTTTTCTTCGAGAGTGGACGTCGTGAGCTGATGTTAGTCACGAATGCCTTTAAGGCGACAAAGACGGCATTATCACTGAGTTAGAGTGAGGTCGCATAATAGGGCTACGAGATGCGGGATGTTATTTCTGCGATACTGCAGAAAGACTTGGCAAGAATGTAGCTACGTACATGATTTAGTCAGTGGTGGTCACGAAAATGTACGATAGCAAGACGAGAGGGATGCAGACGGCCATGTAGCACTGCCGTGAGGGATGATCATCGTGTAGAAGTGTGGCTCTACCTCTTCATTCTGCATGTGCAGCAACTATTTGAGCAACACTTAGCGCCAAACTGACTCAACGAACTATTACAAACCGGTTACTTCAATCTCACCTGCAAGCAGACATCATATAGTGTGCGTTCCATGACCACAAACCAACGATATTTGCGGCTTGATGTCAATCGAGAGCTAATTGGAGGGCAGAGTATAGGTCTGTTGTGTTTTCTGAAGAATGCTGTTTGTTCCTCGACACGTCCGCAGCTCATCGTCTCGCGGTCGCGTCCTCGCTCCCCGAGCATGGGGTTCCGGGTTCGATTCCCGGCCGGTAAAGGGATTTTCACCTGCCTCGAGATGGCTGCGCGTTTGTGCTGTCCTCGTAATTTAATCATCATTCATCAAAGTGGCGAGATTGGACTGAACCAAGATTGGGAATTTGTACTGGCGCTGATAATCGCGCAGTTGAGCTCCCCGCAAAACAAACATCAGCATCATCATCATCATCATGTTCCTCGATACCATCGATAGTTAGACAGGGGCCAGATGAGGACTTGAAACCACCCTGTGTGTGTGCTAAACACACTGGGCCTACATATGGAGTTAAGGTGCGGATGCGAATTCGCATCCTGATTGCCAAACCCTACGTCAGTCTAGTGATTCGATCTGTTGTTGCGCCATTCATGACCAGCATTCCTGTGGGCGTTTTCTTTTAAAATGATAAGGCTTGTGCACAAACCGTTGTTGTAACTCAAAATGTTCTACAGAGTGTTGCCTTGGCCTGCGGGATCACCACATCTGTCTCTAGTAGGCCACTTACGGGACATCATCGCACGAGAACACCAGCGTCATCCTCAAACAGCATTAATCTGCCAAGTGCAACAGGCATAGAACGCCTTTCCAAAAACTGTCATCTGGCACGTGTACAACAGTATGAAGGTGCATGTGCATGCTTACATTCAACATTCCGCCGGTTAAACTGGCTATTAATGTGGAAGCATATGAGATTTGCAATGGCTTATCTCACGCTACCATTAACATGTGATTTTTCAATCTTAATCACTTAAATTTGTTACCTAGACACACGTATTTCCAAAATTTCAATATTCTACATTAATTATGTTTTGATGTTGCGATACTTTCTCCGTCAGTGTGTATACCATCAGTCGCTATTTTTGAAAACATTATGTAGGCTAGTACACTGATGTCCAAAATTAAAGCAACAAACAGTTATTTCTCCATACTGTGTCTAACTATCAATATAATCATACAAAACTGTCAATGTATGTCGTTACGGTTATGTTCTCCAGGGAAGATGGCATTCCGATGAACGGAGAACGACGCTAGCAATGACGTCAGGGCATTTGACGAGCAAGGTAGTGTTTGCAGTGTATTTTACACTCCGTTTTTAACGTACTTCCACCTCACTACGTTAGTTTAAATTACTGGTGTCACTGAGTTGCTGCTTTGCCTAACCGTGATGAGCGCTAGCAGCTCGTATCGATATACCCCTCCTCGTAGTATCTTTGCTCCTCTCTGGCCGGACATGGGGGTTACACCCCTATACGATCCTCCACACATACAAATCCTTAATCCGTCCCATCCTCTGTTATGCTAGTCCTGCCTGGATATCTGCCCCTCCCCCCCCCCCCCCAAATTCTATAAGTCCCTCCAGATCCTTGAGCGTCATGCACTCAGCCTCGCCTTCCATATACGCCTGCCATCCCCCACGCGGATCCTCTATAATCTCATTCCTTTCCCCCATCTGCTCCCTCGAACATATCCGCATCCTCTACACCTCCCGCCATATTGAACCCCCTCACCCCCTGGTTGCTACTCTCCTCTCCCATCCCCGCCCCCTGCCACGTCTTCACCGTTGTGTCCCCCCTACCCTCCATCTCTACACCCTACATCTCCTTTCCTAAGGTGGCTTCCATCAACACCCCTCCCGGATGATGCCCTCTCTCCCTCCATTTATCCCTCCTATCAACTCTGATCCTCACTCCCCCTCGTTTCCTCTGTCCTTTTCCCAGGCTCCCTCTACCCCCTTCCCTCCTCTTTCTACCCCACCTCGCCTCTCTTTGCCCCCTTCTCTCCCCCGAGTCCTTTTTCATTTCCCTCCTCTGCCTCCTCTCATTCCCTCTCGTGTCTGCCCTTCTCCCCCTATATTAGTCCTCTACCTCCTTGGTTTGCCCCCCCCCCCATTTTCGTTTTTTCCTCTCCTCCCTCCTTCTTTTTCCACCTTCTCCAGGTCCCCACCCCCCTCGCCCCATCTGCCTTTGGCTCAGGAGTGCCATATTTGTGCCGCCATTTTCGTGCAGTGTTTTACAGTGTGTTTTTTTTCCAGTGAGTGTTCCATGTTGTGTCTTTTGGGAAGTGTAGCGAACAGCCATCATACTATCGCTGGGTGTGATTTTTTGTCTCTTGCGAACAGAAACCAGACTGTCGCCCTGGTATTTTTAATTGTGTGTCTACGATGTTACTTGTCTGATTCCAGTGCATTTTATCAACATTGCCAACCCCCTTTTGCTTTCTGTTTTAACTTTCCACATTTTTACGCCATTTTACACTTTAAGTCACCATTTTATCGCCTGTTTTTCCTTGTTTCTTTCTTCTTCCTTTTTTAAAAAAAGTCTGTATGCTGTAGAGCAGCGTAATAAGCTGCTGCCAGCCCGCTCCCTTCGGGGGGAATTGAAAATCAATAAAGAAAAAAATATATCTTTGCTCGACTGCTATCACTTCCCGGTTGTTGTCTGTCGTAAGTCATTTCGGATTGGGAGTTTGGGTCGCAAGTTCGGGTCTGCCAGTCAGTTGGAACGTCCCAGAAGTGCAGTCCGGACCTGCCAGTTGGGGAGTTGGAACGCGGCACTAGTGAAGTCGGGTTGGAGCAGCTGTGAGGCCGCATTTCCATGGCTCGCCCAACCGTTGCCGCCACTCATCACTTGAGCCGGGGACGGTCTTCGTGGATCGTCGGTCGGTCGTCCTGCTGCACGACGTCAATTAGCTCGCCGATCGCTTATGGGTTGGCTCTGTTGAATCGGTCGGCTGCTGCGGACCGGGGAAGTTACCCCCCCGTGCGGCGCAGTCGGCTGGGTCCGCTGGCGGTTCCTTCGCATTGTCGGACCGTGTGTGGAGCTGTCCGATCACTACGAGCTTCGTGGTTCACCGATCCAGGACGTCAAAGTTGAGTAATGTTTTCAAGTACCCAAGTCACGTACATTCATGTTGTGTCGTTCGTTTCAGTGTTTTGCTGTTGGGGAGGTTTTCCTGTGAACAACACCGAGTGTTTGTATTGCTGAAATTTAGCTGCCATTTGTTGGAATTGACTGTATTGGTTGACTACAATTCAAGTGCACCAGCGGAATTTTCTGCCTTGTGGCCGTTAGTTTGTTGGTTACTGCCCTGGCCACTGACGTAAATTGAGGCAGTGGCCTTTTCGGTGAAGTTAACTATATTACTGTACGTCAAATTCCAGTGTACCAGCAGAATTTTTTGCCTTGTGGCCGTTATTGTTCCGGTTACCTGCCCTGGCCACTAACGTAATTACAGGCAGCGTCCTTTCCTCACGTATTCCCACTGTCCAGCATGGTGTGTAGTTTTGACAGCTTAATACATATTTCATTGTGGATCATGAAGTTCGTAACTTTTTGTATGTGAGTTCTCATGTACCGATTGGTGGCAAGCAAGTCGTTTTGTCGGTCGGTCTGTGGCTGTCCCCTGGTAGGGTTCCGACGCATCAAATGTAGTTGGGCTCACCACCTGTCTCACGTAAGCGAACGAGGGCAGACCGACCTCCCTGGGGGCTTCTGAGTGCCGGTTTCTTTACTGTCCTTCTCGCCGGTGTTAAATTGTCTGTTTATAATCTAACATAGCTAATAATTTATAGATTCTTGTTTTTATTGTACTTAATGTATTTTGAATTTTGGCAAATCAATTGTGGGCCTGCAGTCACTTAAATCCTTATTCTAAGATAACAACATTACGGCCTTCTGCCTTTGAAAGGTTATGCTAATTTATTTTAAAATCTTGAAAATTTTATTGGGGGCCTTCAGCCGTTTGTATTGCGTCTTGTTTATGTTTGTCTATCCACCCTTGCCTTGAGGCTCTCCGTTTCGCTGTGTATGAATAGGTTAATTATTTTATTTGCAATTTTAACTGCATGTTTTTACCACTTGAAATTTATCTTGTTGCTTCAAGATTTCTTGTTTGGAGGCCTCAGCCGTGATATAATTGCCTTTTTGAAACTAATAGTTCTAAAGATTCGGCTATGTGCCGTGTTGGTTTAAAGGTGTTATTAAATTACAATAAATTACAATTTTTTAGGGAACCTGAGCGACACCTTATTTGGCCCTTTCCACAATCCTAATCATCTATTCTGCCCAGCTGGTTTAGCGGGCATGTCATGGTATAACCCAACATCAACACTCGCCGTGTACACAGTTACAAAGGATGGAGGATGACACAGAGAAGACGCCTGCTGTGGAGGGCCACGGGAAGAATGGAAGCAGGACATTCACAAAGTGATGTCGCCCGATGGCTTAATGTGAATCGTTCAGTTGTTTCTCGGATGAGGCGACAGTTTATAGAGACCAGGACAGGGCCGAACACTTGAGACACCGGAAAGGGCATAAAGGTACCGGCTTACCTTTGCACTGCAACTGGCATTTGAGCTCACTACATCCCATGGATGTGTTGTATCGAGGCAAACGGTGTACAGAAGGCTTCAGCAGAGTGGCCTTTATTGTTGGAGACCTTCTGTCTACTATTATGCATGTTGCAGCTGATTACGTTCTGTATTTTTTACATTGTTTCTACTTTACTATCACCTGTTTATAGTGTTTTGTTGCAAAATAAACGCACCCTAGCCAAACCTAGGTTTGTTGCTTAAATTTTGGACACCAGTGTAACTTTAACGCCTCAGTGGTGCCTTCTTCAGGCCCCAATACATCGTATCTTCGGCATAGTCCAACCCTATGTGTCCGTAGTACAGGAAACAGTGTACAGACTGGATTCCGTGCAAGTCTTTCGAACAGTGTGCGCTCTCCATACATGATTTGCTGTTGCGTTTGATGTATCGGAACCTGAAGAAGACGCTACTGTGGCATTGAAACTAATAGCCTAAATAAATTTTTCAAATATGAAGGGTAATGCTACATATTTCTACAATTTGACCGGCTATTTTTATGATGGGTTTACGATTATATAATTGTGTTCAGAGTGCCACCGTGCATTTTATGGTGAAGACTATCTGTCCTCCATTTCGCCCGTCCCCCTCTCCCAATCCATTTGTAGAAGAACAACGTCTCTACTCAGCCAGAATTTTTTCTGAAATATCTCTCTCGAAAATTCTGACGATGCATATGATTAACTACGACTATGCTATAGTATCTTCTGTTACACTACAGAAGAAATCAAGGGCGGAATCTAAAGATATCCTCCCTAGATATCGCTCTTATAGGGGTTGTGAAGAAAAAATTCGACTATTTACATCACGGAGAGAGGAATAAAGGAGTCAGTCTTCTGACATCCCACAAGTGATTGAAACTGGAAGAGAGCTGCCATGTTCGTTATCCACAGCCTATCACTTCACAGTGCTTTCCGAAGTAAGTACAATAATGTCCAAAAATTAAACAAAATCACGAAAACATGAAAATGAAATGAGGAAAGGTGAGCAATCATCTATCACAATCGTAAAAATTTACCTACGAAGCCTACTTGTTCGCTGTGTACAGGAAAGGAGTACTTCGTGCTTCGAGTAGCGGCGTAACTAAAAGGTGATCACAAACACTTCATGAAACCATTCATGTCTCACTCTTGTTTGTCAGTTCATAGTGAGCAGTGTGTAGTCTCTTGTTGAAGCGGACAACGTAATGACATGAAGGCGCCTGTTTTACAGGGCAGAATACTCGGCTGCCTGGAAGCATGTCTCAGTATCTTTGGATGTGCCAGAAAGCGCCACTTCGAGGTTTGGTGACGGTTCGCAGAGACACGAGATTATCATCGTAGGCCAGTTCAAGGTCCACCAAGTGCAACCGTCCTAACAGCAGGACAAATATCTAGCCTCAACCGGTTAAATACACTTACAAGACAGTTAGCTGCAGAGGTTGTTGTGCCTCTGGAGTTACTATTTCGCGACATACTGTATATCGGATACTTTGAACTGATAGTGTATTGATTCTTCAATATAAAAACATACGATGAATCAGTGACTTCTGTCAGGAAGAGGTAGAAAGCACATGACTGAAGTGCCCCGTAACCGAACTGCTAAATCCGTGAAAAAAATATAATTTATGCTGCCTTTCTTAATTAGTCTGAAGTATTACAGATTCTAAGTTGCAGGGATGGCCATAATGCGCCTCTCGGGGCTCATGCGGGACTCGCATCAATCTTTGTAATTGTTGTACACTTGCAGCCATTTGGTGAGACTGTTACTCCTAATGATTAACGTAACTATTGCTTCCTTTGCAGTAGCACTGCGTGAGTAAGTCTGTGATACTTACTGATGTCCTAAGGTTGAGATATTGTGTAAGATGCCTAAGCATTAAGAAGAGAATTAAGTAACATACAGTGCAAAGAGAAATTCGCTTTTGAGGAAGCTAAACGGTATATTAACATGAAATGTACCACGAATATCACTGCCACTGATTAAGACTGATAGTCTAAGACGCCAGCATGATAGATCCAGAATGATTTCAGTGAAAATTTTCCGGTTGGTCTAAGTTCAGAAAAACATAACTGACATCACTGAAGGAAACACTTCAACATTATAGTAATGTTAGTATTTGCAGAGGAAGTAAATTTAACAAACGAACCTGGCTTCATCTTGGGCGTTAATATTGTACAAGCGAGAAAGACATTACACAGAGCAGAAACTTCAAATAGACTATTGTTTATTAGATGATGCAACTCTCTATGACTCATTTCAATAATCTTGCAGCTCTCAAAGGTAGGCTTACTATTGACCCTTAGTATATTGTCCTACAACACGTTCTAGACTAGTTATGCCTTTGCCTGACAAAAATTCCTGTTTTCTTTCTGTGCGACTAGTAGTAAATTTAGTGAATATCTATTACAGAGAGGAGTCACTGGTCTATGTATTTTTCATATATTTCCTACACCTTTATTGACAGGAGAACTACAGCATTGTTGCATGGTTGGACAACTGTTGTAATCTGTGAGACGTCTGTCTTTGTACACATATTTCTAAATTACATCCCTCACTTACATCTCTATTCCTCAAGCAGATATGTGATATACTTCTGATAACACTACCGTACTCCCTATCTCACTTCTCTCTTCAACTAGCGAACGGTGTGTGAGGACCCAGTATCCTCACATATTTTTGGATCCAGCATTTATTAAGGCATAAAAATGAAGATGTATTAATACGAAATAACGACCTAGAAAAAGCATTTAGTGTAAAATGGTGCAAGATATTCGAAATTTGGAGAAAGAGGGTAGTGAACAAATATGTATAGCAACCAGTAGGAAACAGTGAGAAAGGAAGAGTAACTATGAGTGCTCGATTTAAAAATATTTATCAAAAGAAGCAGTCTTCCGCCCCCACTGTTGAGACTTTACACTGAACAAGCATGACAAAAATAAAAGAAGCATGTGGGAGGGGCATGAGATATAAGGATGAAACAACTGACACAGACAACAAGAGCTTGTAGTTTCGATGGTCGCCAATGAACAAGTCCGAGAGGGAGGGCTGAGGAAAACTATAGAACATCATTCGTTACGAAATAGTGTTTAAAATAATTTATTAACCAACAGTTCAAGGCTCAACTAAACAACATGTTAAAGATTAAACTTGATCTTTCACTCTTAAAGAAAAGCATTAAATGCGAAACACCAGACACGAAACATCTTAGATACTCTTTAAGCTGTTTTTCCAAAAATTTACGAATCATCGAAATATTAAATGTTAATTATTGACAGTGAAAGTCAAGCCGAGTCGCACCATATTCAGATAATTACAATAATTCTGCACGTCATATGAAGGCACAAACACACAAAAGACACGATGGATCCCAGACGATGGCATTGGGTCCCACCCCACCGGCGAAAACAATCTAATAGAGGATACGCAGTGCATTGAAGCATATACAGAAAAGCTCTCTTAAGCAGTGAATAAATTAAATAAAACCAAAGCCTTTGCCGTGGCTCTAAAAGAAATCCAGTATCTATTATTACGCTAAGATTAAAACGTCACTGAGTATTAACTCACCTCATGATACTAGTTAGAGTTAACAGGTTCGAGCAAGATACACATTTTAAAGTGTGAATTGCTACAGGCGAAGGATCAAAATTATTAGTATCTTACATGTAGAAGAAATTTTACCACAATCTTGATAAATGCAGAAGCAGCCCTCAAACTAACATCCACAAATCCAAGATATACCAATGGCCTATTATTAACCAAATGATCAAATCAAAGGTTCAAAAGAACTTCAGTTGTTGCCATGGAATTGTTTTTAGCACAGTCTAGATATAATTTAACTTGTCTTAAAGGGGAAGAAAAAAATTCTTGGCTGCAAGAAACACGTTAGTGCCGCTAAGTTAAGCAGACCATTGTAGTGACTAGATGTGGCTTAGAATTAGGTACAGTCCTCGAGGCGTTATAATTAAATCACCAAAACAACAATCTACATTTTTAAAAAATTGAACGCCCAATTAAAAAAAGTATACACTACACAAAGCCAGTTTCGCAGCAGGAGAGAGTTGATCACGTGCCTCAGATTCTTTCGAAACCACATTAAATGAAAATGGGGGAGCGCAGCTAAACAAAAAACTGAAAAACGAAGCGGAAGACCAGAGCCGAGCTGCCTCAAACACAGCCAACAGCAGACAGTGGAGACAAGTCTCTGGAGAGCATACAAATGACACTCACAATAAAGATAAGAAAGCGGAACCAGGCTCTTTCCTCAACCGAACAACCCGAAAAAAGCGTTGACTTGGAGCCCAGTGCCCGGCAAAATCCTGTGGTGAAGGCATTCCATTTGTCTATTGTAGAAAGGGTGATAACCTTTGGGCTATGCCGAACTATGCGAAATTCTCCAGGAGGAACCCGGTTACTACCACAACAAGTACTGCCCTGTCAGGAAAAGGCCTGTCTGGCATGCATTACCTCCACCACAGGAACGCCGATCACCATAGATCACACCGGAAAAAAGTGCTCCGGCAGTGCTGGACAATTGCTTTCCAGGAAGCCCTTATATTCCATCTGACGCATCATCTACTATAACTGCTCAGTTTCGACTGCCGCCTTCCTTCCACACAATCCACTTCCCCTCTTCCACCAGAGAGAAATGCAAAGACACTCTCACAGGAAAAGACAGTGTTCAAGTCGCCGTGCGCGAGCTGTCCGAAATCGGCGCACAGCTCGAGTATCTATGGTATGATTCCCTGACATCATTGCGGTCTTGAGAAAGATTAGAAGGACCTGCTGAATGGAATCAGCAGTTGAAGAACGCCGAATGTAACGAGGAGTGGTAGAAATGATTTTAGTAAGAACATTAACACCAAAATTGGAGGCCACGTTGTAAATGAAGTGAAAAAGGTTTGTTACCTTCAAAGGAAAAGAATGTATGATGGACAAAGAGATGACGAGAAACAATCAATCTGGCAATGGCAAGAAGGTCACTTCCTGTCAAAAGAAATGTGCTTATCGCAACATACATTTTCATTTGAGGAAGAAATTTGTGCGAATGTACGTTTGTGTGGTAGTGAACCACGGACTATGCGAAACCCAGACGCAAGTTAGCCTATGGTGGCGGTAGTTCTCCATCTGCCAAATGACCAAAAAGTAGTTACACCCAAGAAGTGCCACGGTCAGCCGGCCGGAGTGGCCGAGCGGTTCTAGGCCCTACAGTCTGGAACCGCGCGACCACAACGGTCGCAGGTTCGAATCCTGCCTCGGGTATGGATGCGTGTGATGTCCTTATGTTAGTTAGGTTTAAGTAGTTCTCAATTCTAGGGGACTGATGACCTCAGAAGCTAAGTCCCATAGTGCTCAGAGCCATTTGCAACTGTTATCAATAGCGCAGCCAAACCACAGCGCATTTCAGAAGATGGGGGAAGCTTCGTAGTGAAAACAAGCTCCATCTCATCCATAAAGCGATTTAGTGGATCCCAATGTGGGTAACTTGATATAAAATTAATTTAATTCGTTCAAACCCACAACAAAATAAATGACATTGTAGGGAATGAGAATGGGTGTCGCCGAAAAAGTAACAACACGGACCTACGGTATCACAAAGATTATTATTAACTAAAATCAAGGTCAAATGAGAACAAACATATAAACAGAAACCTCAACTGTGTAACATTTCATTGACACAAACTCAAGTTTATTTGGCAATAGACCTGAGGATCCTAATTAGAATTTATGTGTGAATGAGACTGGGTACTGTGAGTGGAAGTATGGCAATCTAGGCAAGCATACTCTGCTGTGTCGTTCCACCGATGGGTCTCTCGCGTCAAAATATAATTAAGCATGCAATGGACATTGGGAGTGACTACTGTGTCTACAAGTCTGCTATGAAGAAAAGGTTGCGAAAACAATTTATAGCCTCCCGAATTTGCCGAAGCTGAGCAACGTTACTGATACAGCCAGTGAAAGACGAGATACTGTCGTCTGTGCGTGGGTGTGGCCGAAGTGTCGTACTGAGGGAGATGACCCCACATCTGCCGGTGATTGTCTCACGTCCACGAAAATATTAAGTTTCAACCGGGTGTCCGGACATCTTTACAAATTACTGCTCTCTCCGTATAAATGGGAGCACTCTACCAACTCTACTCCGCGGCAGTCGAAAAGCAGGTCATCACCTCTCCCGTTTGCTGAAAACATTGAGAAAAACAGCTTCCCCCCTGATATTCTCGAATAAACCCATCATGGTCTATCAGTGGTTACCGTGTCAGTCATGTTTTCTAGCAAGGAGACCCAATCTTCCTCAAACAATCGCTGTAGTGCAGTACACATTTTGTTCTCCGAAAAAACAGCACAAAATGCCTGGAGGTGCCCCAGCCAAATACTGGCGCATTTCGCAAGATGAGGGAAGCTTCCTTGTGAAAACAAGCTCTGGCTCGTCCATAAAACAATTCAGGTGGCCCCATTTTAGCGGGCCGTGGCAGCACCTAAGGAACGCGACATCCAGAGATATTCTTCGTCCCGTCTCACAAGTTACGCTGTTCTTGTAATAACGACATTAGCCGGGCGCCAGCCCGACGCCACTTTACCTCGGCCTGCACACAGTATAAAGAGACCAGACTCCGACACCACGTTCACTCGCTAATAGAGCGGTTAGGCCGACGCCAGGATGACTGCCGCCACCGGTTTCTAAAGAAGTGTCATTTCGCATTCAGCCAAGGCGTTCCCAACCTATTGCTTGGTTGCTAGCGGAACAAGGTCGGCCGCCTTTCTGGCGGGCCATAAACCACTGCCCTGCCAGGCCCACGGCCCGTTTCAGTGACTCCAAAGGAATCCGTGAATTGGCTTGCTGCTTGGGGAAAGTTCTGAAGCTGCCCTAAGGCAATGGTCACCTCCAGCGTCCAAAAATCTGTCTCTGTAGCCAAGTTTAATTCTACTACTGCTACATAAGTAAAGCAAATACTGTGAGAACCATCAGTGCCCGCATCTCGTGGTCGTGCGGTAGCGTCCTCGCTTCCCACGCCCGGGTTCCCGGGTTCCATTCCCGGCGGGGTCAGGGGTTTTCTCTGCCTCGTGATGGCTGGATGTTGTGTGATGTCCTTAGGTTAGTTAGGTTTAAGTAGTTCCAAGTTCTAGGGGACTGATGACCATAGATGTTAAGTCCCATAGTGCTCAGAGCCAGAACCATCAGTGGTTTACACTAACCCTTGTTACCAGATTAATGCCAATCAGAGAAAATTTACACCAAAGGCAAATGAAATCGTATCATAATGGAAATCACTGCATTAAAGACACGTAAAGTGTATGCAAAGGGCATGTGGCCTGTAATCGAAAAGTGTCTTGATGATCTCTCCATTGGGAAAAGACTCCGGAATAGTCCCGCCTTTGGATCTCCGGGAGGGGACTGCCAAGGTGCAGGTGACCATCAGAAAATGACTGAATAATCAACGAAAGGATATCGTTCTACGAGTCGGTGCGTGGAATGTCAGAAGCTTGAAAGTGGTAAGGAAACTAGGAAATCTGAAAGGTGAAATGCAAAGGCTCAATCTAGATGTAATAGGAGTCACTAAAGTAAAAAGGAGACAAGGATTTCTGGTCAGATGAGTATAGGTTAATATCAACAGCATCAAAAAAGGCTATAACGGGAGTAGGATCCGCTTTGAACAGGGAGGTAGGGCAGAGAATGTGTTACTGTGACCAAACTGGCTATTGGCTTCTGATGAACGTCGGCCGAAGAACCCGAGACAGAAGCCAATAGGCAGTTTGTCAACAAGTGGCCACGAAAGCCTTAACAATTTTGTATTACTGTGAACAGTTCCGTGACAGGGTTGTTCTTATAAGAATTGACAGTAAACCGACACCGACAATGATTGTTCAGGTGTTCATGCCAACATCGCAAGTTGAAGAAGAAGAGATAGAGAAATTGTATGAGAATATTGAAAGGGTAATATACTGTGTAAAAGGATCTGAAAATCTACTAGTCGTGCCAGACGGGAAAGCAGTTGTAGGTGAAGAAGTAGAAGAAAAGGTTACTGGACAATATGGGCTTGGTGCAAGGAATGAGAGAGGGAAAAGGCTAATTGAGTTCTGTAACAAATTTCAACTAGCAATAGCGAACACTCTGTTCAAGAATCACAAGGGGAGGACGTATACTTGGAAAAGGTCGGGTGATACGGGAAGATTTCAATTATATTATGTCACGGTGTGACAGAGATTCCTATATCCGGTACTGGATTATAAGGCGTATAGAGGAGGAGATATAGACTCCCATCACAATATAGGAGTATTGAAAAGTAGGTTGAAGTTTAAGACATTAGTCAGGAAAACTCAATACGTAAAGAATTTGGATACGGAAATACTAAGGAATGACAAGATACGCTTGAAGTCTCTAAGGCTACAGATACGGGAACGAGGAATAGCTCAGTCTGCAGTACAGTTGAAGAGGAATGGGCATATCTAAAAAGGGCCATCACAGAAGTACAAGGAGAAACATAGGTACAAACAGGACAACTGCGAAAAAACCATGGGTAACAGAAGAAATACTTCAGTTCATCGATGAAAGGAGGAAGTACAAAAATGTTTCGGGAAAATGTTCTAAGTGTGTGTGAAATCTTATGGGACACAACTGCTAAGGTCATCAGTCCCTAAGCTTACACACTACTTAACCTAAATTATCCTAAAAACAAACACACACACCCATGCCCGAGGGAGGACTCGAACCTCCGCTGGGACCAGCCGCACAGTCCATGACTGCAGCGCCCTACACCGCGCGGCTAACCCCGCGGGAAAGTCAGGAATACAGAAATAAGATTCGCTGAGGAATAAAACGAATACGAAGTGCAGTGAAGCTAAGACGAAATGGCTGCATGAAAGATGTGAAGAAATTGGAAAAGAAATGATTGTTGGAAGGACAGACTCAGCATATAGAAAAGTCAAAACGACCTTCGGTGGCAGTAAAAGCAGGGGTGGTAACATTAAGAGTGCAACGGGAATTCCACTGTTAAATGCAGAGGAGAGAGCTGATAGGTGGAAAGAAAACATTGAAACCCTCAATGCGGGATAGGATTTGTCTGATGTGATAGAAGAAGACATAGCAGATGATTTAGATAAGATACGCGAAGAATTAAAAGAGCTTTGGAGGAATTAATATAAAATAAGGCATAACGGATAGACAACATTCCATCGGAATTTCTAAAATAATTGGGGGAAGCGGCAAGGAAACGACTAAGCACGTTGGTGTGTAGAATGCATGAGTCTGGAAACATACTGTCTAACTTTTGGAAAAATATGATCTACACAATTCAGGAAACTGCGAGAGCTGACGAGTGCAAGAGTTATCGCACAATCATGCATCCAAGTTGCTCACAAGAATAATATACAGAAAAATGGAAACGATAATTGAGGATGTGCTAGAAGACGTACTGTTTGGCTTTAGAAAAGGTAAAGGGACTAGAGAGGCAATTCTGACGTTGCAGGTGTTCATGGAAGCAAGACTAAAGAAAATTCAATACACGTTCATAGGTTCTGTCGACCAGCAAAAAGTGTTCGACAATGTAAAATGGAGCTAGATCTTCAAACTTCTGAGAAAAATATGGGTAAGCTGTAGGGAGAGACGGGTAATATACAATATGTACACCAGCCAAGAGAGAATAATAAGAGTGGACGACCAAGAACGAAGTGCTCGGATTAAAAAGTATGTAAAATATGGATGTAGATTTTCGGCCCAACTGTTCAGTCTGTACATCGAAGAAGCAATAATGTCAATAAAAGAGAGGTTTAGGAGTGGAATTAAAATTCAAGGGTAAAGGATATCAATGATACGATTCGTTGATGACATTGTTATCCTGAGTGAAAGTGAAGAAGAATTACATTATCTGCTGAATGGAATGAAGAATCTACTGAGTACAGAATATGGACTGAGAGTAAATCGAAGAAAGATGAAAGTAATGAGAAGTTGCAGAAATGAGAACAACGTGAAACTAACTTCAGGATTGATGGTTACAAAGTAGATTAAATTACGTAATTGTGCTACCTAGGCAGTAAAATTACCAATGACGGACGGAACAAGGAGGACATCAAAAGCAGACTGGCACTTTCAAAAAGAACATTCCTTGTCAAGAGAAGTCTATTAGTATCAAACATAGGGCTTAATTTGACGATGAAATTTCTGAGAATGTACCTCTGAAGTACATCATTGTATAGTAGTGATGCATTGGCTGTGGAAAAACCGGAACAGAAGAAAATCGAAGCATTTGAGATGTGGTGCTACAGACGAATGTTGAAAATTAGTTGGACTGATAAAGTAAGGAATGAGGAAGTTCTGCGCAGAATCGGAGAGGAAAGGAATATGTGGCACACTGATAAGGAGAAGGGGCAAGATGATACGACATTTGTTAAGACATGAGGGAATGACTTCCATGGTACCAGAGGGAGCTTAGAGGGCAAAAACTGTAGAGGAAGACGGAGACTGTAATACATCCAAAAAATAAATGAGGATGTATGTTGCAAGTGCTACTCTGAGAAGAAGAAGTTAGCACAGGAGAGGAATTCGTGGCGGGTCGCATCAAACCAGTCAGAAGACTGATGATCAAAAGAAAAAAAAAAAAAAAAAAAGAAAGACACTCCACGTTCATCTCCAAATCACCGTCAGTTAACTTTTTTTTTCTAGACTACCACAGTAGGATCTATGTAACTGTAGATGCCAAATTTCCCCCTAATTCCTGGACCGGTATACCTGTAAGTAGGCTGTTTAGGTTTTCTTATTGGTAACGCCACGTAGCGCTCTATATGAAAATCACTGGCTGTGCTGTGTGCAGTCTGTGGCTAGTTTGCATTGTTGTCTGCCATTGTAGTGTTGGGCAGCTGGATGTTAACAGCGAGTAGCGTTGTGCAGTTGGAGGTGAGCCGCCAGCAGTGGTGGATGTGGGGAGCGAGATGGCGGACTTTTGGACAGAGCAAGTAAATTTGTAAGACTGGATGCCATGAACTGATATATATAATATGACGTTTGAACAATATTAAGGTAAATACATTGTTTGTTCTCTATCAAAATCTTCCTTTCGCTAACTGTGCCTATCAGTAGTTAGTGCCTTCAGTAGTTTGAATCATTTATTCAGCTGGCAGTAGTGGCGCTCGCTGTATTGCAGTAGTTCGAGTAACGAAAATTTTTGTGAGGTAAGTGATTTGTGAAACGTATAGGTTAATGTTAGTCAGAGCCATTCTTTTGTAGGGATTTTTGAAAGACAGATTGCGTTGCGCTAAAAATATTGTGTGTCAGTTTAAGCACAGTCATTTATAATTTCTCTAAGGGGACGTTTCATACCGACAGATGAAATCAGAACTGCATATGGTGTGGAGTCGCATCATCGACAATTAAAACAACAGTTTTACAAACGCTGCCCTTCCATCCAAGAGTTTACATAAGTTCTAAGGACATTACAAAATGAAATTTACCTGTACTTTAAGACAGAGCATAAAAAAAATAAATAGACATGACAGTGAAAACCATCGTACTGAAGTACAGGACGTATATCAACGTGTTGAGATATTGTTACTGGAGTATGTAAGAAGAGATGCATATCGCTTCCAGCCTGTCCCACTCTAGGCCAAGTGTCACCAGGACAAGCAGTGTGCTGCCAGTTTTAAAACATGTGGTGGTACTCTGAGCTATTTCTATGAATTTAATGCATTGTAGCAGCCACTCAGTAGCGTTCAAAACAACCATTGGCACAGTGGTTGTTACGTGGTTGTAGGAAATTTTGACATACAATCTTTTTTAATAGTGGCCGTATTGACAAGATCTCTGACAGTAAAAGTAAATAATATTTGTTATTCTTCAGGGTATTTTCTTTCTGTCGTTGCAACCACAAAAAATGTTTCATTTTCACAAGATGCGCTTTCCTTTATTGAGGTAAAATAACTTAATTACAGACCACTGATGATGGTTCACCTCAATAAAACGAAACGCGTCTGGTGAAAAGAAACATTTTTTGTAATTGCAACGACAGGACGAAAATACTCTCAACAACTGTAGTGCAACTAGGTACAATATGGCCACACAAATGAAGGAATATTTGTTACTGTAGCATAAACTGGGTTTTGTAGTACAGCTTCCATGAGTGGCATCCACTAGCGCATTATCTAGTTTTGATTAAAAATTTATTAAATTGCACGTTCATTCCTGCTTGTTATTTACGACTTCAATTTCTTTTAGGCATTATGAATTCATGGAAGTTTTCTCTTTAAAACATTTGACTGCTTACTTTTTTGACAATTTCTTCTCATATTCGGTGCTTAGTATTTCAATTAAGGTTAATTTTGTGAAAAATTTTAAAATTTTATTCCAAATTCTAAGCAATTCCTTAAAACAACTGAGTTTTAACTTTTGGCCAATTTCGTCTGGTATTCATTGCTTACTACAACAGTAAAAGTGTATTATAAAGAAAAAATCAAAATTATAATTTTTTTATCTCCAAGGAATTATCTGAAGTTAAGTGTAAGTAATTGTACACATTTTATTGGTGGTTGTGATTTCTAACATTTCACGTTAAAAATACGTGTAATTTTCCTGTGGTGACAACAGGAAGTTTCGCAGTAGAGGTAGGCTGTTTCTTGGGGATATGGAATCAACCGCTAGAAAACTCTTTCATCTATACAAATTGTTTTGTCTTGTCTTTGGATTTATGCATACATGTAACATGAAATAACTCAAAATACGCTTTTGTGACTTTACACTGTCTTCCGCCGATCCCATCGATTGCAGCAAAACTACGACGTCGGCCTATTGTACAACGTTTGCAAAAATAGACATAATGTCTTATGGGATAACAGCAATCAGTGATTTTATAATGTTACTTTAAATCCGTCTTGATTGCAAACTTTTTTATTATTCATATGACCGGTTTCGGTTCATTCAGAACCATCTTCAGATCTGATATTTAAGTTACAGGAGTAACCCGTCCAATTCAGCAACTTTCACATGCTACGTCACATGATGTGACGTAGCATGTGAAAGTTGCTGAATTGGACGGGTTACTCCTGTAACTTAAAAATCAGATCTGAAGATGGTTCTGAGATGTGACGTAGCATGTGAAAGTTGCTGAATTGGACGGGTTACTCCTGTAACTTAAATATCAGATCTGAAGATGGTTCTGAATGAACCGAAACCGGTCATATGAATAATAAAAAAGTTTGCAATCAAGACGGATTTAAAGTAACATTATTGTACAACGGGTTGTGAATATCGAGAGGGATCCTCCCTTATCGAAATAATCAGGGAAGCAAACGCTAAACTGTACCTGTTCTTTTTTTTTTTTTAACGAGGACGCTTGTACCACCTTGTGCAAATCCTGACAAAGCCGCGAACCAATCATCACTTCTAATACTTCCTACATCAACAGTTACGACACGCGAACTTCTGCCGCCTCTGCGGAGAGCTCATGCCGATAGAGCTGTCCTTCTTCTCGATAACAGTAAGAAACGACCGGAAGCTATTCAGCTGTTGACTTTTCTCCCCACCTCTCTCTACCACCGACCCCGTCATTTCTCTTACGCCAACAGTGTTTCGCCGGCGACACACTTACGCCGCACTGTCGTCGGAGGAGTCGTGGCAATTAATATTCATGCAGTCGGGCAACGCCTTCCCCCGTGGCACCGTAATAAATACGGTCTCATTACGGGGTCCCACAGCGCCGTCCGGCGGCGCCTTTAAAAAGAACAGCAATTAGGGCTGCGTGCGTGAGTTGTGGTCGCTGCGAGACTACGCGCCCTCCCGTGAGTCGCAGACTCGCCTGCGTGGTCTCCACTAACCGTTACCTCCAGCGCTGGATGCGCACTGGAGAAACGTCGCGGAGCGCTGTAGGGCAACGAGCGCCGACGGTTGCGAATTCCGGCACAAGTTTCAGGGAATAGGCGCTGCAGTAACTACGGCTAGACGCAGGACGTACCGTGTTGGACTACTCACTGCGCACCAAAAATTTGTATTCTCCCATTATGTCATTTAGAGAAACCTAAGCGCTAATACAGAAAACTATCAACGGTGCAAGTGCTCGGAGGCAAAGCAGGTACAATCGTCACCAAAATTCACTTACCAACAACAATAACTGTAACCAGAGACACCTTCGATATCTATAACTTTTATCTAACTGTTTTATCTTTACATCTACCTTATTTTCCCCGTCGTCTCTTTTATTAGAGCGTCGTCCTTATCGAAATATCATATTTGCAATTCAAAATTAAATCTGAAATTTCGTAACCAGTTGTACTAAGGAAAACACAACTACGGGGTGTCTAAGGAAGAGCATACGTATTTCGAACTCTTATGTTTATTTAACTATAAGACGCAAAGCTGTGAAACTTGGGATACATATTTACAAATCTCTCAAGCTTACATCACGGATGTTCAATACGTCATCCAGCAGTGACACGAACAGTACTAGACCAATACTGGAATTCCTCCAATATTCGGGTAATTAACGAGCGACGTGGCGCTGCGGTTAGCACTATGGACTCGCATTCGGTAGGATGACCGTACAGACCCGCGTCCGGCCATCTTGATTTAGGCTTTCCGTGATTTTTTTTAAGTGCATTATCTGGAAGCTACCTTCATCAGTTAAACAGAGAACCTACTCGTGGCGATAACATATTAGACCTTCTGGCGACATGTATACCCGAACTATTTGAAACAGTTAACGCAGAACAGGGAATTACCGATCATAAAGCGGTTACAGGATCGGTGATTTCAGCCGTAAGTGGAAACATTAAAAAAGCTGCGAAAATTTTTCTGTTTAGCAAAAGTAACAAAAAGCAGATTTCAGAGAACTTGACGGCTCAAAACAAACATTTTATCTCAAGTACATATAGTGTTGAGGATCAGAGGACAAAGTTCAAAACCATCGTACAATTTGCATTAGATGAGTATGTGCCAAGCCATTTCGTAAGAGATGGAAAAGAGCCACAGTGGTACAACAGCCGCGTTAGAAAACTGCTACGGAAGCAAACGGAGCTTCACAGCAAACATACACATAGCCAAAGCCTTGCAGACAAACAAAAATTACGCGAAGCGAAATGTAGTGTGAGGAGGGCTACGCGACAGGCGTTCAATGAATTCGGAAGTGAAGTTCTATATACTGACTTGGCGGAAAATCCTAAGAAATTTTGGTCGTATGTCAAAGCGGTAGGTGGATCGAAACAAAATGTCCAGACACTCTGTGACCAAAATGGTGCTGAAACAGAGGAGGACAGACTAAAGACCAAAATACTAAATGACTTTTTCCAAAGCTGTTTCACAGAGGAAGACTGCTCTGTAGTCCCTTCTCTAGATTGTCGCACAAATGGCAAAATCGTAGATATTGAAATACATGACATACGGATAGAAAAACCATTAAAATCACTGAAAAGAGGAAAGGCCGCTGGACCTAATAGGATATCAGTTCGATTTAATACAGAGTACGTGAAGGAACTTGCCCCCTTCTTGCAGCGATGTACCGTAGGTCTAGAAGAGCGTAGTGTTCCAAAAGATTGGAAAGGGAAGGGCACAGGTCATCCCCGTTTTCAAGAAGGAACCTCGAACAGACGTACAGAACTATAAATCAATATCTCTAACGTCGATCAGTTGTAGAATTATGGAACACATATTGTGTTCGAGTACAAAGACTTTCCTGGAGACTGGAAATCTACTCTGTAGGAATCATCATAGGTTTCGAAAAAGACGATCATGTGAAACCCAGCTCGCGCTATTCGTCCACGAGACTCAGAGGGCCATAGACAACGGGTTCCCAGTTAGATGCCGTGTTTTTTGACTTTCGCAAGGCGTTTGATACAGTTCCCCACAGTCGTTTGATGGACAAAGTTAGAGCATATGGACCATCAGACTAGTTGTGTGATTGGATTGAAGAGTTCCTAGGTAACAGAACGCAGCATGTCATTCTCAATGGAGAGAAGTCTTCCGAAGTAAGAGTGATTTCAGGTGTGCCGCGGGGGAGTGTCGTAGGACCGTTGCTATTCAGAGTATATATAAATGACCTTGTGGACTACATCGGAAGTTCACTGTCGCTTTTTGCGGATGATGCTGTAGTATGTGGAGAGGTTGTAATAATGGAAAATTGTACTGAAATGCAGGATGATCTGCAACAAATTGACGGATGGTGCAGGGAATGGCAATTAAATCTCAATGTAGACAAGTGTAATGAGCTGCGAATACACAGAAAGAAAGATCCTTTATCATTTAGCTACAATATAGCAGAGCAGCACCTGGAAGCATTTAATTCCATAAAGTATCTGGGAGTGGACATTAGGAGTGGTTTAAAATGGAATGACCATATAAAATTAATCTACGGTAAAGCAGATGCCAGAATGGGATTCATTGGTAGAATCCTAAGGAAATGTAGTCCGAAAACAGAGGATGTAGGTTACAGTACACTTGTTCGCCCACAGCTTGAATACTGCTCACGCGTGTGGGATCCGTACCGTACCAGATAGGGTAGATACAGGTGATAGAGAAGATACAACGGAGACCAGCGCGCTTCGTTACAATATCATTTAGTAATTCCGAAAGCGTTACGGAGATTATAGATAAACTCCAGTGGAAGACTCTGCAAAGGAGACGCTCAGTAGCTCGGTACCGGCTTTTGTTGATGTTTGGAGAACATATCTTCACCGAGGAGTCAAGAAGTATATTGCTCCCTCCTACGTATAGACTATGAAGATAAAATCAGAGAGATTAGAGCCCACACAGAGGCACACCGACAATCTTTCTTTGCACAAACAACACGAGACTGGAATAGAAGGGAGAACCGACAGAGGTACTCAAGGTACCCTCCGCCACATACCGTCAGGTGGTTCGAAGAGTATGGATGTAGATGCAGATTTCCCTAAATCGCTTAAGGCAAATGGCATGATGGTTCCTTTGAATGGTCACGGCCGATTCCCTTCTCCATCATTCTCTAATCCGAGCTTCTGTTCCGTCTGTAATGATCTTGTTGTCGACGGGACGTTAAACAATAATCTCCTCCTCCGAGTAATCATGTCCATCGTCACTGATGTTATGGCAGTACGCATCCGAGTCTTCAACTCACTTAGGATCTGTGGCAGCGTTGGTGCGTAAACGTTGTCCTTGATGAAACCCTACAGAGAAATCATGGGACGTCGATTCCCTTGAGCGCCAGCGAAGAAGTAATAAACAGCCGGCTGTTTGACGACCAACCCAACGGTTCGGTAGAGTCTTATTAAGATATTCAGGCACTAGGTGACTCCAGTGAACGGGTGCCCCGTTCTCTTAAAAAATGAAGTTTCCCTCGTTCAGCCTTGGAAACAACCAGTTTTGCAAAAGAATGATGCAGCTGACCATTAACCGTGTTTCCATCAAAGAAGAACAACTCGTAAACAGATTAGGGCGATATCGCACAAAATACGTTGAATCTCGTACTTGTTCAATGTATTTGTCCATCTGGCTTCTATAGGTCCCAAATTCCAGCACTGTGTTTGTTTATTTTCCCACTAAGGTGGAAAGTTACTTTATCACTAAACACGATGGTTTGTGCGAAGGTGTTATCATTGTCAGTGCCAATCTGAAGCTTGTCAGAAAATGCCACTCGTTTGCATTTGTCATCATGGTGTTGTGCCCATGATAGCTGTATCCTGCACAACTTTATAACCAACAGACGTTTCAAAGCACGGCATTTGTTGTAGGCGGCTGTAACCCCGGACTAGCATGACGAGTTGATCTTGTACGACTACGTTCGAAAGCGGTATGAATTTGTGCCACATTTTCGTCGGAATCACGAGGACGGCCACGACTCTTTCCTTTACATATACATCCTCTGTCTACGGACAGTCGATATCATCTGCGAATATTCCATCCATTCGGAGGTATCAGTTTGCTACCTCAACCTGAAACGTCTTTGCACTATAATTGGAATTACACTTCGAAAATTGAAGAACACAATATCATTTAGGCTACAAAGCAACCATTTTGCAACATGTGACGATAACCGACATTTAGCGGCAATGAATATAAACTGAACCATGTTTTCGTTCCTCCCACAACCGAGACGTGGTTCACCGATCGATTGTTTTGACAACATAATACTTTGTAATATGTGCATTACCTTTGAAACACCAATTAAAGAAGCAGTTGTCTAACCATATGTAGCCATGCTATCGAAGTTCGTGACATGCTGAAATAGTTCTGCCTAACCTATACCGACGGAAACTCCAAAGAAAACGCCGATCTTCCACACCTACAAATCCTTGCGTCGAACCAGTCTTTCCTGCGCTAATGTCACTTGGATTTTCTGCTGCACAAGCTGCAGAGTTCTCTCGTTCTGCACGGATCCTGCCTTTTTGACCCTTTTATCATCCCCCCACACAAATTCTTTTTTCATATTTAACACATACATGTATTCTACCCTTCCCTTTTAAATTCACATCTACCTTTCGACTTTCTATGTTCCGTAGTAAAATCACATATCAGTACATCACGTCCGTACACCTCTGCATCTATACACTCGACATATCCCATTCCAAATAAAGTTTATGTGTCTTCTTCTTCTCAACAAAGAAACCCAGGTTTAATAGAATTCTCAATCTATACATTAACCCATTTTTTATGAACTTTTCTTTTCCACTAGCTTGTTTCGGTATTCGATTTGAAATTATATTATCCTATGGTTTCTCAAAATTATCTCACACGAAATCCACCCACAATTACTGAGAGTCACAGGTACAAAATCAACGAAAGTCACCGTCTTGTTTATCCCTATTCCTAGCTAGGCCAAAAATTACCACCAGTATCACCGCCAAATTTCCATAACACCCCTTTTTCCAGGTGCATGAGGACAAATCTGCGGTAATGGATAGGTCATGATTTGAGTTTTTATTTATACTTTAACTTATTTTATTGGTACATTTAGTCTCCTTTTGAAACACTAAAAGTAAGTCATTTCTGTTTAAAGCTACATAACACATAAATTTGAACACCTTTGTAATATTTTGAATACTTTTACACTTGGCAAAACATTGTGTAAGACAGGTGGTAACACTTTTCCATTCTGTGCGAGGATGGACTGATAACTAACGAAACCACAATGAGTGATTTTTCAATTTAACTTTTTTTTTCCAGTCGGACACTTACCTGGCAGCAGAATGACACTTAAACTCACAACACGCAGACAAGTGAGATTCTAGTATTCGTATTTTCCCACACATGAAAAATGTTCCTGATACTACATTACAGCCGTTTACAGTCAAAATAACGTCGGCATTTGACGAATATTTACTCTTTCCATGTTGTTTTTAAATGTGAAGAAATACAAACAATAAAACGGTAGTCCAGCGGGCAGGCCAATTCTCCTGATGAAAAAGCAGTGTTTTCCACTTTTATTTTCATCCCACAATGGAAGCGGTCGAGTAGCGTTCCACAGTAAGAGCTGGTCTTTATTCCGCGATTTTACAAATTATTCGACGTGGTAAAATACTGTGAAGCAAGAGGGGTGTGTGATATTCTTCCCCGTCTACAGAAGTCCTTTCGCCTTTCTCTTTATATCCCCATTCTCGTCAGTTCAGACTTCTTTTCGTTATGTGTTCATTCATTTGTCGATAGCCAGGACGTCATGAAGCTTTTCAATATAATACACTGAAATGTACAAGCAGATGGTATAGGTTCACAGATATGTGAGTGACTCTACGACTTCTTAAGTTATAGAACCGAACATGTTGTCGTCTTACTCCGAGGGCTTGAACACCAAATTGTTATCAAGTCTTTGAATTAAACATTTTGAAGACGAATTTACGAAATCCAGATACTTATGGCTCCAATATGCAAGTACCGATATATTTTATCGTCCGTACACGGAGGCCTGAAGGTGGCGTTAGAGAGTAGATGACGAGAATGTTTGTCTAAATAAAAGAACTGCTCAAAACATACGGCTGGTTGACGACTTTCCTTAGCCAATATTAGGGTGTCATCTAGTTCCATTTGCGTACGGAAGAAATGAAGAGTGAGTGCTTAAAGGCCTCGGTGTGCGTGGCATTTAGTTCTTGTCTTAGCGGTTACTACAGGAGTAAAAATTAGAGGGGCGGGGTGGGCAATAATACATTCCTATATTTCTCAATTCAAACTGATTCTTGATACTTCGAGAGTACAGGACAGATGATCTATATCTTGAAGCATTTTCCAGGTCAGGTTTTTAATGCTCTCTAGTTGGTCAAACATTATTTTAAAGATTACCTTGACCTGAAATATTTTATAATTATAAATCCAGAGATTCGTGACTCTGAATAGATTCTCTGATAGAGGAGATATACAAACAAATAAATTAAGTAGAGTCAATTGTGATGCCCTTCTTTACACACCTCCTGTATCCTTTGTTAGTCCTATCTGATAGGGATCTCGCTCTTGCGCAATATTGGAGGAAGGATTGCACGAGTGTTTCGGAAAAAAGTCTCGTTTGTATACTCACTGCGTTTTTCCCGCTATTGTACCAAGGCACCACAGTCTGCCACTAACTCTATCTACTGCTGAACCTATGTGATAATCCCATTTTATATGCCTCCAAATTGTTACATCTAGTTAATTTTACCGATTGACGGATTCCAATTGTGACTCGTTGACATTGTAGCTGTATAACACGAAGTTTTTGCGTTTTTTGGAGCACACGATGTTACATTTCTCAATATATATAACAAGTTGCCTGACTGATCTGCTTTAGAATGGTTGAATATTTGTCCATCTTTCCTAGATAATTTTGTAACAGACAGCTGCAGAGAGTCCGAAGTTATTATTAAGATTATGTGCCGGTTCGTTGCTATCAACATGCACAGTAGGCGTCTCAGCCTGCTTACACGAGGCACGAATGAACTTAATTCTAAATTTCTTGATGGATCTCCATGCAACATAACATGATCCGTCCTCCCTACTAATAATTCATTAGTCAATTCACAAATATCGCTTTGTGTCTTATATGAGTAAAGGTTGATGTGATACTGAGTGGAATGCCTTTCGGATGTCAATAAATATCGTTCGTACTTCATTGCCTAAATCCATAACGTGCCAAGCGTCACTTGAGAAAAGCGCAGGGTGAGAGTCAGATGATTGATGTTGTCAGGATCTCGGCTGGTTGTCATGATTCAAGTCGTTGTTTTGGAGGCACTTGATAATTTTTTAATGTCAGAATACGTTCTAAAATTCTTCAAAAGTGGATGACGATAATTGGCGGTAGTTTTGTGCATCGCTTCTGTTACCCTACTTTGCAAACTAGTGTAAGCTGAGCGTTTTTCCAACTGTACACAGGTTTTTGTCTCAGATATCTGTAGTTAAAACAGCAACTAACTTAGTCGCAAATTCTGTATAGAATCTGATACGGTTTCCATTGGGCACTGGCCCCTTTTTTCAGTTTTGGTGAATTCAGCTGTTTCTCTGTCACACTGATACTAACGCACTGTGCAAGTTTGCAGTGATGAGGGAATTATCTGGGGCACAACTCTCGGATTTTATAGAGGAATATATGAAAACGGAGATGAGAATTATCCTACCCTTTATCACTGTATCTGTATGCTCCATAAGTGTCTGGAGATTAACTTCGGTGCCACTGAGAGCCTTTACGTAGGAATAGAACTTTCTTGCGTTTTGCGAAACAGCTTCCGATAAGATATTGACGGCTCATTTGTTGCCCTTTTGTCAGTCTTATTCAGCGTTTCTCTACCTAAAACCCTATTCTTTGTTTTACAGCTTCTACAGTATTGAGTGTTTCTTCTTTTCCCATTTGCCTAAGCTTTAGATAAATAAATTTATCCCAATACTCCATTTGAAGACATCGATTTCTAGCTAGATTTTTCCACATACTGTTATGTGAGCTCCACTGCATTTTTAACTTTCTTCAGACTCGGGAAATTTATTAGGAATTCTTCGTATTTTCTTTACTATGATTTTAATAGTTTGATCTATGCTGTCTTCGTGTGTGTATGGGGGGTTAGGAGGTGGGGGAACTATGTTTTTTGGGTGTTACACTGTGGCTTTGGATTCTAATAAAGCTATCGTTATCTGAAATGGGAGGAATCCGTGCACCCCACAGATATTTCACTTAAGAAAGGCAAGTCTTCGGGTCCAGATGGTATACCAATTAGGTTCCTTTCAGAGTATGCAGACACAATAGCGCCTTTGTACAACCGCGCACTTGACGACAGGTCTGTTCGTAAAGACTGGTTGGTAGCACAGGTCACACCAATATTCAAGAATGGAAATAGGAGGAACCCATTGAATTACAGACCCATATCACTGACCCCAATCTGCAGCAGGATTTTTTAGCATATACCGTACTCGAACATTATGAAGCAATTAGAAGAAAATGACTTATTGATACATAACCAACACGGATTCAGAAAATATCGTTCTTGTGCAACACAGCTAGCTCTTTATGCCCATGAAATAATGAGTGCTGTCGACAAGGGATCTCAGATCGCTTTCATACTCATAGATTTCTAGAAGGCTTTTGATACCGTTCCTCACAAGCCACTATTAATCAAATTGGGTGAATATGGAGTATCGTCTCAGTTGTGTGACTGGATTCGTGATTTCCTTTCAGAGAGGTCACAGTTTGTAGTGATAGACGGTAAATCATCGAGTAGAACGGAAGTGATATCTGGCGTTCCGCAAGGTAGTGTCAAAGGCCCTCTGCTGTTTCTGATTTACATAAATGATCTAGGTCATAATCTGAGTAGCCCCCTTACATTGTTTGCAGATGATGGTGTAACTTCCCTTCTAGTAAAATCATCAGACGATCAATTCCAATTACAAAATGATCTAGAGAGAATTTCTGTATGGTGGCACTAGGCACTAAACAAAGAAAAGTGCGAGGTCAACATCATGGGTACTAAAAGAAATCCTGTAAGTTTTGGATATACGATAAAACGCACATATCTAAGTGCTGTCAATTCGAGTAAATACCTAGGAATTACAATTACGAGCAACTGAAATTGGAAAGACAACATAGATAATATTGTGGGGAAGGCGAAACAAAGACTGCGCTTTGTTAGCAGAACACTTTAGAAGATGCGACAAACCCAAAAAAGAGACAGCCTACATTACACTAGTCCGTCCTCTGCTGGAACATTGCTGCGCGGTATGGGATCCTCACCAGGTAGGAGTGACGGAGGACATCGAAAAAGGGCAAAGAAGGGCAGCCCGTTTCGTGTTATGGCGCAATAGGGGTGAGAGTGTCGCTGATATGGTACGCGAGTTTGGGTGGTAGTCACTGGAACTAAGGCGGTTTTCTTTGCAGCGAGATCTATTTATGAAATTTTAGTTGTGGGGCGGCGAGTAAGTTACTTCACTGGTTTAAAGTTTTGATGCCGTCTTTAATCACGTGAGCCTGGCAACTAATTTGGTGGTCAGCCAGAAAGCGAAGGGAAACATATTGACCTTAGTTTCCAGTCTGTACGACCACATTCCGGTCCAGCCCACTGAAAGAAAAGTGTTTATTTCCTATTTCCTTTCGAGACCAGGACTATGACTTCAGTAAAAGTTAAAAGTTCCAATCAAAATTTAATTAAATTAAAGTTTTTCTTAGTAACAACACTTAAAATTGCGTCATGTTCATTTGAAAACAAGTCTTTCTAATCTAACAACACCTTTAGCAGTTCAGAGGCGACCTCTACGGTAACTTCTTACCAGACTGTTTTTCGCCCTGACTATCATCACTCAATCGAAAGATCGTAATAAATGTTCAAAAATTAATGCCCGCCATAAAAGTGGAAATAAATTCACCACTTGGCAGGCGGAATTGAATTTCACACGGACGGCACATTAACATTTATTTTACCGAATTCTAAACGATCCAGGACGGTGTACAGTCCTCGAGAGTTCACTATCCCTTTTCACTGCCAAATACCTGCTTGCCACAGCTCGGCTCTGACGTCATCCGAGGCAGAGCGCGACCAGACGTTTAACTGGCGTGGAACTCACAGTGTCTGAGAGCGAAGTGAACCTTCCTACTGCTTCAGGGGCTGTATTTATAAGGTGCCGGTGCGGATTTCGGAGAAAACATCTGATGTCTCTATCTATTTGCATACGGAAGCAGTCTACAAACGACCGCTATCTCGGGCACATAATATTTAATAATATAGTTACCAATTACTTCAGAAACTTGTTAATTTTTTCTGGTATGCAGATAAGCAGTCTGAAAGCACGTAGAAAATTTCAGCTCGCTAGAATGAAAACTTTGCTTAATAGAATCTATTTAGTGGAACTAACGGTAGACTGTTACCTTTGCTAAGACTTATATGAGTTGCTATTTATATTGCAAGTCGTAAACCTGGTGTAGCTCTATTATTTGATATATTTGATCATCTGGTTTAAGCAAAATCCTCTATCATTAAAATTTCAAGTACTTAATCTACAACACTTAGGTACATTTTAGTTACAAAATTAGTTTTTATTTAATTACTCAAAAACTATAAGAGGTAGATTAACATGGACTCTCTGTTATTATTTTTGGGGTGTACTGAACCATAAAACAAATTTTCAAGTTTCTAAGTCCATTTTTTCGCTCATTTGATTTTTCCGAAAAACGTGGATTCTGGCGATAATTTTTGTTTTATGGTTTTCGAAACCGGCATCACTTATTTATAACTTCTAACTGCACCTTCTGACCAAATTTTGGCTTCCTAGCGTCATTATTTAGCGAATCTGATTTTTTTCTTAAAACGGCATTTTTCCGTAAACTATTAAGTTTAGAACATCATGACTTGGTATTTGGAACATTATTACACTAAACTATAATTTAACAAATTTATAAAAACATAAATTTAGATTTTTAATTTCATACTAAATTGCGGTGCAATACTTGTGCGCTACATGCAGACGCGTTGAGGTGACGTGGCGCTACTAGCAGTGACCTGGGGTAGGTCCCTGCGCACTCGCTCGCCTCTGTAACTGTCACACATGATACAGCGCTTGGTTTGCTTCACAGTCACCAGCTTTCTCTTCCCAATGCGAAAATATTTTGTTGACACTAACCTACGAAGGGAGAAATGATCAACATAATGAAATAACAGAAATCAGAGCTCGAACTGAAAGATTTGGGTGTTCCTTTTTCCCACGCGCCATTAGAGAGTGTAATGGTAGAGAAGTAGTATGAAAATGGTTCGACGAACCCTCTGCCACGCACTTAAGTGTGAATTGCAGAGTAACAATGTACATGTAGATGTGTAGATGTAATGTAGTGTCTTGAGCTCCCCCTGAATGTTAGTCTGTATTTACGACGCCTAAGTTCCAAAATACTCTCAGTTACCGTTACAGTGTCACCCTGTTCCTTTGAATGGCACATTCTCTGGTGCCCCACCAAACACGTTCCTTTCTCAGTTGCCCATTCATCTCTGCTGTACATCTTCATGCTGTCAGCTCGTACAAATACCGTGGCCTAAGGGGTTTGGAACACTGCAGGGAGGAGAATGAATAGATTTATGAAATATGCCAAGTGATCCTTCGTCTTCGTTGTGCCTTGCTCTCCAATGCCTCCAACAAACCCGCATACCGGCCGATGACTTGCTCGGGCGTCTTTTAAAACGCAACCCACCCTCGTTGGTTACAACAGGCGATATCGGCAACCGAAATTAATTCGAGGTGAATTTTAATTAGAGCGTCAGCTTTTAAAAGAAGTCGAGTCGGCACGGCCATTGTTGTGCCCCGCCTTTTGACTCGCGCGACCCCTCGGCTTCGGGTAATAAGGTATTTCTCAGGGCAATATTACTCAGAGAATGACAAACGGGCAGGCGGCGCGGCAGGGGCGACTCATCTTCTTGAGTAATAACCATTGTCCTTGGACAATGGGGGCCAGAGGGCGGCCAGGTGCCGGCGCGGTGTGATGAATAGCGCGCGCTTCTTCCTCGCCTGTCCCGCGCAACGGCGCCGCGCTTTCCCCGCTTTTCCGCCGCTTCGTTGTTTTCCACCTGCGCTCCCCCGCGTGTGTCGGCCGGAGACGAATGGAGGACGTGTTGTGGCTCGACGGAGGGTAAATCATGCTTCGCGATGTTCTACACCGCGAGAATCGACAAGTAACGCCGCCTGTGTCTTGCTGCAGTACAATGGCTGTCATAGCCACTTTTCACACAATTTTCCCCCGCGCTGTGGACGTAGCTGTAACTAATGTTGCGGCCTGCCTGCCGACGTCCCACAATTCATCACCTTCCTGGTCAGCGGTTGTAACACTTACTCATTTTTCGCTTTGTTTCTCTGTGTTACCATGCCGTTGAACAGTACTTTTAGCGTAACTCCCTTTGTTTGGATTTCATATATCTGTTCCCATTAACCTGAACCGATTTTAATAAATATGAGAAAAAGTACCACCACAGCTGTATCTTGACAATGTCTTTATTCTCTCACACGACTAGTTTCGGCCGCACATTATCGCCATCCTCAGGCCCCACCACTGACAAAGCCAGCCGCTGCGGCCGAGCGGTTCTAGACGCTTCAGTCTGGAACCGCGCGATTGCTACGGTCGCAGGTTCGAATCCTGCCTCGGGCATGGATGTGTGTGATGTCGTTAGGGTAGTTACGTTTAAGTAGTTCAGAGTTCTAGGGAACTGATGACCTCAGCTGTTAAGTCCCATAGTGCTCAGAGCCATTTTTCAACCCACCACTGACAAAAGAGTATTTGATTTCCTTGGTGCATTTAATGTGGGCTAGCTTCCATCAAGAGTGTATACTCGACACCGTGTTATCTCCAAGACTATATTTCTATCAGAACAGCAAAATGACTGACAGCTGTTTGCTTAAGAGGACAGCTACAATAGCAACGACCAACCAGAACAGGAGCCTGGCCACACCTTGTGTTATTTGGATATTTGTCATAGCTATTTGCTATCTTATCTGCCGTAGATATGGGAAACCGTCAGGTTATAACCAATTCTGGTATTTTCGTTCTGAATCTGTCTGTTCCTAACATACAACCTTCACTCCTTTCCAAATAACAATGTATGTGTAGACGAGATGTTGCTTACATTTTTAAAAAAATAGTATCTAATACAACTGAGAGACTCGAAGCAAACTCTTTGTTAAAAGATGATACAGACTCCTATGGTACACAAAAGAGGTCAGAACACTGTTGTAGATGCAACGAAAAAAGCAAGTCAGATTTAAAAGAGCCAAAATCATCAAGACTGACGGTGTTTCGCAGTAGTTCGTAACTTAGTGCGGATTTGAAAGCCAGATGCTTTTAATAGCTTCCACAATGAAGCTCTGTCTCGAAGTCTGACGGAAATCCAAAGCGTTTCCGCTCATATGTAAATTACACCAGCGTCAAGACACGATTAAGACCTCCGCTGTGCGATGCCAAAGGCATTCCGATTGATGACTGCCCTACTAAAGCGGAGTTATTAAAAACGGTTTTCCGAAATTCTTTCACCAAAGAAGACGAAGTAAAGAATCCCGAATTCGAATAGAGAACAGCTGCCAAGGTGAGTAACTTAGAGGCAGGCGTCCTTGGTGTAGCGAAGCAGCAGGCATCACCTAACAAAGGCAAATCTTCCGGTTCAGGTAGTATACGAATAAGACTCCTTTCAGGGCACGCTGATACTATAGCCCCGTATTTAGCAGTCATATACAGCTGCTCCCTTCACGAAAAATCCATAACAAAAGACTGGAAAGTTGCACACGTTGCACCAATATTCTAGAAAGGTTCATATGGCTTTGAGCACTATGGGACTTAACTTCTGAGGTCATCAGTCCGCTAGAGCTTAGAATTACCTAAACCTAACTAACCTAAGGACATCACACACATCCATGCCCGAGGCAGGATTCGAACCTGCGACTGTAGCGGTCGAGCGGTTCCAGACTGTAGCGCCTAGAACCGCTCGGCCACTCCGGCCGGCTTCTAGAAAGCAAATAGGAGTAATCCGCTGAATTACTGTCCCGTGTTACTAACGTCGATTTGCATTAGGATTTTAGAATGTATACTGTGTTCGAACATTACAAATTACCTCGAAGGTAACGGTCAGCCCGGATTCAGATAATATCGTTTTTGTGAAACACAGCTAGTTCTTTAATTGCACGAAGTAATGAGTGCTATCGACAGGGGATCTCAGATTGATTTCATATTTCTTAATTTCCAGAAGGTTTTTGTATGAGACCATTCCCAACAAGACACTTCAAATTGCATGCCTTTGGAGTATCGCCTCAGTTGTGTGACTGGATCCGCTATTTCCTCTTAGAAAGGTCACAGTAAATAGAAATCGACGAAAAATCGTCGAATAAAACAGAAGCGACATCCAGCGTCCCCCATGGAATCTACATAAAAAATTTAGCAGTTAATCTTAGCAGCCTGCTTAAATTGTTTTCAGATAATACTGTCATTTATCGCCTTGAAATTTCAGCAGAAGATCAAACCAATTGAATAATAACTTAGCCACGATACTAGAGAGGTGCGAAAATTGGCAGTTGCCTCACAATAAGGGAATGTGTCAGGCCCTCCGTATGATTACAAAAAGAAATCAGTTAAAATTCGATTACACGGTAAGTTACACATACTTAAAAGCTGTCAGTTCTACAAAATACTTAGGAATTACAATTACGAACAACTAAAGTTTGAAAGTTCATACAGTTAATTTTGTGGGGAAGGCAAACAAAAGACTACATTTTATTCGCAGAACTGGAAGCTACAACAGGTATACTAAAGAAACTGCCTGCTGTATGCTTGTTCAGCCTCTGACAGAGTATTGCTCTGCTGTAGGGTATCCTACCAGATAGGATTGACGGAGGACATAGAAAAAGATCAAATAAGGGCAGCTCGTTTTGAATTATCGTGAAATAGGGGAGAGAGTATCACGGATATGATAAGCCACCTGGGACAGCAATAAATAATACAAAGGCGTTTGTCGTTGCGGAGATATCTTTTCACGAAATTTCGATCACCACCTTCATTCTCCGAATGTGAAAATATTTTAATGTCACCAAACTACATAAGAAGAAATGATCGTTATAAAAACTAAGAAAATTCAAAGCTCGTACACATAAACTTATGTGTTCAATTTTCCCACTCGCTGCTAGAGAGTGAAACGATAGATAAATGTTCTAAAGGTGGATCGAAGTACCCTTTGTCAGACACATAAGTGTGATTTGCAGAGTATCCGTGTAGATGTAGATGTGGATGAATAACCCATATTTTTCGGTATTTGTTTCGTCTCTGTGAGAACAAATGTTCTTTTTTTTTTATTTGTCACTAATAACCAGGTGAAATCTCGGTTAATAAATTTACCGTGTCAGTCTTGCTAAAATTAATGGTTTTTAAACAAAACTTTCTTAAAAACGAGTAATGTTTGTTTATAAAATTTCTTTTACTTTGTAATATTAGCTTGTTACAGAAAATAAGTGATCAGTGATGCTTTAGTAACAACTTTGACAGACAGGCACGAGCAACAAGCACATGGTAGAAGAATTGGTAGAGCCCTGCTGAGAGAAGTAACTGTATTCATGTGACGTCACCTATCAGACGGTACCCATTCATGTGCAGTTTGCAAGACTTGCCCTACCTGGTCTACACGATAGTTTGTCGGTGTCGTCGCCGTACATCGGGTGTCTCACGGAACGGCACTCTCTCTAATCAGGCAGTACAAAGTGCGGGAGCAATGGAGTACATTGAACTACACTCCTGGAAATTGAAATAAGAACACCGTGAATTCATTGCCCCAGGAAGGGGAAACTTTATTGACACATTCCTGGGGTCAGATACATCACATGATCACACTGACAGAACCAAAGGCACATAGACACAGGCAACAGAGCATGCACAATGTCGGCACTAGTACAGTGTATATCCACCTTTCGCAGCAATGCAGGCTGCTATTCTCCCATGGAGACGATCGTAGAGATGCTGGATGTAGTCCTGTGGAACGGCTTGCCATGCCATTTCCACCTGGCGCCTCAGTTCGACCAGCGTTCGTGCTGGACGTGCAGACCGCGTGAGACGACGCTTCATCCAGTCCTAAACATGCTCAATGGGGGACAGATCCGGAGATCTTGCTGGCCAGGGTAGTTGACTTACACCTTCTAGAGCACTTTGGGTGGCATGGGATACATGCGGACGTGCATTGTCCTATTGGAACTGCAAGTTCCCTTGCCGGTCTAGGAATGGTAGAACGATGGGTTCGATGACGGTTTGGATGTACCGTGCACTATTCAGTGTCCCCTCGACGATCACCAGTGGTGTACGGCCAGTGTAGGAGATCGCTCCCCACACCATGATGCCGGGTGTTGGCCCTGTGTGCCTCGGTCGTATGCAGTCCTGATTGTGACGCTCACCTGCACGGCGCCAAACACGCATACGACCATCATTGGCACCAAGGCAGAAGCGACTCTCATCGCTGAAGACGACGCGTCTCCATTCGTCCCTCCATTCACGCCTGTCGCGACACCACTGGAGGCGAGCTGCACGATGTTAGGGCGTGAGCGGAAGACGGCCTAACGGTGTGCGGGACCGTAGCCCAGCTTCATGGAGACGGTTGCGAATGGTCCTCGCCGATACCCCAGGAGCAACAGTGTCCCTAATGTGCTGGGAAGTAGCGGTGCGGTCCCCTACGGCACTGCGTAGGATCCTACCGTCTTGGCGTGCATCCGTGCGTCGCTGCGGTCCGGTCCCAGGTCGACGGGCACGTGCACCTTCCGCCGACCACTGGCGACAACATCGATGTACTGTGGAGACCTCACGCCCCACGTGTTGAGCAATTCGGCGGTACGTCCACCCGGCCTCCCGCATGCCCACTATATGCCCTCGCTCAAAGTCCGTCAACTGCACATACGGTTCACGTCCACGCTGTCGCGGCATGCTACCAGTGTTAAAGACTGCGATGGAGCTCCGTATGCCACGGCAAACTGGCTGACACTGACGGCGGCGGTGCACAAATGTTGCGCAGCTAGCGCCATTCGACGGCCAACACCGCGGTTCCTGGTGTGTCCGCTGTGCCGTGCGTGTGATCATTGCTTGTACACCCCTCTCGCAGTGTCCGGAGCAAGTATGGTGGGTCTGACACACCGGTGTCAATGTGTTCTTTTTTCCATTTCCAGGAGTGTATTTGCTTCAAAGGACTGAAAACGGGAGGAGGCTCGACTATCTTGCGACATCTGCAAACTTTCAATTCATTCGTAGTTTATAATAAAAATAGGAATTATCTTTTCTGCCGGCTGTGTATACGTAATATGCATTTATCTGCTTGTAGCTCTTGGAAATGAACAGCTTAACGCGAAAAATAGAATTCTTCAACTTCAGTTTTGGCCGTTTGGCATTGATTATTCGCAATGCCCAAATAGTCGTACGATTCCCGATTACAAATAATTTTTGAGACGGGTTTCAAAAAATATCCTTATGGTTTCTTGTCTTATTCGGCCCCTCATCACTTTTCTATAAAAGCAACTTATAATTTGGCAAGTTAATTTAATAATTTGATTTTACAGTAATATTTCATCATTCAAAACTATACAGGCTGTATTAAACTACGGCTAAGAGATAATTATCCCATGTTGGCCATTGGAAGGGAGATACCACATGTCGGATTGAGAGGGGATTGTTGGAAGCCACCATTAAGGCAGTAATCTATGTTTTATGGTACTGAAGAAAATAAATACACAGAAGGAGTGTCAAGTGCGTAGAGTTCATAACCATTAATCATCTAAAAAAAATATTCCGTGATTATAAAAACTAAAGTCTTTCGGAAGTGTTGTGTCGTTTGATGGTGTGAACCTGCAGGTTTTAGGGTTCGTCGAGAATATTTCTCCGAAGACCTAACTAATTTCACGATCTAAAGTTGGCCGCCACAATCTACACACATAACACAGCATAGCACTTGGCTGTACCAATCGGTTTCTGTAGAGCGATAAATTATCTTTAGCGCATTCAGGTGGAGAAGTTCCAGCAAGGAGACTCAACGAGATCTGCTGCTGCGAAACGCATATGGTATTACCGTATTCTTTAACTTACGGAGAACAGTAAACAATATAGATATTATAATCACCGCAAACATAATTAAAAGGACTCAACTTAAATAAAAGGAGCAAATAGTACAAGAGAATCTCTAACCGAAAACACAAATAATCAATTAATAATAATACGCTATCACATTAGTAAATCGCCCATTAAATAATAGAGAGAATGAAAATAAGAACATTAAACTATGTATCTTGAAACTTACGGTGCAAAAGTCTGAGGGAGTCTTGGACTTTTTCAGTATTTCATCAGTGTCTACTTTTATTACAGGAAATAACAGTAATTAAAAATCTAAAATCGGTTTTAACACAAAGGTTAAACGGTAACTGAAAAAACAACACTATAACCGAAAACGGTGGTTTCTGTGATAAGAGTGATCCCTAGCTGCAGCTTACCAGTCAGCTATTAATGACAATTGAAATCTGAAATGTAAGTGTTGTAATTTGTTCCTACGTGCTATTTCTCATTGTGGTATGTGTCTTTCATGCAATGTGTGAAGCAAATTGTGAAACTGCGTAGGAAAGCGGTAAGATTTTTAAGGCTTTGAAAGTACAGTCATTACGACACATTACTGGAAAGGGTATGAATATAGTTTTTACGGAATCGAACAGCTGCTACTGCTGTTGCTGCTGCTGATGTTGTTGTTGTTTCTGTTTTTGCCTTTAAGGCAAAGAGTGATTTCTCGCGTGTCTCCATGGTATGCAACCTTATACAAGCTTCTCCATCTCCACTGTACTTTGGAAGCAACAACCACTGATATGTGCCTGCTGCATTTATTCCATGGTACAGGTGTGTCTCTACTAACTTTTAACCTCAACATTTCCCTCCATTACCACTCCAAAAGTTACTCCATGCTTCAGGATACGCCGTATCAACCAATTCCTTCCTTTAGACACGTTGTGCCATATAATTCTTTTCTCATTAGTTAGTATCAGTAGTTCTTTATTAGTTACACGATCTAACGCCTGGCTTTCTTCAGTAGCTCCACATTTTAAAATCTTCAATTCCCATTTGTCTCGACTGCTGATTGACCACATTTCACTTCCATACAAGGCTACGCTCCAGACGAGTATCCTCAGAAAAAACTCCGTAACACTTATATTACATGCTATCCAACTCCTTTTTTCATAAATACTTCCTTGCTAAGGTCAGTCTATTTTCTGTATTCTGTCTACTTCGTCCATGATCATTCAGTTCACTGAACAAATAAGAAAACTCATATGTTGTTTTTAGTATGTCATTTACTAATCTAATTCCTTCGGCATCAACTGATTCAATTCGCCTACATTCCATTATCCTTGTTTTACTTTTGTTGTATTCATCTTTTAAATTCTTTTGAGTACACTGTTCACTCCATTCATTTGTTCTTACAAACCATTTTAGGTCTTTGACATTATTACGAAGTCACTGGCAAACCAGAAAGCCTTTATTCATTGTTTCTAAACTTTGATTACCTGTGCAAAATTATCCTTCCTGTCTTTTACTGCTTGCTTAACGTATAGATTGAGTAATATCGGAGATGGGCTAAACACCTGTCTCACTTCCTTGTGATTTACTGGTGCCCTTTTAAGTTCTTCGACTACTTTCTGGTTTCTACCCAAGCTGAAAGTAACCTTTTAGTCCCGTACTTTGTCCCTGATTCCTTCCTAATGTTGACAGCGTTTACTCTTGTTTACACTTTCAAAAGCATTCTGTAAATCTACAGATGCCATATATGTAGGTTGGCCTTTCTTCAACTTATATTCTGTAATAAGTAAATGACTCAGTATTGTTTCTGGTTTCTCTACATTTCACAGGCACTCGAACTTATCAAGTCTGGGGATTTATATCAGTTTTTCTATGCTTCTGTCTATAATTCGTATTAATACATTGCAAGGATATCTTATTGAACTGATAGTTTGGTAACAACCACACCTTACAGTAGCTTCCTTCTTTGGAATAGAATCTATCATGTTCTTCTTGAAGTCTGAGGGTATTTCGTCTGTCATGATGTATTTGTCAAACATAGTTCGGCTGCGTTTTCTCGCGAGGTCTCTCAACATGAACATAAATTCCATGAATTTTACAGAATGAGAATTAATCTTTACAGTTACCATCTTTAGGTGCAACTGTATCAGCTACTCTGAGAAAGCAGGGCATAGATTTTTGGCTTCCTGTTTCACCTGGTGAGAGGCTTCTCATTACAATAATTTAAATTGATGAAATTATGTGAATGACATTAAACATGCAAACATTAAAAGTTTATTCTTATGAGACCACCTACTACATACTTTATGCAATGAGCACGTACATAGGTAATAATTAAAACCTAAGGAAGGTAGGATAGAATTGCTACAACTGTTGCAGTTACGTAAAGTAACGTGTGAGTCAGTTTTAGGAGTGATCAGAAGATACGCTTGATTTGAAGTGAGATCAGCCTCCATCGAAGAGGTAGCAGAGGGTAGTGAACTCTGTTTAGAGGTAGACCATGTGCTCTAAGATGTGGATGAAGTTAATGATGTTAAGGAATTTCTGAAGTGTCCTAACCGAATTCGTCCTGTTGCTCATTCGGAAGTGACAGGAATTTAGCTTTCATATCTGTCTTATGCCTTCACAAAGTTTCCTGAAACCAAGGCGCGTAACCTGAAAAAAGATAGGGATGATAAACTGAGGAAACATCCAGTCAGCATCACCAGTTGATAGCTCCCAACGTCTTTTCAATTGAGTAAGTCTTCCATTTCCAACGCCAACTTGTATTATTAGCATACAAAAACGGGAATCACATGGAAGCACTGAACTCTACACACCAGGTCATTGCAGGTGCCAATAGCCTCACTTGTAGTACACAGGTGTCAATGTTGTAATGGAAAACAAACAAAATATCAGATAGAGAGAGGTATCGCTTTTCTTCCTCTGTTAAAACTATTTCAGTATGTTAGCTGTAGTTTGGAATCAAATGAGAAAGCCCGCCTAGTGGAGAACAGATGCCCATCTAAATATTGTGGGTTTTAATTTTTTATGCAAGAATTAGAATCGTTACTGAGAAACTAAGTAGAGAGACAATAATAACATTGCTTCATTTAATAAAACAATTATTTTCGAGGCTTTTCTGAAGACTACAAATTTCATATCATACGATTTAGTTGCTTGAAGCAAACTGCAGTACCTGTTGCAAACAGAAGACATGATAGAGATACATGTCTGTGCTATACCACTGTCGTCCCAGAGTGGATCAGATAAAATTCTTCAAATACTTTTCGGTGCACTCTATCATTGCATGTTGCACCTGCATCATATCGCAAGTTACATCATATTGTATTGCATTTCGTATCGTGTCAGTGAGAACTGTGTCAGTAAAACACAACATCCCCTCCTCCGCCCCAATTCAATGCTCACCTCTCAGTCACTTTGTTATTCTAATTCACGTAGAGTCAAATGTTGTCGTGTTTTGTTTGGAGCATTGACACAGATGTGAAAGGTAAATCGACTAACAAATCAGACAAGAAGAGAAGGTAAGTCTTAGTAATGTGGTGTCACAGAAGAATAGTGGAGTTGCACATTGAATCGAATTGGGGAGCAAAGAAATTAATGGCGCAATGCGCCTAATCGAAGGGATCAGTAAACAGAACACATTAAGGAATTGTCCGTTTGGTAATGGAAAGGTGTGTGTTTGGGGGGGGGGGGGGGGGGAGAATCATAGAGGGAGACAAACTACTGCAAGCTGTTTATAACTACATTACTTATGGAGAGATGAATTGGATTTCACAGGATATAAGAATGTGGAGATTGTAAACCTTCAGATAGTAAATTTAATAATAGTTTAGTAAATTTTCGACAATTTGGATATTTTATTAGCAGAAAAGCTTACGTACATTGACTGTATTCGCTTTTAATTATGACTGCTTGCCCTAAGTATTTGCTGGATGATTAAAGTTGTTATAATAAGTATGATCTGGTACCCGCGGGAAATTACTGGATGACAACAGATAAAGGTCCATGAAGCTTTTGTATTCGTCTGTCATTATGTTTCCTAGCTATTGGAGGCACATTGTTCAAAGATGTAAGATATTTCCACCAGTTACATGAACTTATCAGCGTTAGATGCAGTTTGCGTAGATCACATCGCAATATTGTTTCGTCGCTCCATTATTAACTGTTCCACGTCCAGTTTAGCATCTCATCTGTATCACTTGCATTTTGTGCATATTTCCTTCTAAGTCCCGGTCTGAATTATTTGCACTTTGTCACCTCATTTACACGGCACTACAGGGTATCATAAAATTTTCAGCAGAAGTTTTAATTGACAAACTTCCAGTAACTGATCTTTTTTCCTTTTTCAAATCTTCTGCAGTTCATATCGACCCATTTGAATCATGAAAATGAATAAGGTTAGTTTACAGCTTGACGACATGGCTTTATTCAACAGCTGTGTGACTCAATTTAGGATTTACCTTCAGGCTCAATACATTTCAACTTTGCACTCGGATTTGCAGTGTGCTACGAGGTATTTTAACACCCCAGTGGGCGCCAATTTAAGACAAATTCTTGCTTGTTGCGATCCTTTGTGGGGTCTGGGCGAACAGCTATTCCTTCATTTTCGTTTCGCCTACAGTGCTGATAGGTTTTGTCCATCTTCAAATGTGACTGGCACTTTCGGAGTGCTAAATTCTCAGCGCACCTGGTAATATAAGTAAAGTTTCTCGTGTTTAGTACTTGCTCTTTCACTAATATAGTTACTATTTGTTCCTGGTTTTGTATGCAAGTGGTCCAGAAAGTACGTAAGTTGTTTTTCTTCTTCATGACACGTAAGAAATGTTACAACTGACAAACTTTACGTATGAGCTATCCAGTACAAACCCATATGTTGAAATATTCAGATGGAAATTATGACCAATCTGTAGAGGGACATCAAGCCATAGACTACAGTGAGCATGATGCACAGTGTAATCAGGACTATGATCCTGAAGATGAATATAGTGAATCAGGAAGTGGGCTTGCAAACCAAACGTATTTCATGGGGAGAGGCAAACAGAATATATAAAAGAAGAATCTGCAACGTCAGCAAAAGCAAAACACAACAATAAAACATAGTGAAAAAATTGTTTTTATGAATAAGTTATAAATTGTGACTCTTAACAAAGGAAACAATTTAATTTAAATAATAAAACAAGAATGCTTTATCTCTTGAAGTTAGCAGTTCTATATATCAAGTTCACACATACATAATTTTACTACAGACAAGCCATCAGTAGCAAAGATTGTCATTTAAGCAACTTTAAATAGCAATAAAGTACTAATGAATGAGATACTCCTTACATACCACTCCAGATGAAGTGGTAGATATGTGATAAGGTACCACTTACATTCGGCTCTAAATAAAAAGATAGATATGTGATATATTGGTATGCAGCGTGAAGTATGCCATACACCCACTAACGTAAGAAGAACGCACCCGGCTGCTCGAGAGTTAAACTTTTTTAGTAGCCCTTTTAACCTGCAAACCTCCACCAACAACGTGCTTGTCATTTTTGAACCTTCTACAATCCATTTAGGTTTATATGACCTCCTTACATATTTTCTGCCCACATGTAACGTAAAAATTGATATTATTAAGTCACTGATTGTCATTTTACAGGGTAATAACTGTCTCCCTTGGATGAACACAATTTCTCCTGAATGACCATTTCCTTTTGGAGAATGCTGAGCAGTTTCCATGGCAAAATGTCGTGGGATGAGGGCCTCCCGTGGGTTGGACCTTTCGCCGGGTGCAAGTCTTTCGATTTGACGCCACTTCGGCGACTTGCTCGTCGATGTGGATGAAATGATGATGATTAGGACAACGCAACACCCAGTCCTTGAACGGAGAAAATCTCCAACCCAGCTGGGACCCGAATCCGGGCCCTTAGGACTGACATTCTGTCGCGCTGACCACTCAGCTACCGGGGGCGGGCAGTTTCCATGGTGGGAAACAATTGTCACTTTACAGGATCAGATTTCAGGCGACCGACATTACCATGAATAATACTAGGTAGGACAATGATGGTCACTTTACAGGCTGTCTGCCATTACCCTGTGTGTTTTAAATCGTTAATACTCAACGACGTGATACAATGTAAGGCTTAATTTGTTAACGTGTCATCAATCGTATGTTAGCAGAACCAGTGGAACCTGTAGTTAATGGTAAAATGTACTATGGCTTTGCTTACTACAAAGCTCTATGTAGCTCTAGATCTTAACAAAAACTGTGAACAGGCTACACTGTCGTGAATGATAGTCACTTGATATAATGACCAACATCACCCAGGAAAACAACAATATTATTTATTTATTTTTCCAAACATGTCTGTAGAAATCTTCCTCCCATGATTCTCTTCGCAAGCTTACGGTGTCGAAAGTAAGGTGCATAATTTTGAAGGAGTAATTGATTTTTGGAATTCTTTGTGTATCCTCTTGGTGTCCCATTCATGTAGATATTAAGCAGTTTGTATATATCACATTGTCTCTAGCAAATAAATACTAATGTTTTGATCCAGTCTGCAACTATCCATTTGTTCGTAATATAAAATACAACGCACAACGCCGACTCCTTCTTCATGGTCGGAGACAATGACTGCCATCTGGGGCGGTGCGCCATGCGAGCTGAGTGAAATGAGATGGTTTAATTTCAGATAGGCTGTCGTGCGCCTTAAACTGCAGTAGTTAAATAACATTTTACCACAAAATTGTGGCACATAGATCCAAAATACCCAAGTCTATATCCTGTTGCTTGAAATGTAGAACAGGAAAATAACTTGCCCTGTAGAATATGCCTTGAAACTGGTAGTGTTTAACACAAGATAAGAAAATTCAGGGAACCCTAATGTGTGGGCTCTGATACAGTAGAAACTTATACTTCCGGTAAGAAGTCTCTGACTCAGGAAGGAAGCTCTGAACGACGCGTAAATATTTGAAGCTGTTCAGCTGGGACTATAATAGCAGAGCTTCACCTTTAGATTAGATTAGTACTTGTTCCATAGATCATGAATACGACAATTCTCAATGATGTGGAACGTATCATGTTAATAAAAGGTGTCTATACAAGATATTACATTAGACAAAACATTACATGACACTCAATATTTTTAATTTTTTTTTTTGTGGAGGTTGGGAAATTACCCACTTACTATATCCAAAAATTCATTGAATGAGTAGAAGGAGTTGCCATTAAGAAATTCTTTTCATTTCCTTTTAAATGTTATATGGCTATCCGTCAGACTTTTGATGCTATTATGTGGGTGACCAAAGACTTTTGTGGCAGCATAATTTACCCCCTTCTGAGCCAAAGTTAGATTTAACCTTGAGCAGTGAAGTTCATCCTTACTACTAGTGTTGTAGCCATGTACACTATTTATTTATTTATTTATTGTGAGTCTACAGCGAAGATCTCTAGCTCTTTAAATAAGTGTCTGCAGGATGAACTGGGATGAGCTCCAGCAATTATTCTAATTATACGCTTTTGTGCAATGAATACTCTTTTACTCATTGATGTGTTACCCCAGAAAAAGATGCCATACGAAAGCAGAGAATGAAAATAGGCGAGGTAAGCTAATTTACTGACATGTATATTGCCAAAATTAGCAACGACCCTAATAGCATAAGTAGCTGAACTCAAACGTTTCAGCAGATCTTCAGTGTGTTTTTTCCAGTTCAACCCCTCATCAATGCATACACCTATAAATTTTGAATATTCTATCTTAGCTACCGATTTCTGATCGAAGTCTATATTTATTAACGGTGTAATTCCATTTACTGCGTGGAATTGTATGTACTGTGTTTTGTCAAAGTTTAATGAGAGCCCATTTGCAGATAACCACTTAATGATTTTCTGAAAAACATCGTTTACAATTTCACCACTTAACTCTTGTCTGACAGGTGTGATAGCTATACTTGTATCATCGGCAAAAAGTACCAGCTTTGCATCTTCATGAATGTAGAATGGCAAGTCATTAATATATATTAAGAACAGCAGACGACCCAAGACCGAACCTTGCGGCACCCCATTCTTGATTGTTCCCCAGTTTGAGAAATCACGAGATTTTGCATATATGTGAACTGTTTATTTCAACTTTCTGCACTCTTCCAGTTAGGTATGATTTAAACCATTTGAGCACTGTCCCATTCATACCAAAGTACTTGAGCGTATCTAGAAGTATTGCATGATTTACACAATCAGAAGCCTTTGATAGATCACAAAAAATCCCAACAGGTAACATGTGGTTACTCAGAGCATTTAATATTTTGTTTGTGAAAGTATATATAGCATTTTCCGTTGAGAAACCCTTCTGGAAACCAAACTGACATTTTGTTAAAACTTTATTTTTACAAAGGTGCAAGCTACTCTACAATACATTACTTTTCTCAAGAATTTCGGATAAGGCAGTCAGAAGAGAGATTCGGCGGTAGTTGTTGACATCAGACGTATGCCATATTTTATGCAGTGGTTTAACAATGGCATACTTCAGTCTAACTGAGAAAATGCCCTGCTTCAGAGAGCTATTACATATGTGGCTAAGAATCCCACTTATTTCTTGGGATCAAGCTTTTATTATCCTGCTGCAAATGCCATCAATTCCATGTGAGCTTTTATTGTTGAGAGAGTTTATTATCTTCCTAATTTCAGAAGGAGATGTGAGTGGAATTTCAATTGTATCAAATGGTGTGGGGAAGGCCTCTTCCATTAACTGCCTTGCTTCTTCTAATGAACATTTAGATCCTATTTTCTCCACAACACTTAGAAAATGATTATTCAAAATATTTTCGACTTCCGGCTTGCTGTTTTTCAAGTTTCCATTCGCTTTGAAGGTAATGCCGTCATCCTGTACTCTTGGTTGTCCTGTCTCCTTTGTAATAATATTCCAAACTGTTTTGATTTTGTTATCAGAGGTATTAATCTCAGACATGATGCACATGCTTCTGGACTTGTTAGTAACCTTTCTTAATGTAGCACAGTAGTTTTTATAATATTTGGCTGTTTCTGGGTCATTACTCTTTATTGTTGTTAGATACAGATATCTTGTGGTTACAAGTTTTTTTTCCTTTAGTAAACCAAGGTTTTTTGCATGGTTTCTTATAATTTGATTTAACTACTTTCTTGGGGAAACAGTTTTCAAATTCTCTTACAAGTGTTTCATGAAATAAGTTATATTTAAAATTAGCATCGGGTTCCTTGTACACCTCATCCCAGCCTAACTGCTGAAGATTTTCTCTGAAATTTCTAATTGTTGAGTCATTAATTGAATGCACAATTTTGGAGGGTAGTTTTGAATTACTGAATGGAGCTATGTTATATACTGTAACTACCTGAGCATCATGATCAGAAAGCTCATTCTCAACAGGACAAGAATTTATGTTTTTAAACCTATCTTGGTCTATAAAAGCGTTATCTATTAATGTGCTGCTGTCCTTTACTACACGGGTAGGAAAATTAATGACAGTTGTCAAACTGAAAGAACCGAGCAAGACTTCCAGGTCATTCTTCCTATTACACTCTTTCAGTGAATCAACATTGAAGTCCCCACAAATAACAATTTGCTTTCCCCTATCTGACAGATAGCATGACAAGGCATCCAAGTTTTCCAGGAATAAATGGAAGTTTTCTGAAAGGGACCTATATACTGTTACAATTATAAAAGAGCCCTCCTACAGCTTAAGTTGATAGGCACATGCTCCTATATGTTGTTCTAGACAAAACTTTTTTGTATCTAAGCTTTCAACATATTGATAACTTTTGACATATATGGCAACTCCTCCTCCCACCTTATTCTCTCTACTCAAATGTGCAGCTAGTTTATAACCACTGATATTTACCTTTTCCATATCATACACAATGTGATGCTCAGACAGGCATAGTATATCTATTACATTACCAGATTCAATTTCATCTGAACAAACCAGGAGCTCATCTACTTTATTCTTCAATCCCAGACTATTTTGGTGAAAAATGGTAACATTATTTTTTACTTTACTTTTGTGAGAATCTACTTTTTTCTTTAATCCACCAGTATTTTGGTTAAATATGGTAACATTATTATTTGCTTTCCTGTTGTGAGAATATTGTGAGTTTTGGACCTCTGTAGCACCTGCCTGCCTGAACTTTCAGTGGACACTGATATTAGTCTAAAAAAGAGGTAAATCCGTGAATACTAGTGTCCCCTATTATAGATTTCGCTAACAACCCTGCCAATTTACCTTCCCTTTCCTATTGCGATGTAGGCTATTCCTTGTTAAATGCCCCCTATCAATAGCCTTGACAGGAACCAATCCAATACCTGACAGAGTGGTCGACAGAGTGGTCGCCCTACGCAACTGATCTAACTCCATATTTACCCTCCTGACAGAGCGGCTCAACTGGGGCTGATCATGCCACACGAAAGCAGGCACCAGCCCAAGATTGGTATTGGTCGTTGCCGAGGCTATTTTCACCAGGTCACACTCAATGCTGTAGTCCTGATACCTATCAATACTGTTTCCCCCTCCACCCACTATCATCACATGACCCTGCATTGCGAATCCCTTGCATAAGGAACCTATATCCTCTACCACCTGGCTACGACTTCCACTTGACTTGAAAAAGCTTGTGACCTGGTACCTGTCACCTAATTTTCCCTGCAAAATCTGGCCCACACCTCTTCCATGGCTGCTACCTAGCAACAGAACTTTCCTCTTACTTCCTACTTTTTTTGAAACAGTTGGTACCCTAGTGAGATTCCGTTGCATCTTAGCTACATCTACTTCTACTGGAACCTCTTCCTTATTTAACTGTGGTAGCAAGGCAAATCTATTGGTTGTGCCAATTGGGAAACTGTCGGACACTGTCCTCTTTCTGTGGCCCCTGTTCCCAGCTACCACTTGGCACCACTGTGTTCCCTCCTCCCTCCTTAACCTCTTCAGTTCCTCTCTCGCTCTGTCCAAATCAGCCTGAAGGGCTCTAATTTTCTCCTCCTGTTCAGCTATAATCCTATCTCTTGAGCAAACCCTGCAAGAGAATAGAAGAGTCTCGTTTGCTTCCCCAATTCCCACGCCACTACAATTTCCCCAATGAAATCACCTGTCACAACAGCTGCACAAAACCCCTGAACTAACTTTCGTACTGTAGCTCACAAACTTAGTATCCATGGTAGTTTGGAAATTAGTTAAGAGATTTATTAAGTGATAACGATAATATATTAAATACAGATGCAAAAGGAGACGAAATATGTTTTGGAAACTAATATGTAAGTAAACTATTACCAAATGCACGTAAATTTGTGGTATAACGCTAAATATGCACGATCAAATATTAGGCCTAAACAGCCGAATGTGACGAGAACCGACTTTTTGCGATAAGTGGAAGAATACGTAAATGACCTCACGCAAGTCATCGATATATCATTGGAGCTGTGAACATTCTGTTTCTCTTCCAAGAGATCGCGTGCAACAAAAGAATGTCTGGTAGGTACATATTTTACTATTAACTTACTACATTTGTAACTTGCAGATTACTCATATACGTCTTTTAACTGTTGCAGATTCTGAAAGCAGCTGGAGAAAGACGAGTCATTATCTGGAAGAAACACATAGTCAGCAATTCTCTGCCAAAAAGTAAGTCTTCTTCGGCTTACGCAGCTTTCCGTTCTTTCGTTGTCGTACCTATGAATGCAACTCATTACATTTTCTTCGTCTTCCCCCCCCTCCCCCCCCCCCCCCCCCCCCCCGCCCAGAAAAATTCTTCCTGATAACTTAACGTGAAGCACTGCAGAAAAAGCTTTATGCTAGATGATATTAGTTTGTTCTATGAACAACCAATGATACATTCTCAGACTGAACTGCCAACACCCTTTACTTAATTTAGACATCCAAAGGCTTTATACAACACTTCACGTGGCAATATTTAACTTACACCAACTATAGGCCTAAAAATAGAAGTAATTGTATTACTCCAGAAGTTGGCAGTAATTCAGACTGCCTATTTGCTCCTGTGTTTGCCTGCTTAGGATTGTAGTTTGGCCACTTTGTGTTTTCGGCAGTTATAATCTACGACAGTTTAGCTGCCTCACTTAGGCGTAAGAAGAAATGTCAACTGTCTGTTTAGTATGTTAGTTTTTAGCCACAAGTGTTAAGACATGGAAGTTGCATTCGGACACTTAATTTGCGAATTCACGATCATATTTCACACACAAATGTTGTCATGTGTGTGTGTGTTTGTGTGCGTTTGCGTGCGCGCGGGCGCGCGCGCGCGCGCGCGCGTGTGTGTGTGTGTGTGTGTGTGTGTGTGTGTGTGTGTGTGTGTGTGTCGAAATATCATTGTGACATTTGACAAAAAACTACATTTTTTGTATTGACGACGTTTGTTTGCCAATGATTTAGATGGCTAATTAAAATTTGGTACTTGATAATCTTCATAGAACAATTTAGATGTGGAAATATTTCCACATCTTGACAAGGGTCATACAACAGTTTAGATATGAAAAAATAATTATTTTGAGGGTCCATTGTGCCTTACAACAAGTGTGGTGTCATAAGCGAACTATGAATACTCATAAGTGCTACTATCTGTTGGCGATGACCAGCAACGACACGTAAAACAGTAGTTGATTTTATTTCGTACTTTGAAGTCATGTGCAAATACATTTTTATTATTTTGTTTGTTACATACCACAAGCGAAAGCTGGGTCTGAACAATTTTGGGGAGCATGTTTACACTATGAAACTTCCTGGCAGATTAAAACTGTGTGCCCGACCGAGACTCGAACTCGGGACCTTTGCCTTTCGCGGGCAGGTGCTCTACCAACTGAGCAACCGAAGTACGACTGACGCCCGGTACTCACAGCTTTACTTCTGCCAGTACCTCGTCTCCTACCTTCCAAACTCTACAGAAGCTCTCCTGCGAACCTTGCAGAACTAGCACTCCTGAAAGAAAGGATATTGCGGAGACATGGCTTAGCCACAGCCTTGGGGATGTTTCCAGAATGAGATTTTCACTCTGCAGCGGAGTGTGCGCTGATATGAAACTTCCTGGCAGATTAAAACTGTGTGCCCGACCGAGACTCGAACTCGGGACCTTTGCCTTTCGCGGGCAAGTTTCGCAGGAGAGCTTCTGTAAAGTTTGGAAGGTAGGAGACGAGGTACTGGCAGAAGTAAAGCTGTGAGTACCGGGCATGAGTCGTGCTTCGGTAGCTCAGTTGGTAGAGCACTTGCCCACGAAAGGCAAGGGTCCCGAGTTCGAGTCTCGATCGGGCACACAGTTTTAATCTGCCAGGAAGTTTCATATAAGCGCACACTCCGCTGCAGAGTGAAAATCTCATTCTGGATGTTTACACTAGTTCCCATATTCCATAGCGAGTGTCATATAGTTTCCAGTGAAACTTCCAGATATGAATGAAATTCACTTCCTATTCAGTACAGTATTTGATGTAAAGCTTTCTTCTTGTGTTGTATGAAAACAGATTTGAGAATAACCTTCTTTGTGCAGCCATTTTACATCTTCAATATATAGGTTATATATTTTTGTATGTGAGTGTTTGTGTGTGTGCGTACGCGCTTGTGCGCCTGTGTGTGTATCTCTGTGTGTGTGTGTGTATGACACGTGTGTGTGTGTGTGTGTGTGTGTGTGTGTGTGTGTGTGTGTGTGTGTGTGTGTGTGTGTCTATTCTGTCTATATGTGCTTTTGACAAATTTTAGATTTAGAAATACCGCAAGTTACACCCTTTACATATTTTTTGGATAAATACTTTTGAACATGCACAAAAAATTCAGATTTTTCAGATATTGCTGCTCACAGCCAACATGGCTACATTGTGATTGGCTGTGTCAGTTTCATTCCCACTTAAATAAGGAGAGGTTACAAAGCCCACCTGAGCTAGTTCTGTTACCTTGTATTTATGATTTTTTCATTGTCTTCTTGATTTTTTTTAAATTCTCTCCATCGTGATGTTTAATAGTCCCGTCCGCACCATCACTTCTGTCTTATGTGATAAAGTGTCGCCGTCTATAAGAACAGCTGAGAAATTACGCGGTCCACGGAAAAGAGATAACTCGAAACTGAGCGGTGCCAGGCGCTTCAGTTTGGAACCGCGCGACCGCTACGGTCGCCGGTTCGAATCCTGCCTCGGGCATGGATGTGTGTGCTGTCCTTAGGTTAGTTAGGTTTAAGTAGTTCTAAGTTCTAGGATACTGATGACCTCAGATGTTAAGTCCCATAGTGCTCAGAGCCATTTGAACCACCTGAACCACTTTTTTTTATTTTTTTATTTTTTGCCGTCAGTCGTCTGACTGTGGCTTGATGCGGCCCACCACGAATTCCTCTCCTGTGCTAACCGCTTCATCCTAGAGTAGCACTTGCAACTTACGTCCTCAATTATTTGCTGGATGTATTCCAATTCTCTCTTCTTCTACAGTTTTTGCCCTATACAGCTCCCTCCAGTACCGTGAAAGTCATTCCCTCATGTCCTAACAGAAGTCTTAACATCCTGTCCCTTCTCTTTATGAGTATTTTCTAGATATTCCTTTCCTCTCCGATTCTGCCCGGAACCTCCTCGCCAGCCGGAGTGACCGAGTGGTTCTAGGCCCTACAGTCTGGAACTGCGCGACTGCTACGGTCGCAGGTTCGAATCCTGCCTCGGGCATGGATGAGTGTGATGTCCTTAGGTTAGTTAGGTTTAAGTAGTTCTAAGTTCTAGGGGACTGATGACCTCAGAAGTTAAGTCCCATAGTGCTCAGAGCCATTTTTTTGAACCTCCTCATTCCTTACCTTATCAGTCCACCTAATATTCAACATTTGTCTGTAGCATCACACAGTGGATTGTTTTGCATAGAGAGCACACTTTTTTAATTTACATAAGCAAAACTGCATAGAAAAAGAAGAATTTAGGTATCTGAATGGGTACATAAGATTCCAGTGCTTTCACTGCCTGTGAATGTGAATGCGTTATGCAGGTCTTGGAGTCACTCACGTCCATCTATAAAGTATTTACCGAGGTTAACGAAGGCGCTGTTGACTTCACGTACTCGACGATGTACTTTAGCTACACTGTCTCAGGGATCGTCTTAAGAAATACCAAATGAAGATCAGCCTGATGATGCCTAAATAAGGTGAAACATGTAGTTGATATATAAAAAATCTAAAATTGCAACCAAGGCTGTTTTCAGCTGATACTATTCTTATACAGTATATTCTTCTGTATATTATTCTTATAGTATAATAGAAATGAACAGTACTTGCTGTTATACTAATTACCTGTCTTTTGTAATCATCGTTTGGAGCAGTGCAAGAACTGTGGAAGTAGACGGGGATGTACTTGCCTTGCTGCACCGTGCTGAAATGTTAGTGACAATGCATTGAACGCTGGGACCAGATTAAATGGGTGTTCTCTTGTGACACGTGTTATAGATATTAAGAAACTGATTTCATTAACCTCTTTAGCTGCAGAGACTTTGGACCATGTTTCTTAATGTCAAAGGATGTCCGTACATGGAGTTTATCGATATAGGTGCTCGAAATAAATGTTCCAAATTACATCACATCTCAAGTCTAAATTCATAAGCCATTGAGACTTGTTGAACACTGACTACTTCACTCTTTTACGAGAGGGGGGGGGGGGAAGAGATAAGAAGCTACTTACCGATTACCGATACGACAGAAGCTGTCCATAGCAATCTCCCAGATAAGACACACAGACGTGTATGTGTTATCCAAATGAAGTACTCCATGAGACGAATCCGAGTGGTAGGTGTTAAGCTAGGTTCACACCGGAGTGAATGGAAGCAAATAAAAGCCACCGAGCATTCACATACAATTCACCCGTGATCTCTACCATTAATTTGTAACTGTGAAAAAGTGTCGACACCAGAGGGGATGTAACAGGGCACGAGGTAACAAACATAGCCTATGAATGATGCGTAAATGTTTTCTGCCGCTAATAATCTGCATGCAGGGTACAACACTATATAGTTGGAGACATTGTGCAAATCTGTGATATTCAGAGGAGACTGTTTTCCATAGAGACCACACTGTTTTAGTTTAAATAAGCAAAACTGCATGGAAAAGAAGAATTGAGGTATCTGAATGCCTAAATAAGATTCCAGTGCTTTCACTGAATTGGAGTTCCTGCTTTGTTTGGTGTTATCAAAAATGGTTCAATTGGCTCTGAGCACTATGGGACTTAACTTCTGAGGTCATCAGTCCCCTAGAACTGAGATCTACTTAAACCTATCCAACCTAAGGACGCCACACACACCCATGCCCGAGGCAGGATTCGAACCTGCGCCGTAGCGGTCGTGCGGTTCCCGACTGAACTTTGGTATTATCCTAAACCTTGAATATGTTGGCGCTTTTCGAAACTATTCTCATTTTCATTGAGGAAAAAGTTTGGAAGCCGAACACTGATTATAGACGACGAACATATCCCGCTGGAGGATTGATTATTAGTTACTCTAGACGTTTATTTTAGTTATTGTTTCGCCTTTCAATAGCTCTACATCTCAGATAATTTCTGACGTGTGCAATGATTTATCCTTAGCACTTCCAGCATTTTGTTAATGTATTTCCAAGGATAACAGTGTCAATAAAATGTGATTATGTATGACTTCTCTGGGAGGCCACTTGGTAAAATCTGCCATATCGTTTGTTAGAGGGCTAATAGTGTGATCCCGAATAATCCGTTTTTATTCAGCATCAAACTCTCCAGCGTAGCAGTGATACTTAGGCTACGTAGTTACAGCTACCATGAACGTAAATTACGAGAGTGATCAGGTCTTTCACATATTTTTAATTTCAGTCAGCTTGATAGATATTCATACTTGTTCACTTTCAGAGGGATTCATTGTGCTTTTCCTTTTTAATAAATATAAACAAAAAACCCGTGTTTATTCACTCTGTTCTTGGATGATGAGTACATTCACTGAATTTCTCCTCTTTCTCACGTCCCCGGATTGACCTTTGAGTTTCTCAGCTATTTTTTAACAATCATATTTCTTCTCCTTCGGCATTTGTTCAAAGTCTTTCTCCTCTATCATACATAGTACCAAGCTCATATTCGTGGGTAACACTTTCACTACTGCTCCTCCTACAACCGCATTCCGTTCTCCCCCCCCCCCCCCCCCCTGACTATTAAATTTTCATCTTCTTTTACGTATTGAATTGCCAATTCAATACCCTCTTATATCTTCTGTCTCTTCATTTTCGACTGTCGAACTTGGCATGTATGCCTGAACTATCGCTGTCGGTGTTGGTTTGCTGTTGATTCCGATGAGAACATCCTCGCCACTCAACTGTTCGCTGTGTAAGTAGCCTGTTTGTAAGTTTGTATGTTGGCAGCACTATAGACTGTATTAATACCGCTGACGCCGCTCTGCGCCCTCGGCAAGAGATCTACATCTACATCTACATTTATACTCCGCAAGCCACCCAACGGTGTGTGGCGGAGGGCACTTTACGTGCCACTGTCATTATCTCCCTTTTCTGTTCCAGTCGCGTATGGTTCGCGGGAAGAACGACTGTCTGAAAGCCTCCGTGCGCTCTCGAATCTCTCTGATTTTACATTCGTCAACTCCTCTGGAGGTATAAGTAGGGGGAAGCCATATATTCGATACCTCATCCAGAAACGCACCCTCTCGAAACCTGGCGAGCAAGCTACACCGCGATGCAGAGCGCCTCTCTTCCAAAGTCTGCCACTTGAGTTTGCCAAAACATCTCCATAACGCTATCACGGTTACCAAATAACCCTGTGACGAAATGCGCTGCTCTTCTTTGGATCTTCTCTATCTCCTCCGTGAACCCGATCTGGTACGGATCCCACACTGATGAACAATACTCAAGTATAGGTCGAACGAGTGTTTTGTAAGCCACCTCCTTTGTTGATGGACTACATTTCCTAAGGACTCTCCCAATGAATCTCATCCTGGTACCCGCCTTACCAATAATTAATTTTATATGATCATTCCACTTCAAATCGTTCCGCACGCACACTCACAGATATTTTACAGAAGTAACTGCTACCAGTGTTTTTTTCCGCTATCATATAATCATACAATAAAGGATCCTTCTTTCTATGTATTCGCAATACATTACATTTGTCTATGTTAAGGGTCAGTTGCCACTCCCTGCACCAAGTGCCTATCCGCTGCAGATCTTCCTGCATTTCGCTGCAATTTTTTAATGCTGCAACTTCTCTGTATACCACAGCGTCATTCGCGAAAAGCCGCATGGAACTTCCGACACTATCTACTTGGTCATTTATATATATTGTGAAAAGCAATGGTCCCCATAACACTCGCCTGTGGCACGCCAGAGGTTACTTTAACGTCTACAAACGTCTCTCCATTGATAACAACATGTTGTGTTCTGTTTGCTAAAAACTCTTCAATCCAGCCACACAGCTGGTCTGATATTCCGTAGGCTCTTACTTTGTTTATCAGGCGACAGTGCGGAACTGTATCGAACGCCTTCCGGAAGTCAAAGAAAATAGAATCTACCTGGGAGCCTGTATGTAATATTTTCTGGGTCTCATGAACAAATAAAGCGAGTTGGGTCACACACGATCGCTGTTTCCGGAATCCATGTTGATTCTTACAGAGTACATTCTGGGTTTCCAAAAACATGTTCTAAAATTCTACAACAGATCGACGTCAGAGATATAGGTCTATAGTTTTGCGCATCTGCTCGACGACCCTTCATGAGGACTGGGACTACCTGTGCTCTTTTCCAATCATTTGGAACCTTCCGTTCCTCTAGAGACTTGCGGTACACGGCTGTTAGAAGGGGGGCAAGTTCTTTCGCGTACTCTGTGTATAATCGAATTGGTATCCCGTCAGGTCCAGTGGACTTTCCTCTGTTGAGTAATTCCTGTTGCTTTTCTATTCCTTGGATACTTATTTCGATGTCAGCCATTTTTTCGTTTGTGCGAGGATTTAGAGAAGGAACTGCAGTGAGGTCTTCCTCTGTGAATCAGCTTTGAAAAAGGTGTTTAGTATTTCAGCTTTACGCGTGTCATCCTCTGTTTCGATGCCATCATCATCCCGGAGTGTCTGGATATGCTGTTTGGAGCCACTTACTGATTTAACGTAAAACCAGATTTACTGTCAAGTCGGTACATAGAATTTTACTTTCGAATTCACTGAACGCTTCACGCATAGCCCTCCATACGCTAACTTTGACATCGTTTAGCTTCTGTTTGTCTGAGAGGTTTTGCTGCGTTTAAACTTGGAGTGAAGCTCTCTTTGCTTTTGCAGTAGTTTCCTAACTTTGTTGCCGAACCACGGTTGGTTTTTCCCGTCCCTCGCAGTTTTACTCGGCACGTACCTGTCTAAAACGCATTTTACGATTGCCTTGAACTTTTTCCATAAACACTCATCATTGTCAGTGTCGGAACAGAAATTTTCGTTTTGATCTGTTAGGTAGTCTGAAATCTGCCTTCTATTACTCTTGCTAAACAGATAAACCTTCCTCCTTTTTTTTATATTCCTATTAACTTCCATATTCAGGGATGTTGCAACGGCCTGATGATCAATGATTCCCTGTTCTGCACTTACAGAGTCGAAAAGTTCGCGTCTGTTTGTTATCAGTAGGTCCAAGATGTTATCTCCACGAGTCGGTTCTCTGTTTAATTGCTCGAGGTAATTTTCGGATAGTGCACTTAGTATAATGTCACTCGATGCTGTGGTTGGACGGACTAGGAGTTAGCGAGCGGACAGAGAAGGGTTCTGACATGATTTTCACAGTGGAGACTCAGTGTTGATAGGACATACATTGAAAAATCAGGATGGATGTAGCTGGTCATGTTTGGGTACTGGAATTATTAACAACTATATAATTTTTGGAACTGGATGTCATATGAATAAGGCAAAATCTTCTAAATACATTGTATGCTCTTCAAAAAAAAATCAATCTTTTGCTGACTATATGCCTCCTAGTAGCTAGAGTCTATGGTAGTTACAATCTTTTCATTTAGCTGGCTGTAGCTGTAGTGTTGTCAGATTGCCAACACTACGCACATTATTTAAGGGAGGCGGCCATTAAGCAAGCAGGCGGACTTGATGATCTGAAACAGGACGCTCAATGAATTGCTATAAAGAAAAGTATTTAGCTGCTGGAATACTTAACTTTAATCCACCCTTTGTATACAGCGTTCTTGATGAGACATTTCATACGATAACTATCAAACTATGTAAGGCTAATGGCGCCTTGCTAGGTCGTAGCCATGGACTTAGCTGAAGGCTATTCTAACTATCTGCTCGGATAATGAGCGAGGCTTCGTCAGTGTAGTCGCTAGCAATGTCGTCCGTACAACTGGGGCGAGTGCTGGTCCGTACCTCGAGACCTGCCTTGTGGTGGCGCTCGGTCTGCGATCACACAGTGGCGACACGCGGGTCCGACATGTACTAGTGGACCGCGGCCGATTTAAAGCTACCACCTAGCAAGTGTGGTGTCTGGCGGTGACACCACAGTAGTTGCTGCTTGCTGTCATTTCTGTAGTTCGTGTTATGAAGATTTTCTGTGAGGTAAGTGACTTATAAAAAGGTATGGGTTATTGTTCGGATTTCTTGCAATTCATGGCCATTCTTCTGTGTTAATTATTTGATGCCATGTTGTCACTGTATAGCAGTCAGATTGGGTTGGGATTGTGCAGGCAATAAATGAATAGGTTAAGTTTGAGTTGCCTTTGTCAGGGAAAATTCTGTATTCCTGTGTTTTATAAAAATAAGTAAAGAGACCAGTGGTTTCAGCCACTCAGTAGTTTCAACAGTTACTCGTTGTCTGCTCTTACCTTCCTGTTTATAACGAAATCCAATCCCTTTATACCATTTTCTGCTACTCTGCTATTAAATACCCTATACTCTGACCAGAAACAAGCCGAAGCGGTGGCGGGCTTTGAACGTAACTGTGCACGCTTTGGTTACTAACCAGAAAATCTACCCCTAGACCACCAATGGATAACACTAACTGGATACTTAATCTGTCTGGAAAAGAATCTCCGTGCCACTGGCGCATTACGTATATTAGTAAGGACATTACTTATTATGATAGAACCACTTATCAGAATTCTGTTTGAAATTCCACCAGCCCCATACAAGCTTTGATTTTTTGTACTATTTATAATTCAGCGAACGATGTTGGTGCTATTTATATTTTCTTAAAATTCTTAGAATGGTAATTTTAATAAATTATCTTGTTTATTCAACTGAACCAATTAATCCTATTTTTGCTGCTATTTGGTTAAAAATATTTGCAACTTATGAATTATGAGTCACGAAATTGCCATTTAATTCCATTGCTGTTGTATTCTATACACTAACTGGTTGTTCTGAGTCTTTTTTTTAGAATATTCCATGCAGTTTTAATTGTATTAGCTGCGTTACTAATTTCTCTCAGTGTGTATAAATTTCTGGATATTTCAATAATGTTCCATAAAATAATACAGTATTTTTTACAGAATGCTAATAATGACAGGTCTTGAAATTTTAAACCCTTAAGTTATCCACGCCATACTTGTTTTCTTAATGGACTTTCTCAATACCTTTTTACGTAAGTTGTTTGCCAATATTGACACTAATTTACAATGCAATATATTGAATTTAACATTAGCATCCATTTTCATATACACCTTGCCCCATATTACCTCTTCCAACTCTATCTTAAAACATTGTACCCTGTTATCATTAACAAGTCTCATTGCTTTTTGTCAACATGCCTCAGAGATGTGACGTAGTACATTGATTATTTCAATTAACTCTGTACCATGACAAGATAGCCCATTAAGAACTGCGCTCACACTAATTTTTTCAACCTGTGCACAGTCTGCAACAATATTACCACTGAGGGTCTTGCTATTTTGTTGCGTGCGAGTTGATAAATTTGCAAATGAAATAATATTGAAACATCCAAATAATGGTTGCAGTTGATTTTTACTGTAAGAAACCTTCAGGAAACCTGTGCTGTAATCTCCACAAACTGTAACTGTTTCTTATCACCTGACAGGTAACTCAATAACGCATCTAAATTCTCATTAATACTTCAAAGGTTTCTGGAGGGGATCTGTAGACTTTTATATTTACAAAAATGGCTCTGAGCACTATGGGACTTAAGATCTGAGGTCATCAGTCCCCTAGAACTTAGAACAACGTAAACCTAACTAACCTAAGGACATCACACACATCCATGCCCGAGGCAGGATTCGAACCTGCGACTGTAGCGGTCAAGCGGTTCCCGACTGTAGCGCCTAGAACCGCACGGCCACACCGGCCGGCTACAAGTACAAGGTAAGGATTTTGCAGTTAAAGCTCGCACGCTCATGCTACTTGGTTCTGATCCACACAAAAACTGCTTGTATCAATATTTTTGACTTTGTGGCCAACTTTTATATTTGTTGTAACTCTTTCTTCTTCCGTGTTCATTCTGCACGAAAATGATAAGTCTATGGTCCCCAAAATTTAGGTTACACAGTGTTCACACAGGCACAGAGTGTGAATTACGTCACTATTTCCCACAACTCCTGAACATATAAGACGCTCATCTGCCTTCTTTTTAAGCCTCCTAAGATTCTGATGAAGTATATAAATTGTACTTTTCTGGAAACGTTTGCATACATTTTGGTTCAGCTCTATTCAGATTTCTTTCAGGTTTGTCTGTCTAAGACATGACTCTATTTATGTCGTGACTCTAACCCAAAAGAAGTGCCCCTCTGACTCCAGAAATCACAGGAAGTTTGCCCTGCGTGTTTGTGAACCTCGTTAAGCTTTGAGCAAGGTGCTCAGCCGATGTTGCCTTCCGTGTCCTACTTTGGTGCAGGCTACGACTTGTGTATCCCCATCTCCGATTTGTAGCAGTCAGTACAACACAGACAAGAGACTTTGTTTTAGTCAAATGCGATCCTCTTAGCTCCTTGTTTAAACTGATGACAGCTGTTCTAACCCCAGGCTCATCACGACGCTGCAAAACCTTTTCAAACCCTACACGAGTGTATCGTGTTTCTTCTCGTGTTTCCTACAGGTCATTTTTAATGTTATTTTTAACTGACCAGGCTGTTTCCTGCTTCTCCTCCTACGAGTCTCTGCACAAACCCCTGTGTTCTCTGTCATACGGCTAAGCTTGGCACAAGGTTTCGCGATACTTATCACCTGGTGTTCTACACTTAATCTCCCTGTAGCATTTGGCATATGTCCTTCCCATGACCATTACCTAGCAGCAGAATTTTTTTCTTTCTACTTGACTTTCCTACCGACCTAGCCTTACAGCTATTCCTATGAGTCTGCTGCACTCTACTTTTCTAAAAACAGGTTCAGACTCTAATTCAGATAACGAGTTAAACTGATTGCTAATAGGAATCTGAAAAGTAAGTTATGATGTTTTCTACGTTTGCTTATTGGTTATCACCTTTCTCCAATCTCTTTCCATCCTCAACCTGTATAATTCAAACTATGCCAATTTGTAATTCTGTCTGCTGGGCACAAGTCATTCGTCCCTGTTCCCCGTCTGTCTTGTCTCGATTGCATAAGAGCCTCATCTGATTCTTTACTAGCTTCCCCGCTACCATCGCCCCAATGAAACAGCACCCAGAGTGGTGACATGTTTCATCTATACTAATTAACGTATAAGAACCTAAATCAGATAGATATAAGTAAATTGCCGGTTATCTGTACTACCCGACGTAATATTATTTTCAAATTTTACAGAACAAAACAAAAAAGTTAAAACGCTCTATTTCAAATGATCACACACTGATATTGTATGTGAGACTGCGATTGTTTCTAGAATTTCATTTACGTATAATTGCATCAATTACATCTCAATGGGCATTTCTTCCGCCCATGATATTCATCAGCACTATTTCTTAAACACCTATCCACTGATTTTACAGATCAAAGTTCCAATCTCCTTGAGACCAAAATTTAAAAAAATAACAAATAGTTTTACTCGGCTAGAGGCCACATCAATAAAATTAGTTTGGTGATGTCACAAAAATAACATAAAATGCGCCTTCAATTTTTCGGTCACGATTTTAAGTATTATTCATAAGCCTGACTACCTGTCTCATTGCAGATGTTGGCAGAGATTTCCAGGCAACTGAAGTACTACGCTGTCGGAGAAATACCACATTGTCAGTTCCTGATATCCGTCGGAAAATGTGTCACGCCCACTGCATCGATCGGATACGTCGCTGTTAACCATTAAGAATTAAAATCAAGGCTTATCTGCAGTTGAACCTTGATCAGTCTTACCCATCGCGCCATTTATTTGTGAGAGCTGTAGACTACCATGAGTAAAAAAACTAATTTTATTCGAAGTTACTACAATACTCATCGCTTTTATGTAGCCATTTCTCTTTTACTTTGCACGTGATGGGTTTTCAGCTTGAATTTCAGTTTTATTAGCGCATTGCGTACCCATTCATAGGACATAGTCAATTTCAGTTTATCTTTCCCAGTCTGAATCAACGGTTGTCTTCAGTTGCGTGGTCTACCGTCTCAATTACAGCACAGTTCAGAAGCTGTCTGCCCTGAATGGCGTTGAATAGTGGACTGGCTGAGACCTGTTAAAATGACTTTGTAACTGATCTGACACTGCTTCCGTTTAGCGCTGGCGCAGAAAAACAAGCGCTTTGTATCACTGACGAGAGTGATATCACGCCTTTGGATTCGCAGAAGCCCGTGCCGATTTCAGAAATCACGCGCAGAACAAAGGGCGGCCACTCGTGCAGTGCTTAAATGAAACAGGGCCCGCTGCGCACGCAACCTAGCGCCAGTTGATCTGTTATTCTCTTTGAACGGTAGTGGGCAAATAAAGGCCCTTCATTTGCTGATCGACCTGGGCGTTCGACGGGAAGCGGGAGTGAGTGGAGTCCCGAGATGAACACTGAGCTTAGCGTGAGGGTGGGAAAGGAAGGGGGGTGGGGGAAGGGAGGGAGAGGCGCCCTGCATGCGATTGGGCGGCGGACTGGCGCCAGAGAGGGCGGGGCGCTGAAATATGAAGCGACAACGCGTAGTGGCGCCAGCGACAAAGGGTCGCAGTCCTGTGTGTGAGGGTGATCCACCGTACGATACGTCAGCGGAGCATATTTACCCGTGTGTAAACTGTTGCCGCCACCCGACTGCTTCGCAGCAGTAACGAGAATGTCTGGAGCGTACTTGCACCTAATTATAGCACAAAGCAACACCTGAATATCTGAAGGGGCAAAAAGGTATTGATACTAAGAGCCACTGGAATTAAAATATTGGAGGAAAGGATATCAATGAGAAGATTTGCTGTTGACGTTGCCGTCGTCTGTCAAAGTGAGGACCTAACAACTGAGCACTGTATATTGGTTTGAATTCCGGGTAACAATACTCTCTTTCACACCTATATGTTTTGTTTCACTGCTTCACGTACTAGGGGAGATCAAACGTGAACCGGAATTGTCTTTTGAAAACTTTATTGATTCAAACAAAACAAAAATGCCTTTTTTTCTACATAGTCTTTGACTTTGCTACGTATTTTTTTCCGTTGAACTGGCAACCTTTTGGTGTTATCCTCGAAGAAAGAATAGGGACGTGTGAGCAGCCACTTGCGTCTGTAGTGTTCTAACGCTTCATTGTCATCAAATTGGTTTCTTCCACGTTATTCTTTCAGCGACCTAAATATATGGTAGTCGCACGGTGATCAGTACGGACTGTAAGCCTAAGTAGGATATTTCAGAGTTATCCGATGAATTTCTTCCACTTTTTCCTTTCGTTAAAGCAGCAGAGGGCGTAACAGTCAATATCTGTTAGGTGAGTTCATCAGTGACGATGGCTCGAGCACTTCCATTGATTACTTCTACCGCCGATGTAATTTCAGGAATCTTTACGAGACGATCTTGAGCAGTAATTTCCGTACAGCACGAATGTTGTTTCATGTGCGACTTGTCGGCCGGCCAGGCTGGTCGAGCGGTTCTAGGCGCTACAGTCGGGTACCGCGCGACCACTAAGGTCGCAGGTTCGAATCCTGCCTCGGGTATGGACGTGTGTGATGTCCTTAGGTTAATTAGGTTTAAGTAGTTATAAGTTCTAGGGGACCGATGACCCCAGAAGTTTGGTCCCATAGTGCTCAGAGCCATTTGAACCATTTTTTTTAGACTTGTCCATAGTCGCTTTTGGTGAAGTAAGTTTTCCACAGCTACCCTTTCTGCCATAAATGAAGTATGCCATTCATACGCTTATTTCGTCAAAAGGATGTCCTCCCTAAACTGTGGTGTCGTGCTTTCTTTCACGAGTCATTTGATGATTATGCTTGTCTCAGCACCCCTTAAAGAAAGAAAGTCTGTGCACCGGTCAGTGAGGACACCGCGCGTAGTCCCAGCCAGTTGCAGGGCTGTCCGTTTGCAACCTCCCTCTTACTTATCGGCCTACCCTGCCTGCGATATAAAATATGACCGTGGATCGGGTGTATGCCTAATGGATTTTTTCCAATTGTATAAGACTATCTTTCCCGAAGAAGGGATACCGATAAGTAGGAGGAAAGTGTACAACCGACCCTATCGATGGAAAGTCTACTGAAAATAAAAGTAATGAGACCGAACAGGGCTATAATTTGGAAAATGAAAGTTATTTTGTGCATTCACTCACGAACAGCACTGGATTGAAAGGGGTACCACTGATATTGAATCCAATAGTTAAACTAACAAACGAAAAGGAAGTAAATAACGGTCGCCAGTGCACTAGGGCAATTTACATCTAAAATCCTGTACGAGATGATGGGAGAGAAAAACATGTATTACTAAACACTGACGTGGCAATTAATGGTTGCCACGTTTTTTTAATACTAATTTTAAGTGGGTATGTAATGATAAAGAAAACTGAGAAGTCACTCTTACGTTATGTTTGGCGTTAAATTTTGAAAAAGGCAGTCGAGTAATGATTTGAAAAATATGCATTTAAACTGTATGTTAGTACTGAACTTCGTTACGTGAACAATGACTTTCAGTGACCTCAGCATAACGTCATCAAAGAAATTTAGAAAAAGGCAAGCACTTTTTACTTTGCCGTTTCTCATTCTTCAAATTGGATATCATATTATTGTCTGAACAACTGAGCCTTTTTTACTGAGTTGAACAGAATTAAATACTAGAATACGTACCAAACCAAACAGCCATGTGCTCCAAGCTATATGTAAAATAAATAAAACTTCCGCACTTTTAATTTGTGCATTTCTTTAGATTTAGATTTTTTTCCAAAATTAAAAAATGAAATTGCTTTAGTTATATACTGAAGCCTATGTTGTAAAACCGTTAATTGAAAGTAGACTGTGGCAATAATTCTTAAAACAGAAATTATTCATTAATAAACTGGCTGTCACTACTCAATTTTGTTTCTTATGACATTCAGCTGCATATCAGGAAAAAAAGGAACAAGCATCCTGCTTGGTAACAATGTCTGGGGGCGATGAGGTCACAAGCGTCCTGAGTTTATCTGATTATTATTTAAATAAATCTTATCAATCAAATCACATTCAATTGTGCTTCTGGGTTAGCTGTTAATACTTTCTACCAAAGAACAGTCTTACTCCAGTGCTACGCATACGGCGAAACTCGGAGCCGACGACGAAATTGTGTTGCTGGAACTGCTGCAGTTGTTGGAGACGGTAGCATATTGTAGAGCCACGGTTAATTATATGAACGGGCAATCATAATTAACAGCCTCTTCCGCCCGTCCACTGTCCGTACTCCTGCTCTAGACATCTGGCCGGCGCGCGTACATGATGCCGCCGAAAATAGCACTCTCTACTGCGAGAGTGTTAACACCACACTTCCGCACACTACAAGCGTTGGAAACCGTCTCTCCTCTCTCCGCGTGCTCTGCGCAACAACCCCCAACCCAAAGATTTTACAACGCACAAGCACTGCTATTATCGTTGCTAGTCCATGCAAATAACAATTCCATTAGCTTTTTCCCAGAGCTTATAAATTTCACAGTAAATCACAGATAAATGCAATGAAACGTCAACAGACTTCTACCTAAATGTTCATATACAGTGAGGCAATGTCCTTACTTATTAAAAGAAAACATTAAAATTACAAATATTTATATACAATTAAAAAAACTTATATCGGTAGCAGATGCCATGCATCCTGCATTTCCAGTGCTACACATTCGCTAAAGGGACCCAGGATTCAAACTTTCGTGATGAAATCGATTTCAACTGCGTGATGCCTTATGAAAAGCCAAAATTTTCCTTTTGAAAAGGCATAATTGTTGTACTTGCAACTTTCTGCCGCTTGCTTTTCAAGGGTTTCGAAACATTCAAGGGTTTCGAAACAAAACGATCTAATCTGCTGCAGCAGATGTTATGTATCAGTTATTATTGTTTTCTCCTGTCTCAGGCTGACTCCAATTTAAAAGAAGTTCTTCATGTCAAGCGTTTCACATGTATTTAAAAGTTACCTACTCTGGTCATTGGTGTTTCTTCCTCTCTTTTAGAAATTTTTCTTAGTTGTTAGCGGAGATTGGAGTTGGAAAAGAAAAAAAAAACTTATATGAGTGTGGAAGAGGAGAAACTACAATTCGATTTCTAAGTGAACAACTTTTATGAAGCTTACAAACGTGAAATATAGAGCAACCAATCGCAAAAGTCTCAATAGAAGTAGGGAGTTTCAAAAAACTGAGAAATCGCGAAAGGTAAATGTGAGTCCACATTTTTCGTGACTTCAACCTCCGCTAAGGACACAGGAAAAATCAGTGGATTTCAAAATATGTAAAGAAGAGGAAGAGACACAATGGACACAGTACATGCCATGGTAATACCAGCGAAACGCGTCTGGTGAAAAAATTCTTTCAAAATGCAGTAAGCATAAGACGAGAAAACGCATTAATAAATGAAAATTATGAAATGATTGTTCTTTACAGTTCTACTAACGCTCTCCTCAAGTGTCGCACTACTTCAAGACCATCAGAAAATTAAGACAGGCATACTTTATAAATTACGTGGAATTCGCTCTGTTTGTAAGTTAACTGTATTTCGATCAACATCTTCGATTGTTATCATGTACCAAATAATGGCCTGTGAATAAAATTTTCACTTCTCTATCTTGAATAGCTATGAAGAGAGAATATTTTATTTTTCTTAGTCCTCACATTGTGAGAAATAGTAGAAATAATTAGTAGACTTATATTGTTCTAATTTTAGCTATAATGTATTTTCCTTACAAGTAATATTTGTACCAAACAATCTAGATTTAATCTATTCTTCATTGCTGAAACGCCTTCATAGCTGAGGTGGATGAGGAATCATGTATTTGTCACAAATCAGTGACTAAGAAAACGTACTTCTCACGATAACAACTTTACATGATCTGGACGCGATTTCGGTCGCAAATAAGTCAAAAGTACCAACTAGGCTCAAATGGCTCTAAGCATTATGAGACTTAACATCTGAGGTCATCAGCCCCCAGACTTAGAACTACTTAAACCTAACTAACCTAAGGACATCAGACACATCCATGCCCGAGGAAGGATTCGAACCTGCGACCGTAGCAGCGGCGCTGTTCCAGACTGAAGCGCCTAGAACCGCTCGGCCACAGCGGCCGGCTAGCAACTAGGAAAAGTATTTAAGCATTGTAATACGCGACCTCGTGTGCCATCTGTTGGACAGCGCTGACCAAAAATTGAGCCAAGTTGTCTTTTTTGGAAATGGCCAATACCACAAACATTGAATTCTTATTGCAAATTAGTTTAGGCAAATGGAGCATAAAAATAAAAATTGAGCCTCTGGAAAAATGGTATCTTGAACAGTAATCCCGCGCTGACGAAGGATTTAAATTCTGCCAGCATGCGTCGAGCGATAGTCTTCGACATTGGAACATTCTGTGGTAGTGTGGAATACGTGACACATATGGTATTTACGTAGTTGACCCGTGGAATCGTGTCTAAGGCGCGCAAGCGGTTTACTCTGACAACGATCCGGGCGGCTTGGAGCAACCTCTTGAAGTGGTTGCCCGCCGTGCGTCGTAATTCATTTGTAAACACGATCACCACACACTTTATATTGTCCTATGTCTGGAAGGGTGCAACGCAGCCAGCAGGTATGGCAGTTGAAGATATCAAAACGCAAACCGAAGGTTTAAATTTCACGTTCAAGAAATCTTTCACGCAGGAGAATCGTATAAACATACCATCGGACACATTCCCGTAGGGACGGCATACTACTAAGCATCCCTGGCGTAGAGAAACAACTGAAAGACTTGAAAGCAAATAAATCACTACGTCCGGATGGAAACCCAGTTCGATTTTGCAAAGAGTACACTATGGCACTGGCCCCTTACCTAGGTTGCATTTATAGTCTATCTCTCGCCCTACACAAAGAAAATCGCAGGTGACTCCAGTATAAAAGAAAGATAAAAGAACGGTCCCGCAAAATTACAGAGTAGTATCCCTAATCTGCGTAATTGACTGATCTGGCCTTGTAACATTAACGAAAACGGCCTTGTTGTGCTGGTACTGCGAACGGCTGAAAGCAAGGGGAAACTACAGCCGTAATTTTTCCCGAGGGCATGCAGCTTTACTGTATGATTAAATGATGATGGCGTCCTCTTGGGTAAAATATTCCGGAGGTAAAATAGTCCCCCATTGGGATCTCCTGGCGGGGACTACTCAAGAGGACGTCGTTATCAGCAGAAAGAAAATTGGCATTCTACGGATCGGAGCGTGGAAAGTCAGATCCCTTAATCGGGCAGGTAGGTTAGAAAATTTAAATGGATAGATTAAAGTTAGATATAGTGGGAATTAGTGAAGTTCGGTGGCAGGAGGAACAAGACTTTTGGTCAGGTGATTACAGGGTTATAAATACAAAATCAAATAGGGGTAATGCAGGAGTAGGTTTAATAATGAATAAAAAAAATAGGAGTGCGGGTTAGCTACTACAAACAGCATAGTGAACGCGTTGTTGTGGCCAAGATAGACACAAAACCCATGCCTACTACAGTAGTACAAGTTTATATGCCAACTAGCTCTGCAGATGATGAAGAAATTGATGAAATGTATGACGAGATAAAAGAAATTATTCAGGTAGTGAAGGGAGACGAGAATTTAATAGTCATGGGTGACTGGAATTCGTCAGTAGGAAAAGGGAGAGAAGGAAACATAGTAGGTGAATATGGATTGGGGGGAAGAAATGAAAGAGGAAGCTGCCTTGTAGAATTTTGCACAGAGCATAACTTAATCATAACTAACACTTGGTTCTAGAATCATGAAAGAAGGTTGTATACATGGAAGAATCCTGGAGATACTAAAAGGTATCAGATAGATTACATAATGGTAAGACAGAGATTTAGGAACCAGATTTTAAATTGTAAGACATTTCCAGTGGCAGATGTGGATTCTGACCACAATCTATTGGTTATAAACTGCAGATTGAAACTGAAGAAACTGCAAAAAGGCGGGAATTTAAGGAGATGGGACCTGGATAAACTGAAAGAACCAGAGGTTGTAGAGAGTTTCAGGGAGAGCATAAGGGAACAATTGACAGGAATGGGGGAAAGAAATACAGTAGAAGAAAAATGGGTAGCTTTGAGGGATGAAGTAGTGAAGGCAGCAGAGGATCAAGTAGGTAAAAAGACGAGGGCTAATAGAAATCCTTGGGTAACAGAAGAAATATTGAATTTAATGGACGAAAGGAGAAAATATAAAAATGCAGTAAATGAAGCAGGCAAAAAGGAATACAAACGTCTCAAAAATGAGATCGACAGGAAGTGCAAAATGGCTAAGCAGGGATGGCTAGAGGACAAATGTAAGGATGTAGAGGCTTATCTCACTAGGGGTAAGATAGATACTGCCTACAGGAAAATTAAAGAGACCTTTGGAGAGAAGAGAACCACTTATATGAATATCAAGAGCTCAGATGGCAAACCAGTTCTAAGCAAAGAAGGGAAGGCAGAAAGGTGGAAGGAGTATATAGAGGGTTTATACAAGGGCGATGTACTTGAGGACAATATTATGGAAATGGAAGAGGATGTAGATGAAGAAGAAATGGGAGATAAGATACTGCGTGAAGAGTTTGACAGATCACTGAAAGACCTGAGTCGAAACAAGGCCCCGGGAGTAGACAACATTCCATTAGAACTACTGATGGCCTTGGGAGAGCCAGTCATGACAAAACTCTACCATCTGGTGAGCAAGATGTATGAGGCAGGCGAAATACCCACAGACTTCAAGAAGAATATAATAATTCCAATCCCAAAGAAAGCAGGTGTTGACAGATGTGAAAATTACCGAACTATCAGTTTAATAAGTCACAGCTGCAAAGTACTAACGCGAATTCTTTACAGACGAATGGAAAAACTGGTAGAAGCGGACCTCGGGGAAGATCAGTTAGGATTCCGTAGAAATGTTGGAACACGTGAGGCAATACTAACCTTACGACTTATCTCAGAAGAAAGATTAAGAAAAGGCAAACCTACATTTCTAGCATTTGTAGACTTAGAGAAAGCTTTTGACAACGTTAACTGGAATACTCTCTTTCAAATTCGGAAGGTCGCAGGGGTAAAATACAGGGAGCGAAAGGCTATTTACAATTTGCACAGAAACCAGATGGCAGTTATAAGAGTCGAAGGGCATGAAAGGGAAGCAGTGGTTGGGAAAGGAGTGAGACAGGGTTGTAGCCTCTCCCCGATGTTATTCAATCTGTATATTGAGCAAGCAGTAAAGGAAACAAAAGAAAAATTCGGAGTAGGTATTAAAATTCATGGATAAGAAGTAAAAACCTTGAGGTTCGCCGATGACATTGTAATTCTGTCAGAGACAGCAAAGGGCTTGGAAGAGCAGTTGAACGGAATGGACAGTGTCTTGAAAGGAGGATATAAGATGAACATCAACAAAAGCAAAACGAGGATAATGGAATGTAGTCAAATTAAATCGGGTGATGCTGAGGGGATTAGATTAGGAAATGAGACACTGAAAGTAGTAAAGGAGTTTTGCTATTTAGGGAGTAAAATAACTGATGATGGTCGAAGTTGAGAGGATATAAAATATAGACTGGCAATGGCTAGAAAATCGTTTCTGAAGAAGAGAAATTTGTTAACATCGAGTAGAGATTTAAGTGTCAGCAAGTCGTTTCTGAAAGTATTTGTATGGAGTGTAGCCATGTATGGAAGTGATACATGGACGATAACCAGTTTGTACAGGAAGAGAATAGAAGCTTTCGAAATGTGGTGCTACAGAAGAATGTTGAAGATAAGGTGGGTAGATCACGTAGCTAATGAGGAGGTATTGAATAGGATTGGGGAGAAGAGAAGTTTGTGGCACAACTTGACTAGAAGTAGGGATCGGTTGGTAGGACATGTTTTGAGGCATCAAGGGATCACAAATTTAGCATTGGAGGGCAGCGTGGAGGGTAAAAATCATAGAGGGAGACCAAGAGATCAATACACTAAGCAGATTCAGAAGGGTGTAGGTTGCAGTAGCTACTGGGAGATGAAGAAGCTTGCACAGGATAGAGTAGCATGGAGAGCTGCATCAAACCAGACTCCATGAGCATAATATCAGTTGGAATATAATAAATCTTAAGACTCAGAAGCTTATGTCCACGATTCAGAATGCTTTTAGAAAATTCAGCTTGCCCTTTTCTCACATGGCATATTGCGAACTATGAATGAAAGACAACAGGCAGATTCCATACTTCTAGATTTCCAGAAAGCATTTGATATGCTGCCCCATTGCAGGCTGTTACAAACGGTATTTGCATAAGGCTTAAGTTCGTTTATATGTAAGTGGATCGAAGAACTCTTAAATAATAGAACCCAGTATATTCTCGACGGCGAGTGTTCAACAAACGCAAGGGTATCGTCAGGAGTGCCCTAGGGACGTGTGATAGGACCGCTGTTGTTCCCTGTATGCATAAATGATTTGGCTGAGAGGGTGGGCGGAAATCTGCGGTTGTTTTCTGATGATGCCGTGGTGTACGGTAAGGTGTCAAAGTTGAGTGACTGTAGGAAGATACAAGACAGACAAAATTTCTAGTTGGTGTGATGAATGGTATTTGGCCCTAAATGTGGAAAAATGTTAGTTAATGCAGATGAGTAGGAAGAGCAAACCTGTAATGTTTGATTACAATATTACTAGTGTCCTGCTTCACACAGTAAAGTCGTTTAAATATCTGGGCGTAATGGTTCAAAGTGATATGAGGTCGAACGAGCATGTGAAAACTATGGGAGGGAAAGAAACTGGTCGACTGCCGTTAATTGGGAGAATTTCGGAAAAGAGTGGTTCACCTGTAAAGGAGACCGCATTTAAGACATCTATGCGACCTGTCCTTGAGTAATGCTCGAGCGTTTGGGACCCATACTGAGTCGGATTGAAGAAAGACTGAAGCAATTCAGACGCGGACCGCCAGATTTGTTACCGGCAGGTTCAAACAACTCGTAAATATTACGGAGATGTTTCTAGAACTTAAATAGGAATCCCTGGAAGGAAGGAGACGGACTTTTCGAGAGACATTATTGAGAAAATGTAGAGAATCGACATCTGAAGCTGATTGCCGTACGATTCTACTGCCGCCAACGTAAAAGGTGATCATAATTAAAGTTAATCTTTCAAAACGCTGTAGAAATAACACCACAGGTCAGAATGACGTCAAATTGCAACGGAATATTATCGGAAAAGGGGGAAAACTTGTGGTAGAAGAAAAAAATACTGTTAAAATTGATCAATAGATAGCGCTGTATGTGTCATAATACGTAAATGAAAACAAATGTCATGCGCACGACCCTTTGAAGTTCGTATAAACACGCCGAGTACACGTCTTTTCCTCCTTTCGCGCCTGCGACGTTCACCGTGGCTCAAAGTAGGATCGCCCTCTGCTTGTCCAGCTGTATTGCAAGAGTGATGACTGTGCACAAGTCGCTCTGCAGAACTTACGGACACTGAAGGGTTTGAAAAAAGGCGTTGGTCCGATGACTGCCGAGGGTCTATAGAAAATGATTTGGAAATTCGAAAAGACGGATTCTTTTCGTGTGCAACCTGGTAGAGGGAGGAAACGAATTGATTCGACGTCAATGGAAGCAGTAGCCACAGCAATACAGAAGGAGACGAGTGGTGGTCTGCAAACGTGTAGTGCACGGAGAACTGCCCGAGCATTGGGCATACCCGTGAGCACGGCACGTAAAATCCTAGGAAACATCTTTCATTGCTATCCATACAACGTTACCCATGTGCACGAGTTGCTTCCTGTTGGCCTGCCAACAAGAGAGACCTTTGCTTTAGAATTTCCTGCTCGCATTGAAGTGGACAATGATTGGTCGTGGAAGATTTTGCGGACAGACGAAGCTCACTTCCATCTGACAGGATGTGTTAATACACAGAATTGTCGAATATGGGCAACGGGGAACACACACGCAAATCAGTCAGTACCACTCCATCCTAAAAAGGTCACTGTGCGGTGCGGGTTTACGGCATTATTTGTCATAGGGCCATATTTTTTCGAAGAGACAGGTACATCCGGTCCTGTTTAACTGGACTGTCTCTGGTAAGAGCTATGACTGTCGTTGGCGCAACCACGTCATTCCAGCTCTCCAACAGCGTGGATGTGTCGTTATGCAAGATGGCCCACCTCCGCACATTGCAAAATCCTGTTAAGCAGCTGCTGAAGAGCCATTTCGGAAATGCTAGAATTATCATCCGGCATTCCACTACAGCCTGCCCGTCCTGATCTTAATCCGTGTGACTCCTGGCTGTGGCGGTACCTGAACGATGTTGTGTTCAGTGTTCGGACTGCTAAGTTAGTTCCACTGAAGGCAGGCATTGCGCTACACATTCTGAGCGTGATACCCGAAACACTTCCACCCGTTGTGGAACACGCTGTTTCTCGAGCACAATTGTTGCAAAAAAAAACGGTAGACAGCATATTGAACACGTTTTGCGCTAGTCACACGAAAATTAATAACCCGATTTGATTTTGATTGATGCATTTTATGCGGTTTTTGGCCTCAGGACAATTAAAAAGTGATTTGAGTGATGCTTTTTATGATGGTTGTGGCCTCAGGACAGTTAAAAACGATTTTCCTATCCGATGTGATATGACCTTGCCATGGTGGTTGGGCTTAAGTATCTAACTGTATCACACCTGTACGCCCATGCACTCCGAGTAGTAAATTTTGCTTAACGACAAACGTACACCTTAGGCATTTTTGTATGATTCATTTGCCATTTGTAGTCGACCACTATTAAATTACGATGCTTACATCGCCACCTATTGCTACATTTTGTAACTTTTTATTTTTCTTCTGCCATACGTTTTGCCCCTTCTCCAATAATATTCAGTTGCAATCTGACGTCATTCTGAGTAGTGGTGTTACTTCTACAGCGTTTTGAAAGTTTAACTTTAGTTATAATCACCGTGTACATCGCGACTAAGAACAAGGAAGAGAAGATACGAGAATTTACTGCGTTTCCCCTCGCTCTGTTTGCGAATGAAACAGGACAGGAAATGACAAGTAGTTGTACAGGGTACCCTCCACCGCACACCGTTTGGTGACTTGCGGAATATCTATGTAGATGTAGATTCAGATGTAGATGTGGTATTATGCAACATGTGGGAAGCAGCGAGCGAATCAGCGGCTCCATGCCATAGAAGCGGCGGACTCTCTCCTCTGCACCATCTGTCGTAGTGCCGACGATGATCACCGATTCAACTGCATAGCCGTTGCGGATGTCTGGTTGTTGGCGCGACAAACGGTGGCGTGTTTTCTACAAGTGCCGCCGCTTGTTACTGACCCGGAGTGCTTTATCCATCCAGCTGTGGATACTTTTTGCCACAAAGTCTCGGTTTGTTCTCTGAAAAAAGGGCTGGACCTTGGTATATCGATATGGAGGTGTTCATCGCTTGCGCCTTGATTTTTGGCAGTACTTGCACACTGCACACGCGGAGGTTGGGCGGTGTTCCCGTTTTGCGAGTTGCCGACGCGGCAGGTGCCCGACCGACTCGGAACGAAACAAGACGTGCCTGCACCTTGTAGCCGGCCCGTTCAAAATGTTGAATGTGTGTGAAATCTTATGGGACCTAACTGCTAAGGTCATCAGTCTCTAAGCTTACACACTACTTAACCAAAACTATCCAAAGGACAAGCACACACAGCCATGCCCGAGGGAGGACTCGAACCTCCGCTGGGACCAGCCGCACAGTCCATGACTGCAGCGCCCGAGACTGCTCGGCTAATCCCGCGCGGCTAGCCGGCCCGTCTGCCATCCTTTACCACACTGCGTTGTTCCAGGGTCCAGATGGATGGATCAGTTTAAATTTGTTTTTCCGCTGTACATATATGAAAAACATGCAAACTAAAATAAAAATGAGCAATGTGCGGGTGCAGCACAGCTATAGGAGGGGCCCTGTCTCGGGATTTGAGCCCTGCCCACCTTATCTTCTGCAGCTTGAAGCTGACTGTGCCCCTAACAAAAATGATAAAGAAACGAGACTTAAGAAAATAAAAAAAAGGTTAAAAACAGTTGTTAGAGCACTTGCACGAAATAGGCAAGGGTTCCGAGCTCGAGTCTCAGTTCCATAGGCAATTTTAGTCTGCAACGTAGTTTCAACACTTACGCAACTGATCTTTTTGAGACATGAAAATGAATCTGTCCCCATATTGATGGTTTAATCACAGCTGGAAATTATCAGGTATGGTCCTGCAGCCTACAGTGTGCACTTACCTTCTTTCGATCGCGAAAATAACTTATTCCGTTTAATGTGTTACAGCCTCATACTTCTCACATAAGCAATTCGTTGTTGATCAAATCGTTGCCGGAGGAGAAAAAGGCTAAAAAATCCGAAAATCCCATGACGCCCTGTAAACAGAATACCAGACTGTTTTGATTTAAAACCTGTAGATCACTCTCTGTGCCACCAATTCACGCGCTTTACCTGCGTGTAAACAAAATACTAGATGTGTTCAAACAGTACCGAAACATTGGCTAGGAGAGGTACATTTATTGATTTGGATATACAGAACACTAATCCGCATCTAAGTAGCGTTCTGGGTAATTCACAAACTTCTCCCAGCGCTCCCGCCAATATTGGAAATACTTGTTGTTCTGGCGTAACCACAAGCACCGGAACGAAGATGAGGAACGCAAGACTAGAGAAGGCGGTGAGGAAACGTCGGCCACTGGTGTGCGGAATTGGACCGAGGCGCGCCACGAGCGCCTCCTTCAAGAAGTGAATATGAGCACCGATCCTGCCAGCCTCTGCGCTCAGATCGGCCCATCTGCAAACGGACATTCGTGCTACGCTATCATATAGTCGTGATCCGTATCAAGGACTTTGTGTATAGCAAGAACTTTATTGTTTTCATGTCGCCTCTTGCTAGCGACATTTGCTGTAACCAAAATTAAGTATTGTCAATTTGATTTTCAGAAATGACACTGCTAATTTGTTATTGTATAGCACTCCGAGAACGCCACATCCTTTAGATACCCTATGAGCACTGAGTGGGCTAGATCTCACACTTGTGGAACGTGTCTTTTGAATGTTAACAGGGTCGCCGCATTCACCACGATGCTTTTCCTCTACTTAGATTGTGTGGCTTACAGGGGCATTCTCAAACACCTTCATGTGACTGAAGGTTGGGGTTACCCTTGCCATTGTACACCATATCCCTTGCGGTTTCCACTCCGCGTCGCTTCCGCTCATTTGTCAGCAGTCTCGTTGCGAATTTCGCTGACGGTTGCTGCGTGGGCAAATACTCGACCACAACAGAATATGGCGATCCAACGTTTACTCCTACCTAGTTCGCGAGTTCTCGTTCTGTGCTACGATGGTTCTGCGTGACCAAAGCCAAAACTTGCTCATTGACATTGTCATTTCGGATTGTTGAGGATTTGCACGAACGTGGTTCGCTGACAAGAGATCAGGAGCCATCTATGAAGCAGCAGTTGTATTACTCATTTCTCCATGGGTAACTCGTGGCATCATAAACATGTTGAATCTTGTGAATGGATTTCATATGCACATCAGCAAGCTTCTGGCAAGACTGATACAACATCTACATCTACATTGATACTCTTCAAATCACATTTAAGTGCTTGGCAGACGGTTCATCGAATCACCTTCACAATTCTTTGTTATTCCAATCTCGTATAGCGCGCGGAAAGAATGAACACCCATAACTTTCTGTACGAGCTCTTACTTATTTTATCGTGGTGATCGTTCCTCCCTATGTAGGTCGGGGTCAACAAAATATTTTGGCATTCGGATGAGAAAGATGGTGATTGGAACTTCGTGAGAAGATTCGGTCGCAACGAAAAACGCCTTTTTTTTAACGATTTCCAGCCCAAATTCTGTATCATTTCTGTGACACTCTCCCTAATTTGGCAATAATACAAAACGTGCTGCCTTCCTTTGAACTTTTTCGATATACTCCGTCAGTCCTATCTGGTAAGGATTCCACACGGCGCAGCAGTATTCTAAAAGACAAGCATAGTGTAGGCAGTCTCCTTAGCAGGTCTGTTACATTTTCTAAGTGTCCCGACAATAAAACGCAGTCTTTGGTTAGCCTTCCCCACAACATTTTCTTTGTGTTCCTTCCAATTTAATTGTAGTACCTTGGTATTTAGTTGAATTTACGGCTTTTAGATCAGACTGATTTATCGTGTAACCGAAGTTTAATGAATTACTTTTAGCACTCATGTGGATGACCTCACACATTTCGTTATTCAGGGTCAACTGCCATTTTTGCACCATTCAGATATTTTCTCTAAATCTTTTTGCAGTTTTTTTATCTTCTGATGACTTTAATAGTCGATAAACGAAAGCGTCATCTGCAAACAACCGAAGACGGCTGCTCAGATTGTCTCCCAAATCGTTTATATGGATAAGGGACAGCAAAGGGAACGCCTGAAATCACTTCTGTTTTACACGATGACTTTCCGTCAGTTTCTACAAACTGTGACCTTTCTGACAGGAAATCATAAATCCAGTCACATAACTGAGACGGTATTCCATAAGCACGCAATTTCAATACGGGCCGCTTGTGTTGTACAGTGTCAAAACCCTCCCGGAAATCCAGAAATACAGAATGTTTCTGAAATCTTTTGTCAATAGCACTCAACACTTCATGTGAATAATGAGCTAGTTGTGTTTCACAGAGATGATGTTTCCTAAACCCATGTTGACTGTGTGTCAATAGACAGTTTTCTTCGAGATAATTCGTAATGCTCGAACACAATATATGTTCCAAAATCCGGCCACATTTCGACGTAAACGATATGGGCCTGTAATTTAGTGGATTACTCATACTACCTTTCTTGAATATTGGTGTGACCTGTGCAACTTTCCAGTCTTTGGTACGAATCTTTCGTCGAGTGAACGGTTGTATGAGACTGTTAAGTATGGAGCTAATGCATCAGTATACTCCGGAAGGAACCTAATTGGTATACAGTCTGGACCAGAAGACTTGCTTTTATTAAGTGAGTTAAGTTGCTTCACTACTCCGAGGATATTTACTTCTACGTCACTCATCGCTGCTTTCTTTATTACATCTTTTACAACCTACGAATCCGGACAAGCGCGCGCTACGCGTCCTCGCATGTAATTCAACTTCCAGTAACTGAGCTTTTTGCTGGCTGGATAAAATTCTTGATAACATACCTCTCCATAGAAGAAAGTCTGCCACATCCCACTGGTTTACGCAGGAATGAAGAAGGTATGGTACTTTCCGAACGCACCTCGTGCTATTACAAATGCAGAAATGAAGTTCGACATAATCGCACTCCAATATACAGCGACCCAATAACTATAATAATAAAAATAAAATGTCGAGTTCAGAACAGTCTTTGACCACAAAACTATCTTCATTATAAAATTATCGGTTCCGCTGTATGTCATCATCATCAAATCATATCGCCACTGAGGTAACATGAATTCCACGGATGAGCCCGACATTCTTAGTCTCTCTTTTCTTTCTAAAAACGCGGTAATCTGAAAAATTTACTAATACTGAAATTTGCAGTGGCATTTCGTACGATACTGCGAAACAGACTAAAAGTTTTGAAAGCAACAAATAAAGACTGCGAGCGTTTTGTAGTTACCCACCGCGGCACTAGAACGTAACGTCAGTGTCTCAAAGTACTGCTGTCTCAAACACGAGCCTTTGCATAACATTAATTCCCAGCCGCAGAAAAACATATGGAGAAACAACTAGTTTAGCCGAAACGACGGTTTTTCAGCAAAACTGTCCACAGCGATGAACGTTCCAAAATTTGCGCTACTTACCAAATGAAATATATTCTGCTTTTACTTTTTACTCCTGCATCTGGAACTTTTAACCCTTAAAAGGCATTATTTTGCACCTCGGAACTGACAAAATATTAGAATAACGTGTGTTTTCCTCACGAGGAGTAATTAAAGTGCTGTTAAACGCTGAGTTCGATGCTTTCAATCTGAGGTCTCCATTAAGACCAGTAATTGCAGAACATAAATGAAATCTTGAGGGGAATACACTTTGAGTAATAATTTATCGATGGCACTTAACGCATTGCAGCGGCTGACGTCCACATTCAGAAAGCATTGGTCCTCTTTATTGTCTCTCATAGCAAAAACATTTGCAGGCCTTACCTGCTGTTACACCTGCACAAGCATTCGACTTATTTCCGGCGCTCGAAAACGAAAACAGTCTCCTGATATGAGCACATGATTTCGGTTGACATGTTTCGAAAAGTTCACAGTTTCATTAACTTATTGTTTCCTCTCTTTGAAAGAAAACATTTTTCAATTACAGAGTCGTTGCCGATTGCACAAGAATGTACTGCTTTTATACATGTGGTACCTAAAGGAAAGGGTTTTGATAAGCTTTCAATGTTCCAAGATAGCCAAACAGAGACAAAGAAACAATGAAAATCTTAAAAATATTACTAACACAGTCCATCCTCTGTCTTTTCATATTTCACTTTGCTTATTTAAATTTCGGAGTCGCAGCTTCGTCAGCAGAGATTCTGGTTTTATAAGGACCTTCATTGCGATTTCAGCGCGTCAGAAACGCATATCTGTAAATTATGATGATTTCTGCTGTTTGACGGCCCAATGAAGTAATCTGCACTCGTTGCTTGCTTATTCATATAACATATGAATATATCTAGTTTTATCTACGAAAATAGTGTGTCTCTTAGGATGCAGTGAGGACTGTGTGTGTAGCTTCGTGTTTTCTAATGTTTATGATGATAATGATGACTTGAGTCGATGGCACACGTTCACTCATCGTTAGAGACCACGTTGAGAGAAGGACTGGCAACTGCGGGATTGATTGCGCTTGCCGATTATACGGACAGCTTCTCTCGAGAGGTAACCAATGACTAATTTTCTTTGAGACCATACGAAAACCGTGTTTTGCAAAACCTCACTCGACTATCGCATACGTGTAGACAATAGGATCCAGTGGCATTGTACGTAGACAGGATGCTTCAGCATTTCTGCCGTAGTATGATACAGTATTGCATTTTCTCTTGTGATTAGGTAGTCCATGTTTAAAGAGCTATTTTTTAAGCATGGCATATGAATAAACACAGAAAAAAGTCTGTCAACACAATAACACATCTGACGCATTAGGGTTGTCGATTTACTCAAACGATTTGTCATGGTACCCTTTTGGTTACGTAATTCAGTCGTGAGACATAATGACCGACGGTTATTTGTTAATATCAAAACCTCACTACCATATTCCTCTCTTGCTGACTGGTGCACATTACGTCTGCTTTTCGAGTCATAACCCTAGAGTCACGAAAGAAGATGCTCAAAGGGTTAGAATATTCACAAAATAAAATAGATACCGCTACAAAATCGTAACTGGGAAAGATGTTACGAAGAACTATAAGACATTCAATATGACACAGTTCTACTATCAGCCAGCCCTCACACTAAATTGTAGGTTACAAGGATATGCACGTCATTCTGTTGAATCCGACTACTTGGGTGATAAATCACCGTTACCAATAAGTGTACTGTGACGCGAAGGCATTGCTTTTAAGGCTGGCGTATGTTGTAACTGTTGTCTGTTTAACACATGTCATGTTACGTGTAGAACAGTTTAAACATTCATGTAACTAAAAACAGCATGATACACTGAAGCGCCAAAGAAACTGGTATAGGAAAACGTATTAAAATTCAGAGACATGTAAACAGGTAGTACACGGCGTGCGGTCGGCAACACTTACATAAGACAACAAGTGTCTGGCACAGTTGTTAGATCGGTTACTGCAGCTACTATGGCACGTTATCAAGATTTAAAGAATTTTGAACGCTGTTTTATAGTCGGCGCACGAGCGACGGGACACAGCATCTCCGAGGTAGCGTTGAAATGGTTATTTTCTCGTACGATCATTTCACTAGTGTACTGTGAATATCAGGAATTCGCAAAATCATCAAATCTCCTACATTTCTTCCGCCGGAAAAAGATCCTGCAAGAATGGGACAAACGACAACAGAAGAGAATCGAAAATTACTGCAGATTTCAGTGATGGCCGATCACTAAGTATCTGCGTGCGAACCATTGAACAAAACATCATCCATATGGGCTTTTGGAGCCGAAGGCCCACTCGTGTACTCTTATAGACTGCACGACACAAAGCTTCACGCCTCGCCTGGACCCGTCAATATCGACATTAGACTGTTGTAGACTGGAAACATGTTGCCTGGTCGGAAAAGTCAAGTTTCAAATTGCATCGAGCGGACGAACGTGTACGGGCATGGAGACAACCTCATGAATCCATGGGCCCTGCATGTCAGCAGGGAATTTTTCAAGCTGGTTAGGGCTCTGTAATGGTGTGGGACGCGCGCAGTTTGAGTGTTAAGGGGCCCTGATACGTCTAGATACGACTCTGGCGGGTGACACGTACATAAGCATCGCTTCTGATCACCTGCATCCATTCATGTCCACTGTGCTTTCCGACTTGGAAAATCTCGACAGGACAATGCGACAATCCACACGTCCACTATTGATACAGAGTGGCTCTTGAGACACCCTTTTGAGTTTAAACACTTCCACTGTCTCCAAACTCCCCAGACGTGAACGTTATTGAGTATATCTGGGATGCCTTGCAACGTTCTGTTCAGAAGAGATCTCCATCCCCTCGTACTCATCCGGATTTATGGACAGCCCTGCGGGATTCATGGTGTCATATCCCTCCAGCACTATTTCAGATATTAGTCGAGTGTATGCCTCATCGTATTAAGGCACCTCTGTGTGCTCGCTGCCCGTATACGATATTACCCAAGTCTACCAGTTTCTTTGGCGTTTCAGGGACACGCGACCAGGAGGACACACCACTTGCTCAGATTGTGAAAATATCGTCTCATGAAGTTGACCCAGGGACAAAAGTTTAAATTTCCTATTTTCCTGTTCTATGGCATGTCAGAGTGCTTTCACTTCCCGGCTGTTTGTGGGTTCGTGCAGGTATCAACTTAAGACGCCGCCGCTACTTGAGCTTCATTTGTTACGACAGTCGCACACCTCCACCGGATACAGAGATTAGTCCTGATCGGTGGCGTGTCATCAGAGTCGATGTGTTCTTGTGGTCAGTGTTCCACTTTCAGGAAAATTGCGAGCATAATTCACTAGCAATGCTGTAGGAACCAGTTGTTGCCGTTCCCTCCAGCTACTTACGTACACCTACCTTACTTGAATAGTTACTGCCAACAAACCTTCTGGATCAATATATTTCAAAACTTAACAAGCCAGAAATTACATATTAGTAAATTTAAAGACAAGGGACAACAATTAATTAGCAACGTCAAGAAATCGATTTACAGTTGTAATGTTAAAAGCCGCCTATATTTCTTTTTATTGCCATATGCCATGGACTTCTCGAAACTATTCTTTTCTGAGTCATCAGTCTTCTGAGAAGTTTGATGCGGCCCGCCGAGAATTCATCTCCTGTGCCAACCGCTTTATCCCGGAGTAGCACTTGCAACATACATCCTAAATTGTTTGCTGAATTTATTCCAATCCCTGTCTTCCTCTGCAATTGTTACCCTCTGCAGCACTCTATAGTACTAAGGAAATTATTTCCTGAAGTCTTATCTGATGTCCTACAATCCTGTCGCTTTTTCTTGTCAGTGTTTTCTACATATTTCTTTCCTCACCGATTCTGAGGAGAGCTTTTTCATTTCTTACGTTAACATTCAGCTATTTTCAACATTCTTCTGTGGGACCACATCTCAAATACTTTGATTCTCTTCTGTCCCGGTTTTCCCGCAGTTCATGGTTCACTACCATACAATGCTGTGCTCCAAACGCACATTCCTAGAAATTTATTTCTCCAGTTATGTCGATGATTGAAACCAGTAGATTTCTCTAGGTAACGAAGGTCATTTTTGTCAGTGCATGTCCTCCTTGTTCCGTCCGTCATGGGTCATTGTGCTGCCTAGGTGGCAGAATTGCTCAACTTCAGTTATTTCGTTATCACCAATCCTAATTTTTTTGTTTGTTACTGCTTTCGTTTCTGCTACTCCTCATTCCTTTGGTTCAAAAATGGCTTTGAGCACTATGGGCCTCAACTGCTGAGGTCATTAGTCCCCTAGAACTTAGAACTAGTTAAGCCTAACTAACCTAAGGACATCACAAACATCCATGCCCGAGGCAGGATTCGAACCTGCGACCGTAGCGGTCTTGCGGTTCCAGACTGCAGCGCCTTTAACCGCACGGCCACTTCGTCCGGCACTCCTTTGGTCTCTCTCCCATTTACTCTCAATCCATAACTTGTATTCATTAGACTGCTCATTCAATTCAGCACATCCTGTAATTCTCCTTTACTTTCACTGAGGATAGCAATGTCATCATCCAGCCTTATCATTGATACAAATTCACCTTTAATTTTCATTCCAGTCTTCACCGTTTCTTTTATTTCCATCATTACTTCTCCGATGTACAGACTGAACAATAGGGGCGGAAGACTACATCCCTGTCTCTAATAATCTCTTTTATATGCCGAGCACTTCCTTCTTGGTCTTTCACTCTTATTATTCTCTCTCGTACATGCTGTATATTACTCGTCTCTCCCTAGAGCTTACAACTATTTCTCTTAGAATATCTGACATCTTGTTCATATGACGTTGTAAAAAAATTTTCCCACGTCGAAAAATCGGATGAAGGTGTCTTCCTATCGAACGATGTAATGCAGTAATTTGTCCGGCGGCTTACCGATTTTAGACTTCGTGATTCAGACATCCTTGTGAATTTCGATGTTGTCTCTTTATTTACGAGTAATCCTTCTAACGTATTGGTCAGATATTTGACACGAAGACAACTAACCCTTTTAGGTACGTCCTGACGTCAACATACTCTCTCTTCGTCGGTGCATATTACGAGCACACGGAAGTAGTAGCCATGGGGAGTTCACTTTCACCAGTCGTCACCAACTTGTTCATGGAACATTTCGAGGAGGAAGCCCTGGATTCAGCGCAGTGGCATCCTACCTGTTTGTTCCGCTATGTTGACAACACCTTTGTCATATGGCCGCAAGGTAGAGACAAGGTAAATGGTTTCCTCATACATCTCAGTTCCATACACAAGAACATCAAGTTCACCATGGAAGTCGAAGTGCATGGAGTGATCACCTTTCCGGATGTCCTGGCTAAAAGAAGAGCAGACGGCGCATTGGGAGCCAGCGTGTACCTTAAGAAAACACACACCGACCTTTACTTACATGCAAACCGCTGCCATCATCCAGCGCAGAGGAACTTCGTCCTCAAAAAATTGGTTAACAGGGCCTGTACCGTCTGACAAAGACAGCCTGAACTAAGAACTTGAACATCTGGGGTCGGTTTTCCGGAACAACGGCGACGCAGAGATCAAATTCGGAGAGCTCTACGTCCCACACCGACTGTACAACCAGTGGAAACAGAAAAGGAACCTCAACACAATTGGGTAATTGCATTTATTCCGTTCTGTGGCGTCTCATCGGAAAAGATAGGTCGAATTCTTCAAAAAAAGTCAAGTGAAGACTGTCTTCCGCCCACCAATTAACACACAGGCACTGTTTCTAGGACTACGGAAATCTGGAGTCTACTAGAACCCCTGCAAATGTAGCATGACTTCCGTAGGTCAAACAGTGTGTACTATGGAAGATCGTTGCCAAGAACATCAATGGTACACCAGACTGTAGCAATCTAACAAGTCGGCGATTGCTGAACATTGCCTCTCTGAATTACACAGAATGAATTACGACGAGACGAAGGTTCTGACACAGACGTCCAAATACTAGGACTGTGTCATTAAAGAATAATATAAATTTCGGGGACTGATGATCAATATAGCTGTTGCATCCTTAGCAAGGCATGAGAACTTGCTTTGAATCCGATAAACGAGAAGGAAGACATCCCACCACGAACTGACTTCGAGAACAGACAGAGATACTCAGAAGACGCCCCCGGCACGCGCCCCTGGGTGCGGACCGCCAACGGAACGGATGCTGGACGCTCCGCGCCTGAGTGAGGACCGCGTTCAGAACACCCGGAGGAGTGGAAGAGATAAAAGCCTGGCGCCGGCACCTCGCCGGTCAGTTCGTCAGCAGCTCCTGATGATGGCAACGTGGTCGCTTGCCGAAATATTGTGCCCGTTGGACAGTAACACCCGGCTGTTCACCTATGAGCTCTTCCGTTACTTTGAAAGGAGTATACTGGGGCACATTTGTATAAGATCGCAGACCCAGAGATACTGGTTCTGGTCCGAGATTATTATAGTGTTGGAGTAAGAGAGCGCTCGGGCGCACAGTTGTAGATGGCTGTCTGTGAGCGAAAGAAGATAGAGTAGCAGCTTCGTGGGTGTGCTTACTCTGTGTTTTTGTTAACAAAACTTTATACGAACTGATTGGGCAATGCAGCTCCAAATAACAATAAAGAAACACGGTCCCTGCAAAATACATGCAGCCCCTTAGGCACAGAGGAATCTATCCCTGTTCAAAACAGATAACTTTTGTCCCTGTGCACATAACAATAAATTAAATTGTCTTACCTCTAGAGCAGCAACGGAGTAACGCGACATTTTCTAGTCTCTCACGAAAAACAATAATTTGCTAGCTGCAGGTTCAACAGTCTGCAATGCTGGCCATAATAGTACTTGAAATGCACGTGAAATTCTTTTGAGCGTTTAAGAAACATCCAACTTCTTTGAAAAAACATTCGACCTGGAACGGGTGGCGGTACTGATTGTGGTGAATGAGTAACACTAAGTTTCTTTAACAAAATCATATTGCAAGTGAAGTTCGTCTTTTCAGAAGTATCTGACAACTGAAATTACATTACTGACAACTGGTGCACAAATAATGACATTTAAACACCTAATTACAAAAGTAAATTACGTATTTAGCCTTATCATTAAATCAGTATACGTACATTCTGGATTTACTTAACAATTTACAGTTATCATCCAACTCATTTATGCTAACGCGCTGGCAAAACAAGACTCATAAATAAGTAACATCTTTACCGTGCTTGCGTTAAGACTTTTGCTTCCATGTTAAACAATATTGACATACCTACATTACTCTAACAATTGGTGGCTTCACACAGCACAACACAATAACTGCCTACGCCATCGTCTTTCCGTCACAGCTACCTGCAACTGTGTGCTAAGCGTTCTCTTACTCCAACACCATAATCTCAGACCAAAAACAACATGTTTGTCTCAGTGGTCGCACACACTCAGCGATCCGCAGTATAAGGCCTATCAGAGATATACATCGTTTGTAATATCATAGTTTCAGTTTAGTTTACATGAATGTTCATATCATTTTCGGGTGCCATATACACGTGTGCCCCAGTAGACTCCTCTCACAACCCTCCTGCAGGGTTCAACAAATTTGACACGTATTTGGAAGTACCTTGTACAAGAAATGTGTGGTAATTTGTGTAACTCTATAACATCATTAAACTCGAAAGAATTCATAGTGCTCAGGTGCACTAGTATAAATCATAATCTGGTTATATTATGAGTAAATGGTCGCATAAACAAGTTTTCTGATAAATAAATCATATAAGGCAAAATCAGTTTACAGTTCTAATCGTGAAGGTAATGGTACAGAATTGGGCAAGTGAAAGGAAGAGTCATGGCTGAAGCCTACGAGTATGTTGAAGTGACTGCTTCATAAAGTCCATTTCCTTTTGTTTTGTGCAGGTTCAACAATTTAGTAGTGAGCAGTGTGGATTGCATTCAGTGTACCAATACATCTGAACTCCATATAATTTTTCTCAGTTAGGTGTACAGATGCAATAGGTAATCGGCAACAGTTAACTTGACATCCACTGAATGGCGACAGGTGGCCTTTTCAGTTGAATCTCGTTCTATGATTCATTCTTCTATGACGCATCTGCGTGAAAGTTCTGAAAGCAAACACCATGAAACAATCACTGAAAGGGGCCAGGCCGGAGGAAGGAGCGTTATGGCATTTGTGGCATTGCCTGGGTAATCTGGTCATTTTTTGGGAGACACAGTGGATCAACGCAAGTATGCATCTTTCCTTCAGTACCATGTCCAACCCTACATGCCGTATGTTTTTCTTCTGTACGATGGAATCCACCAGCAGGACAATGCAATGTGTCACACAGCTAACAGAGTACCTGCTTGGTTCAAATAGCACCAGAATGAGTTTATCGTCCTCTCCTGTCCATAAAACTACCTCGATTTAAGCCCAGTCGAGAATCCGTAGGACCACCTCGATCGGGCTGCTCGCGTCATGAATCCTAAACCGAGAAACCTAGCGCAGTTGGCGGTGGACTGCACATGACTCCACAACCCTATCTGCACTTTCCAGAACCTCACGTTTCGCAGCTATCAGCATGGAAAATGGTGGTTTCCCAGGCTTATGACAGGTGGTCACCTTAATGTGCCTGTTCAGTGTACTTGCCTCATTCTTCCCGGTTTAGCTTGAGTTAGTGTGATGCACGCATTCGGGAACCAGGTGTCGAGTTTATTACTAAACTTTCCACTTAAAGGCGAGATAAACCGTATTTCTTAAGTGGATGCTCACATTCAGAAACTGAGTGGTGAGTGGAATACTGAACTTTCTGCTTTTAAGGTGAGCTAAACCTTCTTTCGCAGGTCTGGCTGATGTAGAATTTTTGAAAATGTGAATAGGATTTTGATTCTGAACTGTTGTAGGTGCTGAGGAATGGAAACAGGTTTGTTTAAATGTTAATATTATGTGCGTGTGATGAATTTGAAATGTTAATATCAGTATTTTTTAGGCTGCTGTCAGGTGATGGACAATACGTAAATGTTACGACAAAAGTGAACAGACTAAAACGAAATCCAACCACCTGCCCCGCCACAAACGGGAAATTAGCCGTGCCATGTGCAATAAAATCAGCATTCGCCCCAAGTGATTTAATCATGGGTAACCTAATCCGTGTCCGCCCCCGGTAGCTGAGTGGTCAGTGTGACAGACTGTCAATCCTAAGGGCCCGGGTTCGATTCCCGGCTGCTTCGGAGATTTTCTCCGCTCAGGGACTGGGTGTTGTGTTGTCCTAATCATCATCATTTCATCCCTACCGACGCGCAGGTCGCCGAAGTGACGTCAAATCGAAAGCCCTGCACCAGGCGAACGGTCTACCCGACGGGAGGCACTAGCAACACATTTCCATTTTACCTAATCCGTGCTTCGCACGCATAAGTACAAACATCTAATGGAAGGATTCTTCATACAGAACTGATTCATGAATACACTCTGCCCGAGAGTGCTGTACTCTTATGTCGTGTGCTCCCTCTTTTCAGGCCTTTGGGGCTATCTCGTGACAGTGGCCCTGTCATCTCGCATAACGGAACAACCTGCAGCGAGGGAGGAGAAACAGACGATGTTTGCAAGCGTTCATTGCGTACACAATCAACTTTCTTTAACACACTTTGTGCCTGAAGCTTTTGGAGAATGCTTTCCTTTTATGAACGGGAGGATTAAAAATAAACCACACACTCCGAGTCGTCAATACAGGGCACGTCAGAGGAAGTAACAGGAGAGGAGATTCATCAGCTCGTACAGCCACAAAGGAGTTACGTGGGCTTCAGTCAACAAGAAGAGATGAACGCCACCACCAAAAGCGGCTCTGCGAGTGTGCTTTGCTCGTCCGTTCATTCATTTTCGCCGACGCTTCTGATGGAGGGACTTGTTCAAAGCGCTTTGCTGGTGACACAAGGTGTATCATACGACCTCGGATATTCAGCAGGAGTTTTTTACTCGCGGGCACTGCACTCGGACTATGTTTCGCTAAGCCACTACTTTGATCCCGAACAGCACTCCGATTTTATCGTTCAGATCGCCACGTTCGTTCGATATCGCATAAGGTCTGAGCCAAAGGGACTGTCGCGTTAACATCTGTTTGCTGTCGAAACTGCCACGGTTGTGTAGCGTCTCATGTGAACGCGTCTCGTGTAAACATCGTTCGGTACGCCGTGCAACTTTTCCGAACGTATGGGCTGCCTGAGCCACCATGTTACTCAAACTACGTTATTTTAATATGTTAGAAACCGATAATTATCATCGTATGAGAAACTATAGTGGCCTGTAACTACAATATCTCGTAGGTTGAAATTAATTCGGGACTAGATTAAGGAAAAATAAAGAAATGATAATATGGTGGTTTTAATGCCTCAGGCATTCCACCTAGCATCCTCCCAGCTCGAGTACAACACATACAACCGTTGTACAATCCTGTGAAACTCTCAGAAAAGGCCTTCTGTGGGACGTTTTTCAATTTGTGCCGTCATATTGGCTTGAACTGTTATGTCGTCAAAGCTTTGACCCTCTATGTGAAAATCTGGGTGGTGTCCTTCTGTTGTAGGTTCGTATTGATAACACGAAGTCCCGTCGCCCTCTATATTTCTCCCGAAGAGACTTTTCGGCATTTTGCGCTACAATAGAGTCTCTGCAGGAGTCCATGGGTGTAGTGGTGTGTCGGGACACAATGTGCACACACTTTTCTCTCCTTCAAAGTATTCTGGATGTACTGGAAACATGATTTAGAGATACCACTCCACTGCGATTTGCGACACATCAACGTTGACACTCGCGGCTCTACATCCACTACTTATCACGGACTGTTCACAACTGTCGGTCGATTGCATATGTGTTGTTTACAGTTGTTATTTGAAGCTGCCTGCGTAGTTGCGGCGCTTGCGTCGCTAGTATGCCAGGAATAATTCAGTCTTGAAATTTTTGTACTGACGCTGTTTTGACAAATCCCCCTAAAAGTTTATTCGCCTTCCATATAGACGGAGCTGCACTGGACTCAGGTTACCCATTTCGAGTCTTGAGAATGGAAGGAATTTTTATCGTCGTTAATTATCTTGAGGCAACAGTCTGGATGATTGACTCATCTGGCCTTGTAACATTAACCAAAACGGCCTTGCTGTGCTGGTACTGCGAACGGCTGAAAGCAAGGGGAAACTACAGCCGTAATTTTTCCCGATGACATGCAGCTTTACTGTATAATTAAATGATGATGGCGTCCTCTTCGGTAAAATATTCTGGAGGTAAAGTAGTCCCCCATTCGGATCTCCGGGTGGGGACTACTCAAGAGGACGTCGTTATCAGGCGAAAGAAAACTGGCATTCTACGGATCGGAGCGTGGAATGTCAGATCCCTTAATCGGGCAGGTAGGTTAGAAAATTTAAAAAGGGAAATGGATAGGTTAAAGTTAGATATAGTGGGAATTAGTGACGTTCGGTGGCAGGAGGAACAAGACTTTTGGTCGGGTGATTACAGGGTTATAAATACAAAATAATAATTCCAATCCCAAAGAAAGCAGGTGTTGACAGATGTGAAAATTACCGAACTATCAGTTTAATAAGCCACAGCTGCAAAATACTAACGCAATTTCTTTACAGACGAATGGAAAACTGGTAGAAGCGGACCTCGGGGAAGATCAGTTAGGATTCCGTAGAAATGTTGGAACACGTGAGGCAATACTAACCTTACGACTTATCATAGAAGAAAGATTAAGAAAAGGCAAACCTACGTTTCTAGCATTTGTAGACTTAGAGAAATCTTTTGACAACGTTAACTGGAATACTCTCTTTCAAATTCTGAAGGTGGCAGGGGTAAAATACAGGGAGCGAAAGGCTACTTACAATTAGTACAGAAACCAGATGGCAGTTATAAGAGTCAAGGGGCATGAAAGGGAAGCAGTGGTTGGGAAAGGAGTGAGACAGGGTTGTAGACTCTCCCCGATGTTATTCAATCTGTATATTGAGCAAGCAGTAAAGGAAACAAAAGAAAAATTCGGAGTAGGTATTAAAATCCATGGAGAAGATATAAAAACTTTGAGGTTCGCCGATGACATTGTAATTCTGTCAGAGACAGCAAAGGACTTGGAAGAGCAGTTGAACGGAATGGACAGTGTCTTGAAAGGAGGATATAAGATGAACATCAACAAAAGCAAAACAAGGATAAAGGAATGTAGTCAAATTAAATCGGTTGATGCTGAGGGGATTAGATTAGGAAATGAGACACTGAAAGTAGTAAAGAGTTTTGCTATTTAGGGAGTAAAATAACTGACGATGGTCGAAGTAGATAGGATATAAAATGTAGACTGGCAATGGCAAGGAAATCGTTTCAGAAGAAAAGAAATTTGTTAACATCGAGTATAGATTTAAGTGTCAGGAAGTCGTTTCTGAAAGTATTTGTATGGAGTGTAGCCATGTATGGAAGTGATACATGGACGATAACCAGTTTGGACAAGAAGAGAATAGAAGCTTTCGAAATGTGGTGCTACAGAAGAATGCTGAAGATAAGGTGGGTAGATCACGTAACTAACGAGGAGGTATTGAATTGGATTGGGGAGAAGAGACGTTTGTGGCACAACTTGACTAGAAGAAGGGATCGGTTGGTAGGACATGTTTTGAGGCATCAAGGGATCACAAATTTAGCATTGGAGGGCAGCGTGGAGGGTAAAAATCGTAGAGGGAGACCAAGAGATCAATACACTAATCAGATTCAGAAGGATGTAGGCTGCAGTAGATACTGGGAGTCGAAGAAGCTTGCACAGGATAGAGTAGCATGGAGAGCAGCATCAAACTAGTCTCAGGACTGACGACCACATCAACAACAATTATCTTGAATCGCTGCGTAGATGGGTTTAATTTTGTGCTCTAATCAGCCATGTTATAAGTATCCAGTTAAAAGGGGTGGCTCTCTGCTATGACTCCACAGGGTAAACTCGTTGCTGTGGCTTGTAAATTAGCGTATCCATAGTGGTAAATGAGCTGGTGAATCATACCATACGATGTACATTCCAATTGCAATGGGAGATGGACCAGATGCAAAGAGGTTCCACACTTCACTGATAACTATTTCTCTCCTTGTCAATGTTTCTTATTATTTCTTTTTTTATCTAAATTCTCCTCATTTAATTGAAGATGTGATGATGTGTAACATGAGAAAATAATTTCATTTATAAAAACGGAGAACATCAAGTAAAAGACAGCAATCGCCGAGCTTCAAAGAACGTATTTGATACATCGATACATCAATACGTCCAGAAACTGTGTATGTGGCGCATGTAGAGCCACTGAAAAATATGAAGGTGTCGTATTCATTTGTCATCTTTTCGTTAATTTGTCTCTTGTTCGTGGGAGCTCAAGCTGAGCATATCTGAGTTAGGTGAGTTAGGTAACCTCCTAATTGTTTGGTGCATATATTTTAAAATCCATCGTTACCTCGAACCTCAACTTGTCTCCTTATCATTTATTTAATTAAAATTGTAATTTACATATATTGCAGGGAAAAACAAGTGAGGATGACGGCGGATGGTTCAAAGACGAACGACCGGACACTGTTGGTGTTCTTTTATTTATTGTTTTTTCAATTAAGAGTCAGAATCCCCAGATATACTTTGTCCGATCATTTACCTAATATGTGCAATATTTTATTATGATAATTGCATGGGTCTTAATCGGTTACCGTTTCTGAACAAAGACACCAGTCAGACTACTCATTGGCCTAATGTAATGCAAATGGTTCTGAAAAAATCCGAAGATGGCCTACAGAGGGTAACAGAAAAACTAAAATCATAGAAACTTGTAAGAGCTGCACTTCATCATACTACATGGGGAGAAATTATCCATCCTCACTTTGGGCTCTTCCATGTCGCTACCATCGTGCCATGCTGAGTTGCATAACATTTAGTCTTGGTCTTCAGTCCAAAGACTGGTTTGATGCAGCTCTCCATGCTACTCTATCGTGTACAAGCCTCTTCGTCTCAGAGTAACTCCTGCAGCCTACATCCTTCTGAATCTGCTTAGGGTGTTCATCTCTTGGCCTCTCTCTACGACTTTTACTCTCCACGCTTCCCTCCAATCCTAAATTAGTAATCCCTTGATGTCTCAGAATGTGTCCTGCCAATCGATCCCTTCTTATGGTCAAGTTGCGCCACAAATTCCTCTTCTCCGCAATTCTATTCAATACCTCCTCATTACTTACGTGATCTACCCATCTTATCTTCAGCATTCATCTGTAGAACCGCATTCAAAAGCTTCTATTGTCGTCTTGTCTAAACTGTTTATCGTCCATGTTTCACTTCCATACATGGCTACGCTCCGTACAAATTCTGACAGAAAAGACTATCTGACAGTTAAATCTCTACTCGATGTTAATAAATTTCTCTTCTTCAGGAACGCTTTCCTTTCCATTGCCAGTATACGCTTTATATCCTTCCTACTTCGCCATCACCAGTTATTATCCTGCCCAAACAGCAAAGCTCATCAATTACTTCCTAATCTAATTCTACAGCATCACCAATTTTAATTCGACTACATGCAATTATCCTAGTTTTGCTTTTATTAATGTTCATATTATATCCTCCTTACAAGACACCGTCCATTTGGGTCAACTCCCCTTCCAGGCCCTTTGCTGTCTTTGATAGAATTACAATGTCATGGGCAAACCTCAAGGTTTTTATTTCTTCTCACTGGGGTTTAATTCCTATTGTAAATTTTTCTTTTGTTTTCTTTACTGCTTGCTCAATATAAAGATTGAATAATATCGTCGATAGGCTACAACCCAGTCTCATTCCCTTCTCAACCACTGCTTCCCTTTCATGCCCCTCGACTCTTATAACTGCCATCTCGTTTCTGTACAAATAGTAAATAGCCTTTCGCCCCCTGTATTTTATCCCTGCCGCATTCACAATATGAAAGAGAGTGTTATACGTCTGCCTTTCCATAACCTATCTTCTACGAGAAGTCGTAGGGTCAGTACTGCCCCGCGTATTCCTACATTTCTGTGGCATTCAAACTGATCTTCCCTGAGGTAGGCTTCTACCACTTTTTCCATTCGTCTGTAAAGCATTCGTGTTAGTATTTTGCAGCTGTGACTTATTAAAATGCTGTTTCGGTAACTTTCACATCTGTCAGTACCTGCTTTCCTTTGAATTGGTGTTACCATATTATTCTTGAACTGTGAGGGTATTTCGTCTGTCTCATACATCTTGCTCATGATGGAAGAGAATATTCACGGGTGGATCGTCCCAGGCTATTAGTAGTTCTAACCTAATATTGTCTGCTCCCGGAACTTTGATTCGACCTACAGTACGTCTTTCAGTGCTCTGTCGAATTGTTTACGCAGTATCATATCTCCCATCTCATCTTCATCTACGTCCTCTTCCATTTCCATAATACTGTTCTCAAGCACATCGCCCTTGCGTAAACCCTCTACATACTTCTTGCACCTTTTCGTTTTCTCTTCTGTGATTAGGACTGGTTTTCCATTTCAGGTCTTGATATTCATAAAGGTGGTTCTCTTTTCTTCAAAGACCTGTTTAATTTTCCTGTGGGTGGCATCTAAATCTACATCTACATCTACGTCTATGTGATTACTCCGCTACTCACAATAAAGTGCCTGACAGAGGGTTCGATGAACCACCTTCAAGCTGTCCCTCTACCGTTCCACTCTCGAACGGCACGCGGGAAAACCGAGCACTTACATTTTTCTGTGCGAGCCCTGATTTTTCTTATTTCATCGTGACGATCATTCCTCCCTATGCAGGTGGGTGATAACAGAATATTTTCGCAATTGGAAGAGAAAACTGGCGATTGAAATTTCATGAGAAGATCCTGTCGCAACGAAAAACGCCTTTGTTTTAATGATTGCCACTCCAATTCACGTATTATGTATGTGACAGTATCTCCCCCCTTTCGCGATAATACAAAACGAGCTGCCCTTTTTTGTACTTTTTCGACGCCCTCCGTCAGTCCCACCAGTTGAAATAAATAATATCGTTAGACGAACTTCGCCAAAATTGATGACTCCCACGCGTTATATAGGATATAAACAGAGCATGAGCAGCGTTGATCTCTCTCCAAAACCAAATGCGATAAACGTGTCTACAAAAAGAATGCAGGAAGAGGCTGAAATAAGGCAATGTGTATTGCGCGCAGTTTAATTTGTACAGTAATTATATTGTTTAACTGACTAGCAAGAATTTATATTTATTTTCTTCATTTGGAATCTGCTGGACATTAAAATAGTACAAAGAATTAACTTTGAATGTATAACATGATCTCAATTACATACACTTGATAATATGGAAGGAAGAGAGGTGCACTGTTAAAAAATTTCTAAACGGATGATGTGCATCACTATACATGTCAGTTTAAACATTAATTTGTATCCATGAAACCGATTCTCAGTATTACTCTATCCAAATCATTTGTGTATTGTAACAAACTACAGCACTGAATAGAAATTCGCTGTTCCTCTCCTCAGTTCAGTGGCTGGCACACTGTTTATTGTAAGCATTAGGCGTACGACTTCTCATTCACCCGCATAAATCAAAGTCTGTTTTGCTTACGATACCTTCTATCATTATCATGCCATTGCGATACTTTTCTGTTGTCAGCTGTTACATTTCGGACCTATCTTTTTCTTCTTATGCATGTGTATTCTGACAATCCCGGAATGCACACTACCACAACTTTAGTTTGCTTTGTTGTGCTTTTATATTAAGTATAATAATTAACTGTTACGGTATATTAAGACATGGTTTGAAATCTTACTTCAATTAAAATAATTCTCCCTTAACAAACTTGGATTTTAATCCTTTCCTGTCGTCAAGAGAAAGAAAACCAGAAGAAAACCGAAATGATTCTGAAGAAAGACATATTTCCGGATCCCTGCTAAATCATACATTTTCCAGCTAAATGGTATTAAGAAGAAGGCAGAGCATCTCTAAAACTGTTGATCTGGCAACACCGAGAAGGAGCAGAGATTTTCTTTTGTCAGCAATCTGAGATGCTCTATATTGTTGTACTTACACGTCATGAAGTTTTGCACACAGTGACATTATTGACACGCAGATACTCGGCACCTGAATTAGAGTTCAGAATGCAAAGCAAACTACATGTTACACAGAGCGTATCACTTTGCATACATATAGATGGCGCTGATTTGCAGTACCCTGGAGTTTTGTGCTGCATCTGGTCCGGTGCTCGCGACACATCAGCGCAAATACGCGACGCCCATCACGTCGGGCTGATCAATCTGCCCCCACGAGGCGACCCAGCGACGTGGTATTTTGGTTTATGGGACGTCCCCCCCCCCCCCCCCCCCATCCTTCTCTGATGGCTCGTGTTCTCCAAGCGCAGGGCGGTCGTTTCAGTTCCGTTCTGGGTCAACGAGATGCAGACTGCTGCAATTTAGGTCTGATGAGAAAACAAGATCAAAATAATGCTCTCTGGAGAACGGCGAGTGCACGAGTTGCAGAAAAATCAATGCGCTGTGCGCTTCTCTGGTGGTGCAAACAAGGCGTGATTGTGCTGGTCTGGGGGAAGGGGGAGGGGGTTGAATCGTCGGTTATCCTTCCTTCCTCGACTGTGTATTTTCGTAGCAAAAAGAGACCACTCATTTAAAAATACTGTAATGACGGAAGTTTCATGTTCTGCCCTCAGATTTACCGCAGTCGCTTGCAACAGTACGTTTTGGGGTGATGCGTGGAAGTAAACGTAGAGTGTGAGAAACCTCGGATGGCAAACAGGAATGCAGAATCGTTGTGCTGCAGAAGGGTGTAAAAACTTTAGCTGCCGTAATTCACTGTGTACGCGGAATTTCCTGTCTTCAACTGGAACCTGTCGACTATATTTCCGCCGGCCGTGGTAGTCTAGTGGTTCTAGGCGCTCAGTCCGGAACCGCGCGACCGCTACGGTCGCAGGTTCGAATCCTGCCTCGGGCATGGATGTGTGTGATGTCCTTAGGTTAGTTAGGTTTAAGTAGTTCTAAGTTCTCGGGGACTGATGATCACAGCTGTTAAGTCCCATAGTACTCAGAGCCATTTGAACCATTTGACTATATTTCCGTTTCTTATTCACTAAAATCATTAGTGCCTAGAAATCACCTTACAATTTAGAGAACGTTTCTCTGCTTCCTCCACAGTAGCTATTTCGCATCAACACTTACTTTGGAGAATAATCATTCAGCTAGTTATTTTTTTAAGGAAATTTGGTCTGGTATTTACATGTAATTCCAGTAATTTGAGTGGCAATTTTCTGTTCATAAATTATACACTGTCGTCACCACTCGCCCATTTCATTTAAAATTGTATAACACTTTTACATTACAATTTAGCAGTACATTTTTCTCTCATTAAGTGGCAAAATTCATCTGAAAAACTTTATTTTTTAAATTTTTGTATGCAGAAAAAAGGATAAACTGACATCTGCTCTCAGAACAGAATTTGTCAACATGTTAATACAACCTTTTCGTCAATACAAGCATATCCCTGGAATTTTAAGTGAGGGTCTCGATATAATATGATATAGTTCATGCTACCCTAATAAATGCAATCCTACTATTAATGACGCCTACGTCGTGCTCGGTCCTATAACAAAATCTGTTTCATCATAACTATTCCGATGAGAGCTGGGTGAGAATATTAATTTCATTTGGTTACTATTTATTTACTTATTTCCATTACAACCATCTATGGACTAACCTCACACAACTTCCATCACTTTCTAAAGTTCTCTTCCTTCCTCTTTTTTTCAGTACTCCTTTATCCGTTGGCTCACTCGTGCACATCCTTCTGACGAGAATACTCTGTTCCTCCACGTTTTCTCGTCGAAGAATTCCTTCACGTGCGCAATCTTTTTCCTAAAGATCTGCCTGTTCACAATTTCCTCTGCGGTGATCCCACATTTTTCTAGATCCCAGTGCACTTCTTTCACACATGGAACTAGTGTCTTGTTGTTCCCCTGGAACATAAGAATCTTGTTGGCCAGCCTCTCTGATTCCATTCTTTTAATATGTCCATAGAAAGTCTTCTTTTCTTCATTTTGGTGGTGATATTTTCAAACTGTTGATAAGGTTCTTCATTTGTTCTTAGGCGGAACGTAAATTTATTTGATACTTTTCTGGGCTGAAGAATCTTACTTAGGAATTTCCCTTCTTTCTTTTCCAAGTCTGAAATTCCCTTCCCGTCTGTTGTCTCAGATGCATATAAACATTCAGGTTTGACGACTCTGCTGTAGTGTCGGAATTTGGCCTGGTATGAGAGTGATTTAGATTTGTATGTGTTCTGACACAATCTGAACGCTATTTCCATTTCTTATTCCCGTTCTTCAGTTGCTGCCTTTTCACTGTTATTTGGAGGCAAAATCTCTCCTAGGTACTTGAGCCTCTGAACTCTTTTTTTATGTCGCCATACTTGGTCCCCATTGTCCAGACTGGATCAGTGGCATTTATGTTCATATACTGTGTCTTCTCAAAAGGTATTTGCAATCCTGTCTTCACTGCTGTCTCCTCGAGGACTTCAATCTGTTTAGTTGCAATTTGCAGATTCTCTACAAAAAACACTATAACATCTGCAAACGCGAGGCATTCAGATGTTAGCCCAGACTGTATGCGGCCTAGCCTGATTTCATTTGGAAAGTTCAACTGACTCATTTCATTTCGGCATTCCCTGGTAACAATTGAACAAGATCGGAGGGAGACTGTCTCCTTGTCTCAAACCTGTTTTGATTTCAAAGGCAGTCAGCTGTGGCCGAATGGTTCTAGGCGCTAATTCCGGAACCGCACTGCTTTTACGGTAGCAGGTTCGAATCCTGCCTCGGGCTTAGGTTAGTTAGTTTAAGTAGTTCTAAATCTAGGGGACTGATGACTCAGATGTTAAGTCCCGTAGTGCTTAGAGCCATTCGAACTGTTTTTGATTTCAAAGTGCTCTGACAGTTCTCCTAAAAATTTAATTTGTGATCTGGTGTTTGTTAGTGCTTGCTCAATAAGCCTCGTTGTTTTATCATCTATTCCAAATTCTTTCACCAGATCTATTAATGTGTCTACGGAGACGTACACCTTTTTTAAGTCCACACATGTCATGATCACTATCTTATCAGCTACTTCTGTCTTTGCTTTGATTAAGTTTTTGATGGAAAAGGTCTGCTCTGCACACGATCTTCCTGTCCTAAGGCCAGCTTGATATTCACCTAGTTGTTGATCTATGTGTTGTTCTATTCTATGTTTAAGAGCAATGGCAATGATCTTGTATGCCACTAGTAGAAGTGATATTCCTCTGTAATTATTGACTTTGGATTTGTCTCCTTTCTTGTGCAGTGGGTGGGTGACAGCGTCTCTCCATTCTTCTGGAATCTCTCCCGTGAGCCAGATTTTTTGAAAGAGTGTTTCAAGTCGTTATAGGAAACTGTCTACTGCGTATTTCAAACGTTCTGCAACAATTGAATCTTTGCCAGACACTTCCTTCTTATTCAAGCCCCTGATGGTCTCTCGTATTTTCTTTTTAACTTGTGGGGTGGAATCAGGAAGTTTCTTTTGAGGTTTCTAGAAGGTTAATTTTTCTTATGGTGGTTCACAGTTGACTCTGAAGTATCTAGCCAAGGGTTCACAATTCTGTTTGTCGTTCGACATCAGTTTGCCCTGATAATTTTTTTAAACATTTGTTAGGTGATGATTAACCTCTACGTTTTGATTTAATTGTCTGATAGAAGCTTCTGGTTTGTTCTTCTGGAAATTCTCTTGTAGCTCCTTTAATTGATCTCTTTCAAACCTCCGTTTGCCGTTCCTAAATACTTGCATTGTCGTCCTTCTTTGGGTTTTAAATTCTTCGAAGTTCTGTTTGGTAGAATTCCACTTGTTCCAAGCTTCAGAACGTTTCCATAAGGAAACGCACACATTCATCATCCCACCACTGACGTTTCTTTTTCTTAGCACGGAAGATTGTTTGTTTCGCTGCTTCCTGAATCTTCTGAGCCATTTAGTCGCACTCGTTGGAGTTTAACGTGGCAAGTTCATGCTGGAACTTTACAACTATTTTTTCACTGATTTTCAGTTCTTCAATTCTGTACTTCTGTATTCTGAGGGGTTTTCCTTCTCCGATTACCAGGGATTGGTTTCACTTTGACCCTTGTCCGATAATGGTCGGAATCAAAATTACCGCCTTTCTGCACTGTGACGTTCTTTAATTCCTTCGGACTGGTAGTCGCTACGTAATCAATCTGAAACTCTCCTAGCATGGGATTGGGTGATCGCCATGTTTTCATGTGCTTTGGAGACCTCTTAAACTGAGTGGACATAAGTTCCAAATGATTCAAAAACATCAATCAACCTTTAACCATATTTGCCCACAGTGTTCCGAAATTTTCCCTCTTTTCCAATATGGGCATTGGCGTCCCCCCACAAGGATCTTGACGTGCTTGTCTGGGGTTCTGAACAGTTCTTCTTCGAGTTGTGACCAAAATTCTTCTACCTTCTCTGGGTTATTTCTATTGTCTTCAGTTGCTGGCGCATGGGCATTGAATAAGGTGTATAATTTGTTTCCACTTGCAAGAGCTATTACAGATAGTACAGGAGATGGAGATCTGAACTCTATTATAGATTCAGTTATTGAATTATGAATGAAGACGGCCGTACCAAGGATTAACACTGGATTCTTCGTTTCTTAACCTTGATGGCTGGTCGTCCTTTCAGTATCCTGTAATTGTCCATAGCTGACACTTCATCTGTTGTGAATCTTGTTTCTTGGACGGCCAGAAGTTTGATTTTGTATTCATCAAGTACTTTGATCAGTTCCTTTTGTTTTCCAATTTTCAATACTGTGTCCATATCAAGTGTAGCAAAGGAATGTTTCTCCTTCGTTCTGATTTTGTGTGGTGATGGATCCTCCGACTGATCCAAACATGATGGTTCAGGGCCCCCAGAGTCCATTGACCTACTTGAACCAAAATTTTGGCCCCGGATTGAACGGACTGGTGTACTAGTTTTTGTATCTTGTGCCATCATGGTAGTTGCATTGGTTTAGATTTGTGGGATAGGGTGAAACGTTATCCAAAAATTAAACCAAGTTCGTGGGACTTGGAGTAACTAGAACAGCCGTCCCTAACATGGAGTCAGACGCTGACCATTAAGCCACCCGATACGGGATCCGTCGCGCATGGGTTTAATGTGCTTTCATTATGAGGTTTGCTCCCCTCGGTTCTTCCGCTCTCAACGCCATTGGGAAATATCCTGCTTCCTCTTCTGCCGCTAAGACCATTGACATGCTTCGCCTAGTAACCCTAGGGTACTAGGCGAACCCCCAGGGTACTACCATCTGGAGCCAGATGGACCCCATTTTCTTTTACGAGTCTGATACTCCTCCTGCTCCCCCTTCCTCATCACTTGTACGATGGGGCGCGGGGCTTGCGACCGGCAATGGTGGAGATTTGGTTACTATCACTATTATTGTTATTAGTATTATTATTAACATTATTGACAAAAACCGGCAGATATAACGTATAATAATAATAATAATAATAATAAAAGTGAAAATTGAAGGAAACAAAACCAAACATTCAACACAAACCAAAAGAAATTTTACCAGACAATAGATAACACACACATTAAAATAGACAATCCACCAAACATAACAGACATGGAACACTTCTGGAGCAACATATGGTCAAACCCGGTACAACATAACAGGCATGCACGGTGGATACAAGCAGAAACAGATACGTACAAGATGATACCACAAATGCCTGAAGTGATAATTTTGCAACATGAAGTCACCCAAGCAATTAATTCTACTCACAATTGGAAAGCCCCTGGAAAAGATAAAATAGCAAATTTCTGGCTAAAGAAACTCACCTCAACACATTCACATCAAACTAAATTATTTAACAGTTACATTGCAGACCCATACACATTCCCTGATACACTTACACATGGAATAACTTATCTGAAACCTAAAGATCAAGCAGACACAGCAAACCCAGCTAAATATCGCCCCATAACATGCCTACCAACAATATACAAAATATTAACTTCAGTCATTACACAAAAATTAATGACACATACAACACAGAACAAAATTATAAATGAAGAACAAAAAGGCTGTTGCAAGGGAGCATGAGGATGTAAAGAGCAACTGATAATAGATACAGAGGTGACATATCAAGCTAACACTAAACAAAAGTCGCTACACTATACATACATGATTACCAAAAAGCTTTTGATAGTGTATCCCACTCACAGTTACTACAAATATTGGAAATACACAAAGTAGATCCTAAATTGATACAGTTCCTAAACATAGTAATGAAAAATTGGAAAACCACACTTAATATCCAAACAAATTCAAATAATATCACATCACAGCCAATACAGATTAAGCATGGAATATATCAAGGAGACTCATTAAGTCCTTTCTCGTCCTGCCTTGCTCTGAACCCACTATCCAACATGCTAAATAATACAAATTATGGATACAATATTACTGGAACATACCCACACAAAATCACTCATCTGCTATACATGGATGATCTAAAACTACTGGCAGCAACAAATCAACAACTCAGCCAATTGCTAAAGATAACAGAAGTATTCAGCAATGATATAAATTTGGCTTTTGGAACAGACAAATGGAAGAAAAATAGCATAGTCAAGGGAAAACACACTAACAAGAAGATTACATATTGGATAACCACAGCGACTGCATAGAAGCGATGGAAAAAACAGATGCCTATAAATATCTAGGATACAGGCAAAAAATAGGAATAGATAATACAAATATTAAATAGAACTAAAAGAAAAATATAGACAAAGACTAACAAAAATACTGAAAACAGAATTGACAGCAAGAAACAAGACAAAAGCTATAAATACTTATGCTATACCAATATTGACCTACTCATTTGGAGTAGTGAAATGGAGTAATACAGACCTAGAAGCACTCAATACACTTACACGATCACAATGCCACAAATATAGACTACATCACATACATTCAGCAACTGAAATATTCACATTAAGCAGAAAGGAAGGAGGAAGGGGATTTATCGACATAAAAAACCTACATTATGGACAGGTAGACAATTTAAGAAAATTCTTTATAGAACGAGCAGAAACTAGCAAAATACACAAAGCAATCACTCATATAAACACATCGGCTAAACCACTGCAATTTCATAACCACTTCTACAACCCTTTGGATCACATAACACTAACAGATACGAAGAAAGTAAATTGGAAAAAGAAAACACTACATGGCAAGCACCCGTATCATCTAACACAGCCACACATCGATCAAGACGCATCCATCACATGGCTAAGAAAAGCCAATATATACAGTGAGACGGAAGGATTCATGATTGCAATACAGGATCAAACAATAAACACCAGATATTACAGCAAGCATATTATTAAAGACCCCAATACCACAACAGATAAATGCAGACTTTGCAAACAACAAATAGAAACAGTAGATAACATCACAAGTGGATGTACAATACTAGCAAATACAGAATACCCCAGAAGACATGACAATGTAGCAAAAATAATCCATCAACAGCTTGCCTTACACCATAAACTTATAAAACAACATGTTCCCACATACAAGTATGCACCACAAAATGTACTGGAGAACGATGAATACAAATTATACTGGAACAGAACCATTATAACAGATAAAACACCACCACATAACAAACCTGACATCATACTCACCAATAAAAAGAAAAAATTAACACAACTAATCGAAATATTCATACCCAATACAACAAATATACAAAAGAAAACAGGAGAAAAAATTGAGAAATACATCCAACTGGCTGAGGAAGTCAAGGGCATGTGGCATCAGGGTAAAGTTGACATTATACCAATTATACTATCAACTACAGGAGTCATACCACACAATATCCACCAGTACATCAATGCAATACAGCTACATCCAAACTTATATATACAACTACAGAAATCTGTAATTATTGACACTTGTTCAATTACCCGAAAGTTCCTAAATGCAATGTAACATGTACCGCACAGTTAAAAGGAAGTCACGCTTGATGAAGGTCCGCCTCACTTTCCATTTTTAACCAGACTTAACGTCTGAGAAGGTAAAGAAATAATAATAATAATAATAATTGGTTACTCTTATTATTATTACTGTTATTATTATCACCTATTATATCTGTCTATTTTTGCCAAGGAGTGTAAACTTAGCGTGACATCTACAAATAATAAAGCTAGGAATCTAGTTACGAGCACAGGCAGAAATTATTACCTTGATATAAGAAAATTTATATATGAAACATTTAGTCTGTTGAAAACCGTAATGGAACACCAACAGCTGCTGCAAAATCTCAAATTATTTGTGTGACGTTTCAGTCCTAGCAGATCATGATTAGACAAGCAATTTCCTTTATAATTTTTATGATTTGGCATTTGTCTGCCATTTAATGTGAAGAAGAGTTTTAGTGATTGATTAGCGTATAAAAATAACGTTTATCAAAATGAGTACACTTTTGTTGATACATGAGCACATAGAAACATCATCCTTATCACACTTCTATACTTTCCATTTTATATTATCGATATTAGCACATATGTCAGCAACATATAGTTCCTAATTTACACTATTGTCATATACTAAAATCCTTACACATTTTCAAGAATTGTTATGTAAATATGTTGTCCCTTCTGCATTCCTCTTCTTTCAGTTAAGTCTGTTCTGGGGGAAGTAACAACTGGATGTCCTCCATATCTCTCTATCCTTCATTAGCTTGTAACTTCTTTCTTTGTTCACACATGTTAGCATTCTAAACCGTCCTCAACTTCTCCCTCTTTCCCCTTCTACATTTCTCTCCATGATTTTCTGTAAAAGACAATACCTACGTAATATGTGTCCCATCCAATTTACTTTTCGCTTCTGTATCACCCTCACGAAGTTCCTCACCTCCCCTACCCTCCCAGCACGTCCTTATTTCCCATTCAGTCGATCTACTTCATTTCCTCAATTCTTCTCCATTTCAAAACTTTCTAAATATTTTTGTTATTTCGCATTGTCCGCGTTTCAGAACTGTTAAGACTTCATACTCCTCTTCCTAAGTGTTATGGGGATGATTCTGATTGTTAGCGAACATTTTATTTTCATCTTTTCAACTCAAACTGGTGGCACCAATGGGCATTTCGTGCAACTTTTTCAGGACCATGATCGGGCTGGAGGGGGCGCTGATGGCAGAGGGCATGTGTCACATTTCAGTGGTGGGTGGATTTCACTAGGCATGGCCTGCACCTCAATGTCGGAAGGGGAGGCTGGCAAAGCTTATAGGTGACAGTGTAGTGGGTAGTGGTGGGATCACTCATGGAAACATTCCTGTAGTAGTTGGTGTTAGAGCTGCACCTCTTTTAGATTGAAGTCAGCTGATAGGTATACCTGTTTAAAGGAAGTCCCTCTGACTAAGGGCTCACCTTCAGACGACATCATGTTTGCAAGTAGACAAGGAATTAGCATATTTCATCAAAATATGAGAGGTATTAGAAATGATGTTAGTGAACTGCTTATAGATGTTGACTCTGAAATTATTGGAATGTGGGAGCCCACCTAAATAATTTAACAATTCAGAGACTTCCTTTACCAGGATACAGATTAGCTGTCTGTTTTTCAAGGAGTTCCCTGCAGGATGGGGGAGTGGCTACGTACGTAAAAAACAGTATTCCATTTGAGTTCATTGACGTATCACGGTACTCCACTGAACAAATATTTGAATGTTGTGCAATGGCAGTTGAATTTAGTGAAACTAAACTTCAAATTGTTGTTGATTATAGGGCCCCTAACTCTGCCTTCAGAGCATTTCTGCTCAAGATAGAGAGGGTTCTTGATTCACTTTGTAGGAAGTACCAGAAATTAGTTATACGTGGTGACTTCAGTATCAATTTTGTATATGATGATGCAAGAAAAAGGATGTAGATAGATCTCCTAAATTCATATGATTTGATGCAGACTGTGTTTTCTCCAACTACGTAGCAGGGGAACAGTAGCACAGTCTTGGTCATAAGCTCAGGAGAGACGCTGCAGGCCATGGCGTGCTATTAGGAAAGGCACTCGCGTCGGTTGTCTTCTGCAATAAACCATTAAACACCAGATTTCGCCTCACTGTCCTAATGGATACGTTTTTCGTAGGTCCCGATTTGTTTTATGTGACTATTACGTACAGTGTTGCTTGTTTGCTAGCGCTGACAACTTTAAACAAACGCCGCTGCTGTCGGTCCATAAGTGATGCAGTCGGCCACAGCGTTGTCCGTCGTGAGAGATAACGCCTGAAATGTGGTATTTTCGATACACTCTTGACGCTGTGGATTTCAGATAATGAATTTCCTAAGGATTAACGAGACTGAACGTCGCATGCGGCTGGCGCTAACGAGCATTTCGCTTTAAAAGTATGTGAATGCGGTCTAGATCACGTCGGAAAACTTGACATGAATGACCTGAGTACAAATGACAGATCAGCTGATGCACTGCTCTTTTATACATTGTTTACGCAGTACTACTGCCGTCTGTATATTTGCATGTCGCTATCTCATGACTTTCATCAGCTCAGCGTATATTTGTCATATACATCGAAGATTTATTTTTAAAGAAATTGGTAAAGAAAAATCTTATGGGACTTAACTGCTAAGGTCATCAGTCCCTAAGCTTACACACTGCTTAACCTAAATTATCCTAAGGGCAAACACACACACCCTTGCCCGAGGGAGGACTCGAACCTCCGCCGGCACCAGCCGCACAGTCCATGAATGCAGCGCCCCAGACCACTCGGCTATTCCCGCGCGGTCCATTTGAGACAGCCACGAAAAAGTTTTCAGCGATTCAGGAAAGAATTTGGTGTATTATAATCCCAGTCTTGTATCACAATGTTTATTTGTAATCATGTAATTAATTTCAGTCGGCAATAACCATCTTCAGACTTAGAGGAAAAGAAGCATATAAATGCAACACAATTTACAAACGCACTCCGAACTACGTGAATGTTAAACAGAAAACACCATAAACAACTTTGCGACATATCCATATCCGAGTAGAGACAGATTTCATTATGTGTATCACGCCATTATATGTGATAAAGTAGTCAAAATCATTGACCATTTCGGTTTCGTCAAACAAATAAAATAGTGTATGAAGAGGGACTCAGTTATATTGCCGTGCAGTGGAAAGTAATGTCCCTTCATCCAAGCCCACTAGATGTCACCGCTGCACTTTCCTTATACTCAAGTAAAGAAAAACTTAGTTCACATTTTATAAAAGGAATTGTAGAAGATAAAGCGGAAGAGATCTTGCTTACACACCATTTAATAAAATTTAATAGGAAAAGATGCTTTATTAAAACAAACAATGACGTGGAAGATTACATAGTCTCCTTACACAACATAAAAAATTTAATTACAGAAGAAGTTAAAGCTCAGTTGTGAAAACATTATCAAATGTTGACAATGCCGCCCACACAGCACACTCGCCAGACGGGTGCTCGCAATAAACCATAGACATAACAATAAAATGAAATATGTAAGTCGTCGGATGCCACAGTGTCACTGCCACACGTCAACCATAAAACAACCAGAATATAAGGTATCAATATGTAAAAAGAATTGTTATAAATATACAGTCCACAAAGATATACACTCCTGGAGATTGAAATAAGAACACCGTGAATTCATTGTCCCAGGAAGGGGAAACTTTATTGACACATTCCTGGGGTCAGATACATCACATGATCACACTGACAGAACCACAGGCACATAGACACAGGCAACAGAGCATGCACAATGTCGGCACTACTACAGTGTATATCCACCTTTCGCAGCAATGCAGGCTGCTATTCTCCCATGGAGACGATCGTAGAGATGCTGGATGTAGTCCTGTGGAACGGCTTGCCATGCCATTTCCACCTGGCGCCTCAGTTGGACCAGCGTTCGTGCTGGACGTGCAGACCGCGTGAGACGACGCTTCATCCAGTCCCAAACATGCTCAATGGGGGACAGATCCGGAGATCTTGCTGGCCAGGGTACTTGACTTACACCTTCTAGAGCACGTTGGGTGGCACGGGATACATGCGGACGTGCATTGTCCTGTTGGAACAGCAAGTTCCCTTGCCGGTCTAGGGATGGTAGAACGATGGGTTCGATGACGGTTTGGATGTACCGTGCACTATTCAGTGTCCCCTCGACGATCACCAGTGGTGTACGGCCAGTGTAGGAGATCGCTCCCCACACCATGATGCCGGGTGTTGGCCCTGTGTGCCTCGGTCGTATGCAGTCCTGATTGTGGCGCTCACCTGCACGGCGCCAAACACGCATACGACCATCATTGGCACCAAGGCAGAAGCGACTCTCATCGCTGAAGACGACACGTCTCCATTCGTCCCTCCATTCACGCCTGTCGCGACACCACTGGAGGCGGGCTGCACGATGTTGGGGCGTGAGCGGAAGACGGCCTAACGGTGTGCGGGACCGTAGCCCAGCTTCACGGAGACGGTTGCGAATGGTCCTCGCCGATACCCCAGGAGCAACAGTGTCCCTAATTTGCTGGGAAGTGGCGGTGCGGTCCCCTACGGCACTGCGTAGGATCCTACGGTCTTGGCGTGCATCCGTGCGTCGCTGCGGTCCGGTCCCAGGTCGACGGGCACGTGCACCTTCCGCCGACCACTGGCGACAACATCGATGTACTGTGGAGACCTCACGCCCCACGTGTTGAGCAATTCGGCGGCACGTCCACCCGGCCTCCCGCATGCCCACTATACGCCCTCGCTCAAAGTCCGTCAACTGCACATACGGTTCACGTCCACGCTGTCGCGGCATGTTACCAGTGTTAAAGACTGCGATGGAGCTCCGTATGCCACGGCAAACTGGCTGACACTGACGGCGGCGGTGCACAAATGCTGCGCAGCTAGCGCCATTCGACGGCCAACACCGCGGTTCCTGGTGTGTCCGCTGTGCCGTGCGTGTGAAATATTGCTTGTACAGCCCTCTCGCAGTGTCCGGAGCAAGTATGGTGAGTGTTCTTTTTTCCATTTCCAGGAATGTAGTAACACAAACGTAGTTCCACAAAAACCGAAACTACTATGTTGTGTAATTGTTCAAGGTGTTTCAGATGTTTGGCTCGTACATTAATTTTTTTTTCTTTTTTTTTTTTTCTTTGCAAGCTGCACTCATGCATTTCACGCGCTAACGCTAATGTAGGGCAGCAATACGCAATACACTGATTTATATATATATATATATATATATATATATATATATATATATATATATATATATATATCGTAATGAGCCTGTACGATTACAGCAAAACACCTTTTTTACCAATTGTTGTAAAATGAAATGCCTCAAACAACATTGAGTCCTGCCAAGTATTTGAATCTGGTGAGAGATTTCGCCCGAAGCTATGTAGTCCACATAACATAAATGTAATGCGTTTCTTTCTTCTACACAATTTTCAGCCGCATCCTATAGGGGCAATGAAGACACTCCAGCACCGATTTCGATAGGAAGTGTTTGATCACAAATAATACAGTCCGTTATTGGCTCACTCGCTTGTTCATCACTGTTCACATGAACAGCTCGCTACGAAGACAACATTTTGGTACAATCAACGAAAGGCAGACCAGCTTAGATAATTGGCGGAAAGCACAGGCATCTGTTTTCTGTTTCGAGGATACTGCAAAGTTTGTACAGCGAAACAACAAATGTTTAAGTCGGAGCGGCAACTATTTAGAGAGGTAGCTGGAAGGTGTGGCTAATTGTTGCGACAAAGTTTTTGACTTTCACTGTGGTTTCCATTTCGCGATCGACTGGACCCAACTTTCCGAACAACCATTGCATCTAGACATCAAACTACGTTATGATTAGTCATGCTGAAATCGCTCTTACAATGAAGTGTAAGGTCCACCTTCTGTTTTTATTAATAAATGATGAAGTGATATTTCTTCAGTAAAAATTACAAGCACGCTGCACTCCTCCACGCCCAAGCTCGCTAAAGTACCAGACTGTCAGTATTAAAACATATTTTTCGAACTTATATTTTTTGGTTCCAAACACGTCCTTGAAACACTGAACGATGTTGACAGCTATGCTGGTAAGACACCAGTATCATTCACGAGCGGAAGCTCTTATTTCATAGTCCTCGCGCCAAAATTAGTAGTTCCAGTGCTGCCGAGTAGTTCTGAACTTTTCTACTGAGACAGCAAGTGCTGGAATTAGGGGGAAAGAGTTTGAACAACAGCTCCTCCAGTATTTCGTATATTGTGTGAAATGCTTCTTATGAAGCTCGCAACAGTTTTCAGGCGTGTTCTGACAGGCAAAAATCTACAACTACATCTACATGGATACTTTGGAAATCACATTTAAGTGCCTGGCAGAGGGTTAATCAAGCCACCTTCACAATACTCTGTTTTTTCAATCCCGTATAGCGCGCAGAAAGAACGAACAACTATATCGTTCCGTACGAGCTCTTATTTCCCTTATTTTATCGTGGTGATCGTTTCTCACTACGTAGGTCGGTGTCAACAAAATATTATCGTATTCAGAGGAGAAAGTTGGTTATTGGAATTTCGTGAAAAGATTCCGTCGCAATGAAAAACGCCATTCTTTTAATGATGTCAAGCCCAAATCCTGTATCATTACTGTGTCACTCTGTCCCACATTTCGCGACAATACAAAACGTACTGCCCTTCTTCGAAGTTTTTCGATGTATTCCGTCAGTCCTATCTGGTAAGTGGACAAGCGTAGTTTAGGCAGTCTCCTTAGTAGGTCTGTTATATTTTCCTGCCAAGATAAAAAGAGTGTTTGGTTAGCCTTCCCCACAACGTTTTCTATGTGTTCCTTGCTATTGAAGTTGTTTGTAATTGTAATTCCTAGGCATTTAGTTGAATTTACGGCCTTTAGATTTGACTGATTTATCGTATAACCGAAGTTTAACGAATTTCTTTTAGCACTCATGTGGATGACCTCACACTTTTCGTTATTTAGGGTCAACTGTCAATTTTCGGACCATTTTCTAATTCGTTATGCAATTAGTTTTGACCTTCTGATGGCTTTATTAGTCGATAAATAACAGCGTGATTTGCAAACAACCTAAGACGACTGCTGAGATTGTCTCCCAAATCGTTTATATAGATAAGGAAAAGCAAAGGGCCTATAACATTACCTTGGGGAACGCCAGAGAGCACTTCTGTTTTACTCGATGACTTTCTGTGAATTACTACGTACTGTGACGACTCTGACAGGAAATCCAGTCTCATAACTGAGACGATATTCCATAAGCACGCAATTTCACTACAAGCCACTTTTGTGGTACAGTGTCAAAAGCCTTCCAGAAATCCAGAAATACGGAATTGATCTGAAATCCCTTGTCAATAGCGGTCAGCACTTCATGCGAATAAAGAGCTACTTGTGTTTCACAAGAAAGACCTTTCTTTAATATTGATGTGACCTGGGCAACTTTCCAATCTGTGGGTACCAATTTTTCGACGTGCGAAGGGTTGTATATCATTGTTAAGTATGGAGCGACTGCATCAGCATACTCTGAAAGGAACCTAATTAGAATACTTTCTGGACAGAAGAAAATGTGGTAAGTCTTGTTCTTGTCAGCTTCTGCATCATCCTTCTTCTTCTCATTCCCAAGGAACAAGGTATTGCTTCCTCATCCTTGTTCTAGGTGCTTTACATTGTTTAGCAAAACTTGTAACTGCACTGTGCAATTAACGTGGTTGATTTTTACTTTTGTTGTGAAAATATGTATTCTTTCTTTCTTCCTTTCACTTGTGCCATGTCCTGCACTGACGCAGGGTCGGCATTGTTAGGAACGGATTTGGCAAGGTTAGTGGGAAGGGGTGGCTGGACGCCCTTCCTGCCATCACCCTGTACCCCCCAGGATGGAATTAGTGTACCCCTACTGTCTGCGTCGAGTGTGATTAATGGAATAGTGCGAGCGTGTTCAGATGTCTATGAGTCGTGTAACTGAGGCGGAACGTGGGGACGAGCCCGGTATTCACCTACCAGGATGTGGAAAACCGCATAAAAACCACATCCAGGCTGACCGGCACACTGGCCCTCGTCGTTAATCCGCCAGGTGGACTTGATCCGGGCTGGCGCGCCAACCCGAGTCCTGGAAGCAGCGCATTAGCGCTCTCGGCTATCCTGGTGGGTTGTTGTGGACATATGTGTATGGTGACGCTTATCTACCGTCACTGTGTGAAGCATGTATTGCGAGTTTTAGATAGTTGTCGCTAAGATTGGGCACTTTCAGTGTAGCTTCTGTAGGATAAGATTGAGAATGAACCAGTCGGTTCGAAACTAGTCCCTAAATAAAAAATACATGTATATCACCTCTTCGTCTGTTTAGTAAGGCCTTGGAAAAAATCGAAAGGAGCTGTAGTGGGGGAATAAAAACCATCAAGTACGCTGTTGAGATGATCGTGCTAGCAGAAGCGGAGGAAGTGCTCCTCATAATGACGAAAAATATTCTAAGGGTGGATAAAGTCACGAGAAAGTTCCACTGGAAATGGTTGGCACTGTCAACAGAATAATGCCCGTGACTTCAGAAATTTTACTATTCGTAAGACCAATTTCTTCACGTGCTCCAGGCCTGCGAATTTAGCACGAAGTGCTTTTTTACGTACAGAATAATGAGTCCCAGCTGTCAATGGTTGTAATTTTTTGTTCTTTCGTTGACAACTAAATCTTTAAACGATTTCTTCATGGTTTTATAATGTCATCTCATAACAAATATGTAGCACTTGTCGATATGCGAACCAAGAATTCTGATTCCTCTCTTCTGTCACTCCCATTAACTTTAAAGGATTGCAACGATAGACCACTAGAGTGCATTTTTGTGCAAAGAGCCACTGGACCTCTGATCATCCTTCATACCACGAACAAATAGTGAAGGGTAAACAGCGGTGACAACACGATTCTGCCCAACTCGGAGAGTTGTGATCACCGAAAAAGTGGCGCGCCGCAGTGCTGACTGAAATGCGGCGCTGTTCCGGTTACTTCAGAGAAGGATCGAGTGTAGCCGAGTGACAGGCTGGACCTTGGTGCGCACGCGGACAGCACGCAGACAGCACATGCTGCACGCGTGAAGTCTGGCACGCAGTGGCTGGCCTTGCGTTAGACACTCTTTCCAATACCAGCGCAGTAAATATTTCAAAAAATAGCTGAAAGATGATGGTACACTTCAGAATATACATCTCAATAACATCATAGTCTTTTGCATCACTTAAAGACACATGATTATGGGCTCACATAAGCAAAGTCAGACTCAGCACAGATTTTAAAACAAGGTTCGAAAAAGAAGGAATCATGGCCTTTGCCAGAACACCTCACTTATACTATAGACTAGTGCACTAAAATTCACAGTTTAAAATGGTTCAAATGGCACTGAGCACTATGGGACTTAACATCTGAGGTCATCAGCCCCTAGAACTTAGAACTACTTAAACCTAACTAACCTAAGGACATCACACACATCCATGCCCGAGGCAGGATTCGAACCTGCGACCGTAGCGGTCGCGCGGTTCCAGACTGAAGCGCCTAGAACCGCACGGCCACTCCGGCCGGCTTCACAGTTTAACAAGGACACAAGTCCTGAATGAGAACCAATAATAGTCCAAACCAAGTAATGATACACAAACAATGGGACAACGACAGCCGAAACCAACGTCGCCCATACACCTGATCAATTATAGCATCTGTCCAGTGACATCAACAAATACTAATCAACAATGATTTCTGCCAAAAATCGTTGGTCAAACACTGAGGAAACATGCCATACATACTGGTCACATTGCAGCACCATCCCACAGCAGGAGAAGGAAAGAAGATTAAATGGCCTATACCAGAACAAAACGCATGGTGAACCGCAACAAGCAGACAATGACTTCACTCAAGCGGTTACTAGCGTAACAGCTATATGTCTTCTTGTAGCGATAGCTGAGTATCATGCTAATATGATGCTGTAACTTCTACATCTACATTTATCGGAACGTGATTGTCATAGCACCCACGTAGGTGCCGTACTCCATACATGGCAGCGAGAAGAGGTAGACAAACAGCCTGCACTCGAATCTTGAAGTTCGACCCTGCCCTCAAAGCTCGGTGGTCGCAGCTTTAAAACTACAGTATAAAGAATGGCTGCCGGCCAATGCACTCTAGCCGACCGGGTGTTTACTTCCTTGTTCCTAGGCAGAGTCTTTTCCTGAGACTCCGCACTAGTTGGCACTGCTTCACTTCCTCTTTGACCACATAAAACATGAACCACATCGCACCCACAGCAAGCCTCTGTGATATCATTTACCAGAGACGTTCCTGGCACGGCCCTTAACACTTTAACCTATAGATTACTTGCTGCTACTCATGCTTCATTCTTTCCTCATTCAGTGTTGCTTTTTCTGCGAGCAGCTCGACGATGCAACCAAATTCACCTGTAACTCAAATACGCTATTGCTTATTAAGTAATGCAGAATATGCAAGCTACCTCATTAATTTTGTACCTCAGTTGAGCAGCGGAGAATCTGCAACCAGCTGTGATCTAGGACTCTTGGTCGAAGAATACGAAGAAGGAAAGCGCCAGTGGCGAAGTTTCTCAGTGGGCTGAAATCCATGGATATCATCAACTTTCGGACTAACCAAGTAATATTACGGTATTGGTGTGAGGTTTGCAGTAATGTGTACATGTTAAATGCACTGAGTCAGATGTATCTTGAATGGGATGCTGTTGAGTCTGCACTTAGAAGTCGAATATGTACAGATGCGGTAGATAATAGGGTTGAATTTATAGAGCCAATACATTTCTTGGAAGGCCATTTTCATGTTTATGAGAACAACGTTAATCTAATTAATTAACCTGTTAAAAACACTTTTTCGCTACTCTGCATGTTTCTCTTGTCCAAGTCAGGCGAAGAAAAACCAATTCATCTAAAGATAAATAATGCGAGTTCAGTGATATCTTAAATTCGTAACGACCTGTATCCGACTAATGTTAAAGAAATACAGGGTGACCACAAAGTCTTGCCCTGATTATAACAATTTATTACAGAATAACCGCTTGACATAATAGTTTATATTTGATGCCGTTACATAGGTTAGTGTTACTGGTTTTTTTAAGACCACTTTCGTTAGTAAACCTCGACGTGTGCTCTCTTGGTAGCTCGGAGAATGTCGAGACGGTATGGTGGTTTCCGCCAGGTGTTTCATAACATGTGTCCTGTCACAACACCCCCAGCAGCTTGTATCCTAGCCTTATGCTCGTCGACGTCAGCATCTGGTGTGACGAAGACTCTGTCCTTGATATAGCCCCAGAAAAAAAAGTCAAGGTGCGTAATGACTGTAGAGCGGGGTGGCCAGAGTGTTGGACCATTCCTTCCCGTCCACCGATCCGGAAATGTTTCATCCTGGAAATCACGCACTATCTAAGCCCAGTAGTGGGGGAGGGGGGGGGAGGTGCTCCATCTTGCTGGATAATTATCCATGGTTGATATTTTTCTAACTTTGAGGCAGTGAACTGTTGCAAAATGTGTAAGTAAATGTTAGCGGTAATCGATTTTTCCGCCTGGTCGGAACTGGAATACCGCCTCGACGTTTCCCATGCTACCAAGGCAGCACACGCTGAGGTTTACTAACGTAATTGGTCTTAAGAAAACTAGTTACACCAACCTATGTGTCGGCATCAAATGTAACTTATTATGTCAAACGGTCATTCTGTTATAAACTTTTATAATCAGGGCAGAACATTGTGCCCACCCTATAGTTCAATACATCTTAATGTCAACGGAAACATGTGATTTTAAGCAGCAATATGCAGAAAACTGGTAAGGTAATACCACATTTCATAACCACACTTAGGTCTGATATATAATATATGTACGTACCCACCTGAAGATGTGGCTTTACACATACAGATGTTCGCGGTTCTGACGCCAGAAAATATTAATCATTATTTGATAGATGTTGTAGTAGATCACTTAATTACCCATGGGGCCCGGATATACGTCTTAAGGCAGCTGATACCTCAAGAAGGAGTAAATATATGTATGTACTGTTTTCGCACCATTATAGCGGACGATTTTGCGCATTTTTTGACGAACGCAGGTATTAACGCGTCACCAAACAGTGACTGAAATCTGTCATGCTGTACCAAATACAGCCGACAGTTGTGACCGAGCGGTTCTAGGCGCTTCAGTCCGGAACCGCGCTGCTGCTGCGGTCGCAGGTTCGAATCCTGCCTCGAGCATGGATGTGTGTGATGTCTTTAGGTTAGTTAGGTTTAAGTAGTTCTAAGTCTAGGGGACTCATGACCTCAGATGTTAAGTCCCATAGTGCTTAGACCCTTTTTTTGTACTAAATTCAAGCAAACAAGTAAATCAGGCAAGGATCCTGTATTTACCTGTCCGCCTGAAGCCCATCAGTCTGTGCTGTGCTGCTACAGTGAGAAGGTTATTTGTTCGCGGAAACTATTCAGACATTCTCGACGTTATCGACAGAGCAGCGGTGCGGCCATCTGCTGAAAGTATCGTGATTGTGCTGTACCTTCACCACCTGCATTTGCAAACACAGTCAAAGATTATGAAAGAAACTGGGTGTGTGTGGAAAAATAGAGCCAACGAAAAGGCACAGCAACTCACGAGAGAAATATACTTGGCGTTATAACAGCGGCAACACACAATAGTCGTGCCACTACGAGGAAGATTGAATGTGCGATTGGCATTAACCAAAAAGTGTTGTGAATACCACATTCCAGTACATTTCATCCTATCCACATTTTACTCTCTCGACAGCGTCACGCCATTTATTTTCGAAATCGGTTACACTTCTGCGAATGATGTCAAGCAAAATTCAAAGAGAAGCGACGCCTACAGGAAATATTTCGTTTCTCGGTGAAGCTTTGGTAGAAAATCATTAGTACACCGATCTTCACAGTACGCACAACTGGGCCGTTGAATATTTTCAGCGATTGCTAAAGACAACTGCGAATGATGTCTGAGAAAACTTCAAAGAGAAGCGACTTCTACATGAATTATCGCTAACGCCTTGTTCGAAAACCATGAACCGCAATGTCCACTATTGGGTAGTTCATTATTTATACCGGCTGAGAGCAACGGATAATAAACTGCCTTCATCTTGTAAGCCTCCTAACTCTCTTATAACGAACTGAATCCACTAAATTTCCATTACTTCAAGTCTATGGTCACAAGTTTTTTGTCACCAGTCTACCGGTCTCAGTCTATAATGACCATCTTCAGATCTGTTTTATAAAAGCATCTCTAATATACTGGAGCCATTTTGTCTGATGACAACAAACTTGTGACCATATACGTGAAGTAAAGGAAGTTTATTGTATATTCGGGCCAATGTTCAATTCGCTTCCACGTCGCAGTTTGTGGAACCGATTTCTTTTTCTTGTGCCTTTGTTTACGAACTGATTTGGAATAGTTAGTTTAGAGGGCGGCCGGATGCCCTTCTTGTCGCCACTCCATTACCTATCTACCTCTCCCATCACCCCTGCAACGGAGTACGTGTACCAAATTGTCTGCGTGCAGTGTTACTCATGTGAAAGTAACCGACAGTTTACTAAATTTTAGCAAATCGTGTAACTGAGGTTGGACTTGCGTACCAAACCGGTATTCATCTAGTGGGATGTGAGAAACCGCCTAAAAATCACATGCATCCTGGGCGGCACACCGACCCACGTTGCCAAACGACCCGGCGGATTCGATCTTGGGCCGGCGCATCGCCCAGTCCTGAAAGCAATGTATAACTCACACTACTGTGCAGTTGGGTTTTTGAATTAACTGAATACATGAACAATATGTGAATTCAGTAAGGCAAAAAGTAAAATCGGGGCATAAATGAATATTCGATTGAATTCAGTTTCGCTTTTTCTTCTAGAAGTTTTGTAACCTGATTTGGTGACGTCTACGTGATCTTCCTTAGAGGACAACCACGTTCAGCAAGGATGTGCATGGGACAACCACGTTCACCAAGCATGTGCTCGTCGTACTGAATGCTTAACGTTTGTCATATAATAAAATTAAATACAAATTAATGTCGAACATAATCAGGAAAACAGTTCGCAGTCACGGAATCTCAGTAGCCCTGCTTAACTTCCGATTTATAAAGGCATGCAAAGACAAAAATGCTTCTGTTGAAGCTTTGCTTCGCACTGGCTACTATTCCAACCGAAGGCAGAACTAAAATTGAAATTCGAGTTGAAATGCATTTAAAGTCTAAAATGAACATAATACCATCTAAATGTGTTGTGTGTGGATTAACAGATCACGTCGCTCCTTGCGATAAATTTGTACCAAGTACTTGTGATGTACGTGGCTTCTATGATCATGTAACGGGGCAATGTGGTAAGTCGAGATGGCTTGCCATTAGACGTGCTAGGAATTAACTTGCTTCTGGGTAATACAATTTTATTTTTGTGAGGTGAGGTATACCACACGGAAAATGCCAGACACACGCGCAACCGGGACAAGCGACGCCGTAGTCGCATTGACAGAGCAAGCCAGGTTTTTTAGAGGAAAATTGGTGAGGATGATTCAAAAAAACGGGTGAAAGGTAGAAGAATTTTCAGACAGAATTAGGAGAACGAATGCGCACACGTATGAGTTAACGCAAGATGAGAGTGCAAATGAAGTTCTATTGAAAGAAGCAGAGAATAGAGCTTTAGACGCATTTTTGCGAGGGGTCTCGCCACATTCTTCACGCCGGATACGGATGGAAAATCCAAGTGACTTAGCAGCAGCATTGCGCGTAGCTAAACATTTGCAGGAAGTGGATAGCGCCACGAGAAGTCGCAATGAGAAGATAATTTTTTCGTCTTCCAAAGAGTGTCACCGTTGTGGGAAGAAAGGTCATTGTAAGTGACAATGTCTGGAACCGTGGTGTTTCAGTTGTCAGAAAATAGGGCATAAGGCACGTCAGTGTAAAGTCCAGAAACGGGTTAATGGTACAGCAGGTAAAAAACTATTAAACGAAAAAGGGAGTGTTCCTGCCGTCGGGAGGCATTCCCAATAAAAAGAGGTACTCAGAGAGTGCACGAAGAGGCGGATTGTGGTTTGATGGTTTGTATAAAAGATAAGTGGCGAAGACTTTTAGTGGATACTGGAGCACATGTATCAGTTGTCAGTGTGGACCTCGTGGGCAAGAAAGGACTGGAAGCTCCGAGATACAGATTGCGCGCAGTAGATGATAAAAAATTAGATGCACTAGGGACAGCACAGCTCGAGTTTAAGATAGGGAACGTGTGGTTCCGGGAGCAAATGGAGGAGTTGTCAACTGTGGGACAGGGATTTTCAGCGATACTTGTGTTGGACTTTCTGATTAAACATCACGCCAAAATTGACCTTTCACAAAATACGATGGGAACTTGTTCTCAATGGTTACAGCTGCTGCAAATGTTTCAGAGTCGCAAGGTGCACCGATAGCTAAGATGATACCAACTAAACTGCGTAAAGTGCGTTAAAGGTGATTTCGTGTGACAAAGTACGAACAGGTACAGGGAAGTTGATCTAGGTACCGGTGGATGTCGATGTGCCACAACAGGGGTTATTCTTGATAGAGCCACTACCGATTAATGAGGTTTTAGACGAAAAGCATTGCTTTATTCGTAGGATTGTATCACGGGGAACGGACGTAAACGGGCAGTTTATGGTTCCGGTGACTTTAGATAACTTCGGGCGGGATGATGTCGATCTGCCGAAGGGATTAGTAATAGCCACAGTAGAGTTAATGGATGAAGCGGAAATCGGTAGTTCGAGGCTAGACTATGATGTAATGCAAACCGTCAGCACGTCTGCACTTCGTGACAAGGTAAATCATTTGAGAGGAAATGATCGTTCGGGTATGGAAGCACTATTACTAAAGTATAAAGCATTGTTTGAAGCACAGGGTACGTTACCTGCTACACCGATAACACAACATCGTATTCCGACAGGGAATCAGGCTCCAGTGTATCGTAAGCCATACAGACTACCGAAACAATTACAACCAGTAGTATAGCAATTAAAAGAGCAACAACTGGAAGATGGGATAATCCAGCACACTAATAGTCCTTGGTCTAGTAGCGTGGTCCTAGTTCCGAAGAAGACACCGGACGGGTTTACCGACATTTGAATGAATGGACAGTGGCGGATGTATATCCGATTCCGAATATCACAGAAACCTTAGACAACTGAGGGCAGCGTAAATTTTTCTCCACTATGGATTTGCGAAACGGTTATCACTAGATTGAAGTATGTCCGGAGGACAGGCCAAAAACAGCATTTACGACGCATTGTAGTCACTTTGAGTATAAAAGAATGCCGTTTGGACTAAACAAACACTCCAGCAACATTTCAGAGGCTTTTGGATGGAGTCCTTCGCGGGTTGAAACCGAAAAAATGCATGGTGTATCTGGATGACATTATAGTTTTAGAGATATAGAGCAGCATGTGGAACGGTTAGAGGAGGTGTTTAAAAGATTAGAGGAAGCACGGTTAACATTAAGTTTGGACAAATGCCATTTTGCGCAAGCATAAGTCAGGACGGGGTACAGACAGATCCTCGGGTTACTTCTGCAGTACGAGATTTTCCGGTTCCGCAAATGGTTAAACAATTGCAATCGTATATTGGTCTTGCAACCTATTATCGAAAATTCGTAGAGGGGTTCGCAGAAATAGCGAGGCCACTTACTAAGTTGCTAAGAAAAGGTGTTACCTTCCAATGGACGTCAGAGTGTGAGAAAGCATTTCAAGAGTTGAAACGGATACTGACATCAGATCCAGTTTTGAAGTTTCCAGACTTTTCGAAGGAGTTTATACTACAATGCGATGCGTCTAATCACGCTCTTGGGGTTGTACTTTGGCAAGAAATTGATGTCAAAGAACATCCGATTGCGTTCGCGTCTCGTCAACTTAACAAGGCAGAAGAAAATTACTCCACGAAGGAGAAGGAATTGTTAGCGGTAATGTACGGAATTTCGTACTTTCGATGTTATCTGTACGGTATAAGGTTTATGGTTGTGACGGATCATTCAGCTCTGAAATGGTTATTAGGTCTGAAAGACCCAGTGAGTAGGCTAGTGAGATGGGCGCTGAAACTCAGTGAGTTCGATTATGAGGTAATACACAAGCCAGGAGTGAAACATACCAATGCTGACGCATTGAGCAGTGATAGTGGCTGTATTACAAGTAACAGTGGTGACTGAAGATGAGTGGAAAAAGGCACAAGCCGTGGATAGTGATTGCCAATTGTTCAGAAAGCAACCGCAGTTGCTAGTACAGGACGGGTTACTTTGCAGGTCGACAAAATGCGGCCCTCGTGTCGTCGTACCAGCAGCTTCAAAGATTACCAGAGGCAGACAGACCTTTCCAAAAAATCGGAATCGATGTATTAGGTCTACTTAATAGTAGTTCAGCAGGGAATAAGTATGTGTTAACAGTGATTGACCACTTTTCTAGGTCTTTAGTTATGGTCGCATTACCAGATCAGAAAACAAGTACGGTTGCACAAACTTTAGTTAATAATTGGTTACTCGGGTATGGGATTCCTCAGTCCTTAATCCCGTATCAAGGTACTAATTTCACGTCTGATCTGATGAATCAACTATGTAAGTTACTGAAGGTAAAGAAACTATGGACTAGTCCATTCCATCCGCAAGCAGACAGACGAACGGAGAGAGTGCATCGCACGATCGCTAAGATGTTGAGTCACTATGTAAACCGTCAAAACACCGACTGGGATGTGTACTTGCAATTCGTAACCAGTGCATATAATAGTAAGGTACGTACGTCGACAGGATTGTAGCCGTACGAAGTGGTGCATGGGCGGAAGATGCCATCACCTTTTGACATGCTTCGTGCAAGGCTGGGAGCGGAGAGCGAGCATGTAATCCAGTTTGCGAAAACCATTAAGGAAGTATGGCAGAGTTAGGCAAGCTAACACGAAAGCATTGGAACGACAAGAATGGATGGGAGGTACAACGAGGAAGTTGCCACAGTACAGAGTAGGCCAATGGGTGCTACTAGCTAATCCGTATGTTCCAAAAAGAAGAACCAAGAAGTTCACAAACACGTTCCAGGGACCATACCAGGTAGTGGAAATGACACACCTGTCAATGTAAAATTAAAATTGCGTACCAAGACAACGGTGGTTCACGTTAGTAGAGTTAAGCCGTTCCAGGGGGTAGAAGATCCGTGTATTTGTACTTCTCCTTCTGGCAGAAAACGAAAAGAAGCGCCAGAAGCAGACAGTAAACCGGGTATTAAGTGTAAGTTGCTTTCGAGGGATGTGTAGTCAGCAGCAATTATCATGTGTGTATTATTTTTGTGCACGGATAGGTGTGACGTTGATGTCACCAGAAAAATTCAGACGGAGTCTCAAGCAGGCAGAGGGAGAGTTTCCAGAGGGGGTAGAGCACGTAGTGCCGATAATTGAAGCAAGTATGTCACTTTTTTATCATATGTCTAGGATTAAGGTAACAACGGATCTAGTTAAGATGTATATAGTATTAGATTTCTAGTAACTAGTGTTTGGAGACAGTATCACTGTTACACAGTGCATCCTTATCAGGCAGGTGGGAGCGCATGAGGAAGGGCGTAGAGTTCAGGACACAGGAGGTTCTATTAATTTGTAAGGAGGGGGATACTCATGCTACTATGTCGAGTTTAGAGTTGAGTAGATGTCTAACAGAGTCAGTTTCCATTTGTCCATCACGGGTTGTTTTCACGCACAAGGGTTCGTGTGAGATCCAGTTATTTAGGGCAGAAGCAGAAGCTTTGGAGTGTCAGAGAATAATAGTGAAGCCTACGCCAAATTTTCAGCAAGTTGGGAGGCATTGGTTGTATTCAGTATTCGCTACAGAGAGGATATCAGCCAAGTGTTATGACAATGAGAATTGGACAGCAACCACGGAGATGTAATTACGGGACAGTGGTTTGCTAATCAACTGGACAAATTGTGAAATAGTGGGGGATCGTTTCAGCTTACCAGCGACAGTCACGGCAGTCACCAAGGCTACAGATACACATTTGACGTTTTACTGGCCAGATGCGGCATTCAGCATCGCTCCAGGAGAAAATTTGACATATATATTAACAACACCTTGGATGCTACTCTATTGCAAACGATAGATAAACTAGTAGATTCGGAGAAAGGTCAAATTTCAATGCAGCAATTATGAAGGCATGTAGAGGAGTACAATACCAGGTGGAAACGTAGCATAGTGACCATTGGTATTTCAACCAGTACTATTACCGTGTTGATTGTATTTATCGATGTGGTATATGTCTTATTAAAACGGAGGCTTCAGCATGTTAATGCAAGACCGCTCCATGAGATTCCTGTACAATGGATTACCAGTAGGGCATGAGTCAGGGCAACCTGGATTTGTATAGGGAAGAAGTAGAATATAGGATAGGGTAAATTCGAGGACGAATTTAATTTTTAGGAGGAGGCAGTGTTGCGGCCACCTATAGTAATCGTTGCTTCACGCCGTGGAGAATGGCAAAACACACGCACTCCGGCGATAGCGACATTGCGAAGTAAGTGCGGCACAGACAGCCTTGCTGACAGGCGCAGTCTACCAACAAGCTGACGCAAGGACGCACACAGACTGAGCGCCGAGCGAAGCCTGGAGAGTGCTAAGCAAGAGATGTGAGACCAGCACGCTAAGTTACACTGCAATATACTGCAGGAGTAATAACAAGAAGCTACCACCGAGGGTAAAAAACGTCCTCCTGCCGGATATAAATAGTGGAGTGAAGGCAGCAACTGACAGAAGCCATTAGGAAGCAGTTCGGATCTGAGGACGGACGTGGTCCGTGTCCGAATGTTCAATCTTCGTAGGTGACGATTCAAGAAGTTGTTCCAGCTCGCAGGAGTCGTCCGTTCGCCGCCATATGTCAACGTCAGCTCTGGGGGTCGGCCCGAGTTCGGTCGGCACCATGCAGCACCATGCAGCAGGACCGGCCGCAGCGCGGCTTTGGGCACAGGCGCCGCCGGAGACTGACGCCCGGACTCCACGGGAACCCGCCCACGCCGCGTGGTCCGTCCATGACGGGACCTGGCGGACATCGCGACTGACGGCTTCCCAGCCGCCGGTGCAGCAGGCGTCGGCAGCTGGCCCCACGGAGCGTGGACGAGTTCATCTCAACCACAGGGCATCCTGACTTCAGCGGAGCACTGGTGGCCTGAAGCTCCGTTTCGATCAGCGGCGCGCGTGGCGCGCATTGTCGGAGAATCTACACAGCAGCAGCCAGGCGGAGGGATCCGCAGGGCTGGGCAGCGACGACGAGGGAGAAATTGTAAAAAAGAAAGTTCAACAAATAATTGTAAAACTCCACGCCGTCTCAGTCTTTGGGGCAGCCACTGTGTCTGCTGCTAATAAGTAGCAAACGGCCATATCATGCGGTGCAGAAGCCGTAACAAGTACTGCAGAAGTCGTAATAAGTGGCCATCTGTCGTAACAGAAGTATGAAAAAACATGGAAAATATCGTTGTTTAGTGAGTAACGAAAATTGGTGCTGATAATTTCATTGCATTCGTTTTCCTCTTAAGCCATTATCAACTCGTCGAGGCATAAAATGCAGCCACAAGAGCAACAGAGATGTGCAGAAGCTATTGCTCAGCTGGGAAGATACAAAATAATAAAGCAAAGTTTAGGGTTTCTCCATTAAAAACTCGCGGTAATAGACTGAAATTGGTTCATACGAAATGGCTGAGTTTTAATAACCACACGCATTTTGTAGACGTTCTTCTTCATGAAGTAGGTAAGTATCTAATATTATTATCTGAAATTACCCTCATTTTAAATCAGATTTCACAATTTTAGCCATGATTTTAATTTTACTATGTGATCAATCTACAAGATATTTAAGACATGGAGATCATAGTAGATAAGGTAGTTGTTTTGATATTCTGCATAGCTTACATTGCGTCAGAAGTACATACTTACGGATTCTAAAGCCAGTTCCTCGGAGAGCACTGACTGGTTGGCACGAAGTCTATGGTATCCGTAAGTAATAATTATAAAGGCTGGAGAAACAAATTTTCTCAATCCATGTCGTTGTTCTCCTCACGTTGTTGAGCGACATGCTGTTAGACATTCTCAATAAACACATAGTTTCACACTAGCAACATCAAGCATTGATACAATCAATTGACGACCAACGTTACGACGTCGTCCATAGCAGTTTTTCTGACCACTACACTGTAATTATTAAACAAAAGTTCTCACTCAGAATGAAAATTGATAGCATTCACTAAATGGGAAAGGTGAAGGTATAGTTTGATGCTCGTTACGAGTCATGTGTCAACCGGAAACATTTCTTTTGCGCCACAGTTGATAACTGGGGAAAACCTCGTAAAATCTGGTACGCAGACACTGTGACACACGTCTCTTCTATTGCAATCTCTTCTCTTTCCATATTTTGAGAGGCGGTAGCATAGTTCCAAATAAGAAAGCAATTCCCAGCATACCGTAAAGCTATGGACTCCTATTAATATTCACTACTGTGAAAGACATCTCCTCTACTGAACAAGTGCTAATAGCTCTTAAGCATGTTATTTAGAGCCCTTGTTTGCTGGATAATTTTCTTCTTGTTTTGGTCTATACTCCCAAAATATGGAAAACTAATGATTGTAGTGAAGAGGCTTGTTTCCTAGCATTGAAGATCAAGAAGGATTCATAGGTCTTCAGAGATGCGATAAACAGCTCAAGTTTACCAGACTTGTTTCCGTCGCATGACCTATCTTCTCGTACTCCTGAATACTGACCATTCTTCCTCCGACACACTGTACTCTTCAGGGTAAAATGGCGACCACAGGAGACAGAACATTGAATATTACTATCTCCTATCTCGTGAACTGCCATCGAAAGTAGATAACGAGGAACATCGAGTAATCAATTTAAAAACATCCAAAAATAAAATTTTAGAGCTACAGGAAAAGCGAAATAGAAGAGAAAATCATCACATTTTGGGGCTACGGACATCAACCAGGTGAGAACTGGAGCATTTACCACCCTTCGAGAGCACGAGAAAGATATGAACAGAGACATATAAGTAATATTCAGCAGAAGGGAACGATTATGTTAGCCGGAAGAGGATAAAAGATCGTTTCCAGAATCTGATTATACAAAAACAGCACAGCTGTTACAATTTGTACGTTATGTATCACGCGAAAGTGTTATTGAACTGTCAGAAGCGATATTCTGTGAAGAAGGAGTTACATAGGAGAAAATCTGTGGAGTTATGATGGTAGGAATACCGACGTAAGTAAAGCTGTGAAAACGGGTTGTGTGTCGAACTGGGGTAGCGCAGTTAGTAGAGAAATTGCTCACGAAAGGCAAAGGTCTCAGGTCTCGAGCGGGCACACAGTTTTATCCTGTAAGTAAGTTGGTTAGGCGCCCTGTATTTCAAAGGATTCTACATTGCCATATGTCAGATTTCCATCAAAATTGTTTTCTTGTTGGATAATTCTTATCCCATTCGTTCAGTGCGCTCTTATGGTTAGTAACAGTAACTGTGGCGCGGTACTTTGATTCGATTAAGTTTTATAGTAAGTTTCAATTTGTGTAGACAAATATGGCTTCAAGAACGAATTTTCACCCTGCAGAGGAGTGTATGCCGATCTGAAATTTCCTGGCAGATTGAAATTGTGTACCAGTCCGGGACTCTAAGGCAAAGGTGCCATGATTTGGTCCAGCACTCAGTTTTAACTTGTCTGTATGTGGTTAAGCAGCACAATAGTTTTCTTGGCGTTTTATTCTTGTTGCTGTAAAGTCATTTGTAGATGGTCAGTGGCCAAAACGCTTATGGAGACGCAATTCAATTAAAAAATTTTGTGTTCAAGACGGGAAAGTTGTGTTATACAGCGTGATTCAGTTGCCCCTACATTATGTTTTAGGCATCCCACAACACATTCAAAAACTACAGGCAAGAGTTCCACATTCTCGCACTCACTATGTGCAAACTATTGGTCTACATAAAAAATTAGCACCACCTTTCTGTAGGAAACGTAACATGGTTAAGTTTTGTACTGGGATACGTTTTGGCTGGAGGCCACGATATAGAAGTTATTCAAGAAAATACATTTGAAGGTCACTTTCGTACGTTTTTCATGAACAATTCGAACACTACGGCCTCTAGTGAAAAATTTAATGTTGTTAAATATCCTACAAAAAGGTTTGTTCATTTTGGTATCTGATTTGGTAGACAGTCAGCGAGGCCACATGAATATCTTATATGAGGTATTTAACACCACTGCGGATTGCATAAGACTCACAGGTAGTGTCAGTTGAATTATCCTGTATAGATATCTTCTCTACTAGAATCCGCGTATCACCTTGATTGTATGATACTACAATTACTATGGGATAAATTGATTGTATTTGTATCTTGTCTACAAAGAAAGGTAACTTTTCTTCGTGGACGACAGTTCAAGTCAGCATATAGTCAAAGGCCTTCCTAATTATAAATTACCTTGCGAGACCTGTTACCATTTATTTATTTATATATTTATTGTTCCGTGGGACCAAATTAAGAAAAAGTCTCCATGGTCATGGAAAGAGTCAATACATGAAATTATAACACGATATCAGAAACAGATCAAATGAAACATAAAAAAACATTCAGTTCACAAGTCGGATGCAGCAGAATACCGCACTCCTTTCTGCACAAGAGTCAAGGAAGTGCATTCCACATGCAGATTGGATTTCTGCCTAGTATTAACTGAGTGAAAGCTTCTAACTCTTGGGAATAGGTTAGTATTGCTAACAACAGACGACATTAAAGAAAATATATACTGTGAGGGCAACGTCAGAATTCCCAGACTATTGAATAGGGGTCGACAAGAGGTTCTCGAAATTACACCACATATAGCTCGAACAGCCTGTTTTTCAGCCAAAAATACCATTTTTTAATCAGAAGAATTACCCCAAAAAATAATACCATATGACATAAGCGTATGAAAATATGCGAAGTAGACTACTTTTCGTGTTGAAGTGTCACTTATTTCAGATACTGTTCTAATGGTAAATAAAGCAGCATTTAGTTTCTGAACAAGATCCTGGACATGGGCTTTCCACAACAGCTTACTATCTATCTGAACGCCTAGCAACTTGAACTGTTCCGTCTCGCTTATAATATATCCATTCTGTCTGATCAAAATATCGGTTCTTGTTGAATTGCGAGTTAGAAACTGTAAAAACTGAGTTTTACTGTGATTTAGCATCAAATTATTTTCTACATGCCACAAACTTATTTCATGAACTACATTATTTGATACTGTTTCAGTACTACACACAAGATCCTTCACTACCAAGCTGGTGTCATCAGCAAACAGAAATATTTTTGAACCGCCTGTAATACTAGAAGACATATCATTTATATAAATCAGAAACAGCAGTGGCCCCAGCACCGACCCTTGGGGAACGCCCCACTTAACAGTGCCCCATTGGGACTGAACATCACTACCACTCTCAATATGCGGAGAACTACCTTCTGCTTTCTGTTCTTAAAGTAAGAGGCGAACCAATTGTAAGCTACTCCCCTTACTCCTTAATGGTCCAACTTCTGCAGTAATATTTTGTGGTCAACACAGTCAAAAGCCTTCGTTAAATCAAAGAGAACACCTAGCGTTCGCAACCTTTTATTTAATCCGTCCAAAACCTCACAGAGAAAAGAGAATATAGCATTTTCAGTTGTTAAACCATTTCTAAAACCAAACTGAACATTTGACATCAAATTATGTGAATTTAAATGCACCAGTAACCTTGTATATTCAACCTTCTCGATAACTTTAACAAACACCGACGACATAGAAATAGGTCTATAATAGTCAATATTATCCCTGTCTCCCTTTTTATAAAGTGGCTTCACTACCGAGTACTTTAATCGGTCAGGAAACTGACCACTCCTTAAGGAAAAGTTACAGATATGGCTAAGTACTGGGCTAACGTACATAGAACAATACTTCAGTATTCTGATAGAGACCCCGTCATACCCATTAGAGTTCTTCGTCTTTAGTGATTTAATTATTAACTCAATCTCCCTCTTGTCGGTATCATGGAGGAGCATTTCAGGTAACAGTCTCGGAACACATTTTTCTAAGAGCGCTATATGATTCTCTGTTGGGACTAGTTTTCTATTTAGTTCACCTGCTACATTCAGAAAGTGATTATTAAATAATGTACATATATGCGACTTATCAGCAACACGGACATTCCCACTACGCACTGATTCTATATTCTCGACCTGTCTCTTCAAACCAGCCACTTCCTTTACGACTGACCATATGGTTTTAATTTTATCCTGAGACTTAGCTATTCTATCTGCATACCACATACTTCTTGCCTTCCTAATAACATTTTTAAGCACCTTACAATACTGTTTGTAATGGGCTGCTGCATTTACATTCTGACTGTTTCTAACGTTTTGATATAATTGCCACTTTGTTCTACAAGATATTCTTATCCCTCTAGTCAGCCACCCAGGCTGCCTGTTTGTGCTAGTACCCTGTTTTGAACGTTCTAACGGAAAGCAACTTTCAAAGAGCACGAGCAAAGTCTTGAGAAAAGCGTTATATTTATCGTCTACTGTATCAGCGCTATAAACATCTTGCCACTCTTGTTCACTGATAAGGTTTACAAAGGTCTCTACAGCAACTGGATCAGCTTTTCTAAACAGCTGATGACTATATTTAACACGTGTTGCAGCACAAAAATCTTTTACAGTTAAAATTTGTGCATCATGATCTGAAAGGCCATTCACCTTTTTGCTAACAGAATGCCCTTCTAGTAATGAGGAATGAACAAAAATGTTGTCTATGGTTGTTCTACTGTTCCCTAGCACTCTCGTTGGAAACAATACGGTTTGCATAAGACTATATGAATTAAGGAGGTCTACCAGCATCCTCTTCCTTGCACAATCACTTATACAATTAATATTGAAGTCACCACATATAACTAACTTTTTGTATTTCCTATAAAGTGAACCATTAACCTCCTCTAGCTGTAGCAAAAATGTTGTGAAATCGGAGTCTCGGGATCTATAAATAACAATAGTTAGATGTTTAGCTCCATTAAATGTAGCCACACCCGCACAACATTGAAACACCTTTTCAGTGCAGTACTTTGAAACATCAATTGACTCAAATGGGATGCCGTTTTTCACATACATGGCTACTCCCCCATACCGCAAAGAGCTCCTAGAAAAGCTGCCAGCCAACCTGTATCCTGGTAAAGGAAGCCCCTGAATTATCTCCTTATTTAAGAAGTGTTCAGATATACCAATAATTTCAGAGTCAACATCTATAAGCAATTCACTAACTTTATCTCTAATACCTTGTATATTTTGATCAAATATACTAATTCCCTCATTACTTGGATACCTAAGCTTTGTCAAAAGTGGTTCCTTTGTTAGAGAGACTTCCCTTAAGCAGGAATACCTATCAGCTGTCTTCAATCTAAAAGAGGTGCAGCTCTTACACCCACTACTGCAGGAATTTTCCCATGAGTGATCCCACCAACCCCACCAAAGCTGTCACCTATAAGCTTTGCCAACCTCCCCTTGCCATACCTGCTGAGGTGCAAGCCATGTCTAGTGAAACCCGTCCTGCTGATAGACTCCACCGACACCACTGAAATGTGACCCATGCTTTCTGTCATCAGCGCACCCCCAAGTCTCATGTTACTACGCCTGACGGCTGTATTAAGATGAGGCCGATCGTGACGGTGAAACAATTCCACGAAATGCACATTCGTGTTGCCAGTCTGAGTGGCTATCTTTTCCAGGTCACCATCTATGTCGTACTCCCCATCCCTATCAATACTGTTACCAGCCCCACCCACAATCACTACCTGATCCTCTTTAGTAACATCCCTACATAAGCCCCCTATGTTAACAGTCACCTGAGCCAATCCTGCATTAGGCTTCACAATGCTGGTGACCTGGTACTCACTCCCCAAAACTTCCTGCAACTGCTGGCCTACACCTCTGCCATGAGAACTACCTAACAGCAGAACCTTCTTCTTCCTCTCCGACTTTGCAATTGTTCTAGCCACCGTATCTACTGAGGTCTGCTGCATACTTCCTACATCTACAGCTACTAGAGATTCCTCTCCACTCGACTCTGACAGTTGGTCATATCTATTGTAAACACCAATAGTAAAACTATCCGAAAATCTTCTTCTCCTAGCAGATCTCTTGCCAACAGCCAGTTCCCATTCCCCAACCCCCTTCTCCCTCCTCATCCAATCTAGCTCCTCCTGTGCGTTTTTCAATTGCACCTGAAGGTCACAGATCTTACACTCCTGGTCCTCTATCAACTTACTCTTGCTACATAACCTGCAGTTTCAGGAGAGGATCTCACCAGAATGCCCACTGGCTTCCCCACTGCATTCCCCCCAGTGAAAATACTTCGAACAAGTCTCACACTGCAATCCACTACTCACGAACCTACGGCAAAGCCCACACTTCTCACTCACGGTAAAATTTTACTTTTTCTAAGTTCCGCTGCTACAATAAGAAGATGTTAAAAACCTTACTACAATAATCACACACTTACTCTACAAGGGAAGTAACTACTATTATTGACAGTATTAATAAACAACAAATGTGAATATAACAAAAGACTAATGCAGAAAGAGAATCAAACGTCTAATGACACAGTAACGAAGCAAAAACATTTCCCAAAAGGTTCTTCTGAAATTATTTCACCAGGAAACACAAAAAACTCCGGTTGAAGAGTACTAAAGTTCCTAAATAAACCACTGTACACAAACAATTAATTAGTATTAAGCTTTCGATGCACCGCTACAGCTGCAACTGGTCAGCGCGGAATGTAATCACAGGTAAGAAGTTACGTTGCTCGATACGAAACACTCACAAATATCAGGTCACAACACAAGAAAAGCAGAGGTGAATGAAGAAACTACTAATAAGTCACTTATACAGTAAATATTATCACAAAAACCTTTAAAATATGTATCTGAAACCTAAAAATATATAAAAACTTAGAGAGCGATCTCACACGCAGTCGCTCGCTTATGATGTCACATGATACACTCAGGAGACAAGGACGTCTTTCCATTTGCCGTCACTTGTACCATAGTAAGCAGTCAATTTTGGGGGCGTGTTGGTGGATTCGGACTGATGGACTCAGTACGGGTGGCTTCTGCAGGGCCGTTTACACTGCGGGGCCTAAGCCGCGGATGGTAAACAAGAGCGGCGCTGTTGTCGGAGCCCCTTTGTTATCTCTGCAGCGATATGCAGGAGCCGCCCGGCCTGAGCAGGATTAACAAGCGACCGCTGGCACCACTCTGGCCCGGCTACCTGCCGGACGCGACGGCGTAAGCTCTACACCACAGGCTGAGATCGCGTGCCCAGCCGCGCGTAATTTGCCACTCCGCTGGGTCAACTTTCAAGGGCCCGCGGAGAAATTAATTTCCGCCGTTTCCGCGTCGAACGTGCGCAGAAGGTACGCACAACGGAACTCAGGCAAAATGCAACACATTACACTCATGTTTTCTGTCCTTAGCTATAAGTTAATTAATAAGTGATAAAAATTGACATTTTTACTTCATGCACATTATGAAAATATGGATGTTTATGCTTAATTTGGTGTTTGTTTTATTTAAACATTCGAATATTTTCTATTTTAAATGTTGTTATTGTTGTTGTGGTATTCAGTCCTGAGACTGGTTTGATGCAGCTTTCCATGCTACTCTATCCTGTGCAAGCTTCTTCATCTCCCAGTACCTACTGCAACCTACATCCTTCTGAATCTCTTTAGTGTATTCATCTCTTGGTCTCCCTCTACGATTTTTACCCTCCACGCTGCCCTCCAGTACTAAATTGGTGGTCCCTTGAAGCCTCAGAACATGTCCTACGAACCGGTCCCTTCTTCTTGTCAACTTATGCCACAAACTCCTCTTCTCCCCAATTCTATTCAATACCTCCTCATTAGTTACGAGATCTAAACATGTAATCTTCAGCATTCTTCTGTAGCACCACATTTCGGAAGCTTCTATTCCCTTCTTGTCCAAACTATTTACCGTCCATGTTCAACTTCCATACATGGCTACACTCCACACAAAACTTTCAGAAACGACTTCCTGACACTTAAATCTATACTCGATGTTAACAAATTTCTCTTCTTCAGAAACGCTTTCCTTGCCATTGCCAGTCTACATTTTATATCCTTCTACTTCGACCATCATCAGTTATTTTGCTCCCCATATAGCAAAACTCCTTTACTACTTTAACTGTCTCATTTCCTAGTCTAATTCCCTCAGCATCACCCGACTTAAGTCGACTACATTCCATATCCTCGTTTTGCTTTTGTTGATGTTCATCTTATATCATCCTTTCAAGACACTGTCCATTCCCTTCAACTGCTCTTCCTAGTTCTTTGCTGTCTCTGACAGAACTACAATGTCATCGGCGAACCTCAAAGTTTTCATTTCTTCTCCATGGATTTTAATACCTACTCCGAATTTTTCTTTTGTTTCCTTTACTGCTTGCTCAATATACAGATTGAATAATAATGTGGAGAGGCTACAATCCTGTCTCCTTTCGCAACTACTGCATCCCTTTCGTGCCCCTCGACTCTTATAACTGCCATCTGGTTTCTGTACAAATTGTAAATAGCCTTTCGCTCCCTGTATTTTACCCCTGCCACCATTAGAATTTGAAAGAGAGTATTCCAATCAACATTGTCAAAAGGTTCATAGATGTCTACAAATGCTAGAAACGTAGGTTTGCCTTTCCTTAATCTATTTTCTAAGATAATTTTAGGGTCAGTATTGCCTCACGTGTTCCGAAATTTCTGCGGAATCCAAACTGATCTTCGCCGAGGTCAGCTTCTACCAGTTTTTCCATTCGTCTGTAAGGAATTCGTGGTAGTATTTTGCAGCTGTGACTTATTAAACTGATAGTTCGGTACTTTTCGCATCTGTCAACACCTGCTTTCTTTGGGATTGGAATTATTATATTCTTCTTGAAGTCTGAGGGTATTTCGCCTGTCTCATACATCTTGCTCACCAGATGGTAGAGTTTTGTTAGGACTGGCTCTCCCAAGGCCGTCAGTAGTTCCAATGGAATGTTGTCTACTCCCCAGGGCCTTGTTTCGACTCAGGTCTTTTAGAGTTCTGTCAAACTCTTGACGCAGTATCCTATCTCCCATTTTATCTTCATCTACATCCTCTTCCATTTCCATAATATTGTCCTCAAGTACATAAACCTTGTATAGACCCTCTATATACTCCTTTCACCTTTCTGCTTTCCCTTCTTTGCTTAGAACTGGTTTTCCATCTGAGCTCTTCGTATTCATACAAGTGGCTCTCTTTTCTCCAAAGGTCTCTCTAATTTTCCTGTAGGCAGTATCTATCTTACCCCTAGTGAGATAAGCCTCTACATCTTTACATTTGTCCTCTAGCCACCCCTGCTTAGCCATTTTGGATTTTGCACTTCCTGTTGATCTCATTTTTGAGACGTTTGTATTCCTTTTTGCCTGCTTCATTTACTCCGTTTTCATATTTTCTCCTTTCATCAACTAAATTTAATATTTCTTCTGTTACCCAAGGATTTCTACTAGCCCTCGTCTTTTTACCTACTTGATCCTCTGCTGCCTTCACTACTTCATTCCTCAGAGCTACCAATTCTACTTCTGCTGTATTTCTTTCCCCCATTCCTCTTAATTGTTCCCTTATGCTCTCCATGAAACTCTGTACAACCTCTGGTTTAGTCAATTTATCCAGGTCCCATCTCCTTAAATTCCCATCATTTTGCAGTTTCTTCAGTTTTAATGTACAGCTCATAAGCAATAAATTGTGGTTAGAGTCCATATGTGCCACTGGAAATGTCTTACAATTTAAAACCTGGTTCCTAAATCTATGTCTTACCATTATATAATCTATCTGATACCTTCTAGTGTCTCCAGGATTCTTCCATGTATACAACCTTCTTTTATGATTCTTGAACCAAGTGTTAGCTACGATTAAGTTATGCTCTGTGAAAAATTCTACCAGACGACTTCCTCTTTCATTTCTCACCCACAATCCATAGTCACCTACTATGTTTCCTTCTCACTCTTTTCCTACTCTCGAATTCCAGTCACCCATGACTATTAAATTTTCGTCTCCCTTCACCACCTGAATAATTATCTTTTAGGTCATCATACATTTCATTAATTTCTTCATCATCTGCAGAGCTACTTGTCATATAAACCTGTACTACTGTAGTAGGCATGGGCTTCATGTCAATCTTGGCCACAATAATACGTTCACTATGCTGTTTGTAGTAGCTTACCCGTACTCCTGTTCTTTTATTCATTATTGAACCTACTCCTGCATTACCCCTATTTGATTTTGTATTTATAACCCTGTATTCACTTGTACAAAATTCTTGTTCCTCCTGCCACCGAACTTTACTAATTCCCAATATATCTAACTTTAACCTACCCATTTCCCCTTTAAAATTTTCCAACCTACTGGCCCGATTAAAGGATCTGACATTCCTCGCTCCGATCCGTAGAACGCAAGTTTTCTTTCTCCTGATAACGACGTCCTCTTGAGTAGTCCCCGCCTGGAGATCCGAATGGGGGACTATTTTACTTCCAGAATATTTTACCCAAGAGGACGCCATCATCATTTAAACATACCTACTCCGAATTTTTCTTTTGTTTCCTTTACGGGAAAAATTACGTCTGTAGTTTCCCCTTGCTTTCAGCTGTTCGCAGTATCAACACAGCAAGGCCGTTTTGGTTAGTGTTACAAGGCCAGATCAGTCAATCGTCCAGACTGTTGCCCCTGCAACTACTGAAAAGGCCTCTTCAGGAACCACACGTTTGTCTGGCTTCTCAACAGATACCCCTCCGTTATGGTTGCACCTACGGTGCGCCCATCTGTATTGCTGAGGCACGCAAGCCTCCCCACCAACGGCAAGGTCCATGGTTCAAGGTTCATGGTTCATTTTAAATAAATTTTAAATAAATTTTAATAAAATAAATAAATAAATATATAAATAAATAAATGATAAATAAATAAAATTATAAATTTTAAATAAATTTTATATAAATATCTGGAAATGATCATACACTGACATTCCTGAGAATTTCATTTTTCATGATTGGTGAAGAGTTATCCCTATGCTGACTTGTCAATTACCAAACTATAGTGCATTAAACATGTGCAGAAGAAGTTGGGCACGAGACTGCGTAGAATAAAACAGTAATTGGGAAGTATTAAGTTATCAGATGGTTTAGGTATAAGGCCTCGACTGACTGATAAACAAACTGATGAGAAAGGTGTGGCTATTAGAAATAACAGGGATAATTTAGATTGTATGAAGAGACCTGTTTGGGCAATTTATTTCCTTAAGCTGTCTACAGATGCTGATTCAATCCACAACCTGTGTTCCATTGAGTGGTGTAAATACCTGAATGCAAAAGAGGAAGATAAGCAGACACTGTTTCACAAAATTACTGTACCAAATTCAGATTTGCTTGCCATGAAACCTGTAATTCAGCATCTTCACCATCCAGACCTGTTGAAGAAATGTCCGAAAGGCAAAACACAAAATGCTATCGAATCTTTTAACGATGTTGAACCGTGAAGAACACCAAAAAAGTTATTTGCTGGGTATCAGTCTTCTAACATCGTGTTTTTGACGCTCCTCTTACTTTTGATGATGGCTGTTCCGCGAGAATAAGGTTTTGGAGCATCTTGGAAGACATAAAGGTTAAAACACCACTAAAAGTGTGATGGACTATGACCAGGTGCGAGTCACGAAGGCAGAGACTGCGGCAAACAATATGTAAGCCAGATCCAAGGAAAGGAAGAGAGCTCTGGGTGAGTAAGAGGAAAAAGGAGATGAGGACTACCAACCACGAGCATTCTAACATACTTTATAAGTATCAGTCGGCTGTGTATTAAATGTTTTCTTTAAAACGCAATTTTCTGAAAATGACATTTTCAGTATAAATAGCCCTTTTTGTTACAAACTTCTAAATGTTAACGCAAAACATAGATAGTACCGTAAAGTTGTAGGTCTATTTTAGTACCATTCACTCCGATAGTTAAAATTCAAAAAATTTAAATTCTGATAATTAACGCAAAAAATTACATGTTGGGGAAAAATCAAAACTTTTTTCCTAACTGTCGTTTTAAATTAATTGTTGAACAACACATTTACAAAAGATGAGAGAACATGTGATAAAAATATCATATTTATGTACTCAACAGTTCTTCAGAAAACGGCAACAATTTAAGTTTCTCAGGAAAGTGTGGTACGACTCTCCTAAATCAGTTGCTATTAATAACAGCATAATTGAACAAGTTTACAGTTTCAGTTATAATATCTGTCTTGTGTTGGACAGGAACGATACAAGCAAGATACAATAATGAGTCGGAATCTAGAAGGACCTAGTTTCCGAAGTCCTGTAAAATTTCCTAGACACCTTCTTAAACAAAACTTAGTTTCTCAACGTGCTGTCCCGCTCGTCAGAAATCATACGGTTGTTCAAATGGTTTAAATGGCTGTGAGCTTCTATGGGACTTAACTTCTGAGGTCATCAGTCCCCCAGAACTAAGAACTACTTGGATAACGGTATTGTTCGACTCTATAAGCGCAGAACAGGGGATCAGTGATCATAAGGCCGTTGCAGCATCCGTGAATATAGAAGTAAATAGGAATATGAAAAAGGGAGGAAGGTTTATCCAAGAGTAATAGGAGGCAGATTTCAGACTACCTAACAGATCAAAACGAAAATTTCTGTTCCGACACTGACAATGTTGAGTGTCTATGGAAAAAGTTCAAGGCAACGGTAAAATGCGTTTTAGACAGTTACGTGCCGAGTAAAACTGTGAGGGACGGGAAAAACTCACCGTGGTTCAACAACAAAGTTAGGAAACCACTGCGAAAGCACAGAGAGCTTCACTCCAAGTTTAAATGCAGCCAAAACCTCTCAGACAAACAGAAGGTAAACGATGTCAAAGTTAGCGTAAGCAGGGCTATGCGTGAAGCGTTCAGTGAATTCGAAAGTAAAATTCTATGTTCCCACTTGACAGAAAATCTTAGGAAGTTCTGGTCTTACGTTAAATCAGTAAGTAGATCGAAACAGCATATCCAGACACTCTGTGATGATGATGGCATTGAAACAGGGGATGACACACGTAAAGCTGAAATACTAAATACCTTTTTCCAAAGCTGTTTCACAGAGGAAGACCGCTCTGTAAATTTGTGTATTGAAATTAATAACAAAGCACAAATTTTCATTTAAGAATTTTGTTATTTAGTAGTTACATGTAATAGAACGAAAACTCTTTAAAGTGATGAGACTTAATTCCACGTACCCAGTTGACACGTGCAGTGCTATTAGACTTTTTCACACCTTTCTCAACTGAGAGACATTGCATGGTGCAGGAAATGCTACTGAATAGCTCTCCATGGTATTGTAAGTTCAATATTAACAGAATAACGGAACGACTTACATTGCAGGTTCCTTGGTTCTTACGTTCTGCGCTGTCCCATCATCAACAAATACTTACCGGTTGATGATAGTTGAAAGGCTATGGACTTGTAGGTAAGTAATAAATCATTCCCATCTGGTACTCTTAACTACTATTATATAGCAGCGAAAAATGTTTCCATAGGAGCATAAAATATCGGAACATATTCCCGTTTATTTTAGAGACTCTGAGTGAAAGTGGAGTTCTAGATTTCCAGAAGGCTTTTTACAGCTACACTACACTACAAGCTACAGCTACAGCTACACTACAAGCGACTTGTAGTGAAACTGCGTGCTTATGGAATATCGTCTCAGTTATGTGACTGGATACGTGGTTTATTGTCAGAGAGGTAGTAATCGACGGAAAGTCATCGAGTAAAACAGAAGTGATTTTTGGCGTTTCCCAATGTAGTATTATTGGCCCTTTGCTGTTTCTTATCTATATATAAACGATTTAGGAGACAATCTGAGCAGCCGTCATAGGTTGTTTGCAGATGACGCTGTAGAAGTCTTACGTTGTTTGCAGATGACGCTGTCGTTTATCGACTAGTAAAGTCATCAAAGATCAAAACAAATTGCAAAACGATTTAGATAATCCATATGTGTGGTGCAAAAATTGAGAACTGATCCTAAATAACGAAAAGTGTCAGGTCATCCACATAAGTGCTAAAAGGTATCCGTTAAACGTCGATTACACTATAAATCAGTCAAATCTGAAGGCCATAAATACAACTAGATACTTAGGAATTACAGTTACGAGCAACTTAAATCGGAAGATACACACAGATAGCGTTGTGGGAAAGGCTAACCAAAGCCTGCGGTTTATCGGCGGGACACTTAGAAAATGTAACAGTTCCACTAAAGACACTGCCTACACTAAGCTTGTCCGTCCTGTTTTAGAATACTGCTACGTGGTGTGGGATCCTTACCAGACAGGATTGACGGAGTACATCAGGGAAGTTCGAAGAAGGGCAGCATGTTTAGTATTGTCGTGAAATAAGGAGAAAGTGTCACTGAAATGATAAAGGATTTGGGGTGGACATCATTAAAACAAAGTCCTTTTTCGTTGAGGCGAAGTCTTCTCACGAAATTCCAATCACCAACTTTCTCCTCCGAATGCGAAAATATTTTGTGGACGCCGGCCTACATAGGGAGAAACGAGCATCATAATAAAATAAGAGAAATCAGAGGTAGCACGGAATGATGTAGGTGTTAGTTTCTTCCGCAAGTTGTACGAGACTGGAATAATAGATAATTATTGTGAACGTAGTTCCATGAAGCCCCTGCCAGGCAATTAAATGTGATTTGCAGAGTATTCATATTGATGTAGATGTAGGTACCAGCTGGCTCTTTCTACCTTGCTCAGCACCTATAAAAATGTTTCTCAAATTTTTTGTCATATTAACACATTAGTGCTTTTCCATCACGCAACTCATCTCAGTCTCCCACGAGCTCCTCAAACTGTAACTCACTCACACCCTCTAATCCAGCGCTGTCAGTCACTCATACGCATCCTCTCCCAGTTGCCCTTTCTGACTCACTCTTTCAGCCCTGTTAATTGTCATAATCTCTATGTGACTCTCTGCCACTATCTCCAGTGTCGTAGCCACAGTCCGCTTCCCTCTGTACTACTATTATTACAGTACCCTCTCACTGTCTCCCTCTTGCCCTTCCTTCCTGCTAATATCTCACTCCATCTTTCCTACTGCTGCTGTCTCTTCTTATTGTCACTATCTCTTTCTCCCTAATGCTCATTGTCATGTACTCCTACTCCGTCTCTCCTTACAATTGACTCTCACCCACTTACATCTTCTCTCTCTTTTTACTGCCCCCCCCCCCCTCAGGCAATGTACTCTTCATTCTTTTTCTACCACCATTCTGACACAGTCAACTATGTTCCACTGCTACTGTAGCCCTCTGTTTGTCTCACGCTGCTACTGAATTCCTCACTCTTTCTAAAAAACAACAACTGTCTACTGTCTTCCGGAATCTTTTATTTTTCCGTCTCTTTGCACTATCACTGTATTCTTCTGTCTTAGGAAAAAAAGGGCAATTATAGTCGTATGCAAAAATTTTGTGGAAAAGTTTTAAAGGTTCTGAGGAAAACAGAATTAGCCAGCTGATACCCATTTTTCTAAATAAACGGGAGGATATTCGCATTTTTTGTGATCCAATAGGAGAATTTTTCCTATGACGCCCTTCTTTTCCCTGCTGCAGCAGGGCTTGTAACACATATGAAATGAAATATATTGATCAGTGAAATTTAGATAGTTTACTTATGTAAAGCTGAAATAACGCAATAGTAATGTTAAACCTCACAATGGATTTTACGCACAGACAAAATTTGCATGCGCATCAGTACTACATCATGGGGTTCCCAGATGATAAAGGAGACACAAAGACAATACTTTTCCCTACTAACCCATGCCCGAGGGAGGACTCGAATCTCCGACGGGGGGAGCCACGCGGAGCGTGACAAGGCGCCTGAGACCGCGCGGCTACCCCGCGCTGCACTGTACTTTAGGAAAGTGATACTAAGATCATTTTGTGGAGTGTACAAACGATTCCACCCCAAGGACTACGCAAAACAATTGATCCTACATTTTTACATCCGACAGAACCTGAGGTATGAGCACCGGAAAGTTTTTTTAAGCACACTGTTTTGGAACATATTAAGTACTCACGCTGTCGTACGCATGCCTGTTATTAAGTCCAACAGAGCCACTTACTCACGTAGCACCGAATTTTTCTTTGGTTTCTGCCAGCTAGTTGAAAAGTACAAAACAAACGCCTCTCCAAGAAAGGACTCTCTGCGATGGCTTCTAGCTCATCCACAGGCGCCCTCTGAAGTGAACCCTCCTGCTTTGTTTGGCGATTCGGCTGCATATTCAGTGAGGCTGCAGCCTGCAGTACTCACCTTCTCGCTTTCAGTGAACAAGTTCTGTGCGATCCTGCTTGTGGCACATCCGTATATTTTGAATGAAATGATTGCCGGGAAAGAAGTTGGTTGGCCAGGAAGTACGAACTCGTACAGTAAAAACAGATTGTTTTTATTAAGCCCCGTGTTCTCCAATTAAACTGATGTACGTAACTACTATATCTAAAATCACCAAGGTATGTACGCACACCAAAGTGAAAGATCTTCATGGAAGTCACTAATTCTGGGTAATTATCTCCTCGCCGTACTCTCTACGAAGTAGTGACGCCAGTAGGGTATAACAGTACGCAGGCGGGACTGTACAAACTGTATTGGCATCGATCACTTAAGGTTCTCTACGGCTATAATGTTTACATATTCTGCACATATATACTATAATATTGAGACTACACGCTGGAAGACTGTTATCATAGCCCTACTTATGAGAGGAGTGGATGACCATGACCCAGCAGACCAATTTATGCTTTGTTCTTTTGAGCTAACCACGACGAAGTCTGAATTTACTGTCACTCTTCAAAACATAACTTGGAGAAATAAAGTCGCTTCCCACCCGATTGTACATGGTTTTACACTGCGACATCGAATAATCTACGATTTCAGCTTATTGCGCCTGTAAGGTTGGGGAACTACCATTGAAATGAAAAGCTCGAAACCAACCCTTCTCACGAACAGCCTTAGACATGGGCACGCTACCGCTATTTGTGAAATTTTCCCCGCCTCTGAGATCAGACGCGTCACTTTTCATAAATTCAGTAATTAAAATATTTTTGGTAGCCCCAGTGGTGACCAATGGTTTAGTCATTCATAGCAACTATTACGATGACTTTCGGTTGTACGTTTCTTATCGAGACAGCATTTTTACTGAAGGTTAAATCTCCTAGGACACTAGGCAGCGAACCCTCTGCTGGCATCTTCTTCATTACATTCTGGTGTTCATGGTTAGCTGAACACCGTTCAAGACCATCGTCGGGAAGAAGCAAAACAGGAATAGTGAGAGCGGAGAAACGTTTATCTTAATACCCGAATTATTGTCGTGTCACAGAGGTTGCTTTCTAGATGCTGTTTGTTAATCGTCGTGCACCGCGGCTGCGTATTTACTTTCTTGATAGCGGAAAGCCATCAAGCGAGAAGTCTATAGCTGTTTTCCCTGGCGTAGTTACATTCATCGCATTGGGTTGTCTGACTTTACTGTCCTAAATGTTGGTTTCCATGGGTGAAATCAACGCCTTGGCAGCAGTTCTTCAACCGGAACTACCTTAGCAACAGTATGTATATTACTAATTTCTGAATTGCATCTTGTTCCCTTACTTACTTTTCTTAACTTCATTTTAATCGTGTGTGGCGTTCGAGATCCTTAATATGTTCTTTTACAGGATTTTTACTGATAGATTATGTACCACAGGGACGAGTCCACTCCTCTGGGACCAAGGGGTTGTCTAAAAAAATTGTTCAAATGGCTCTGAGCACTATGGGACTTAACATCTGTGGTCATCAGTCCCCTAGAACTTAGAACTACTTAAACCTAACTAACCTAAGGACATCACACACACACCCATGCCCGAGGCAGGATTCGAACCTGCGACCGTAGCAGTCACGCGGTTCCAGACTGAAGCGGCTAGAACCGCACGGCCACACCGGCCGGCCCAAGGGATGTCTCTGCTCTCAAAGAGCATCTTACTTTACTAGTATCATCGAAAGTCTCCCTACACCAATCTTCTAGAACATCTGAGATGCCACTTTTGCTCCCCTCCCCCCTTAATACGGTTTACATCCACTTTAGGGTCCTCGAGTCCCACGCGGCCGTTCCTCGACTCCACGCAGAACGATGGTCAAACATGGCTGCCTTGCTCCTCCTTAATTTCTGCTAGATTCATAGTTCCTTAATATTCAAACCAGAAGCTGAATTTTTCGTGGGCTACATCAAAAACTGCATCCGCCTAACGCATATTTGACAACCTGTAGCACAGTAATTCAGGCTTTCCTGACTTTAATGTATTATGAAATGTAATATTCGGAAATGAACATCGACAGGGAAATAACATGTCACTGCGACCTCTCGTCGTATTACCGTACCACCTTTCAGAGTTATTAAAGCTGGTACACACTAGAGCAACGAAGGCGAACGAACGACAACCAACGCTCCGTTGGCAGAGCTTTGACTAGTATTTACAGGAGGCAAGTCGGAGCCAACGAAGTGGTTGGCCTTGGTTGCGGTTCGGTGTGCTGGCATCGTAGTGTGGACGTTGGGTCAAAGGTTCGTTGGTTCAGTAGCAATTCGCTGTGTCTGCTGAACAGGTGTGTATTGATCGGGTATGGAAGTATTAGAACGGTGAGTGGAATACGGAGGCAGCGTCAAAGCTCATGGTTTTATCGTGAACGGGAATTTGTATGGGATCCTACGAACTATGACTATAAAATCAAATTGAAAACATTAGGTCCTTGGAGGGAAATAAGTGAGCTGTTAGAAACAAAAATTGTGGAATCCTTACAGATATCGTTCCACTACAGATACAGATCCTCTAAAGGAGGTATGACCATCGAAAAGTTTAGGGCCTACACAATTCATTAAAACAATTCAACTTTAAAATCAGTCATTAATTTCGTCCCATTGCACTGCTGCAGACGTTTCAAAAGAGATGTCGTACACCAGCGTCGTTCTTTCTTCGACTTCTTTTTCCGATGATCAGCTTCTTGCAGCAAAACAATGCTCCACGTGCGACGACTCTTCTTTCATCCCAATATCAGTAGGTGAAATTCTAATAAAAATGCTTCTCCGTAACAATGGGAAAGCTCTACATGTTATCAGATCCCGCTGCGATTCTCCTTAGTTTGGCCAGAAAGATAGGCCGAACGCCAATGTGTTGGCGGCCTACGTTTGGCCGAATACTTTGGCCGTCTTTCGTTTGCCTTGATTGGGATAGTGTGCATATGTCTTTAGAAACATATTTCTTGTAAAGTGTAGATTTTGGAAATGATGTCTACGATTGTTAATTTTATACCTCGTAACATCCGTCGTTTCATCGGTAACCAGTTCTCAGTGTCCTTTTCGTTTCCGGCGCAGCCGCCACCGGTGCTTGGCCATGCCGCCACTGTCGGAAGCTGGGCTCGCAGGCGTGATGTATACGGACAGATCCGACGCCAGGTGGCAGTCGCGTCATTGTGCCCGCGGTAATAGCGAGATAACTGCGGCCGTGTTCCGGTGTCGGCGCTGCAGTATTGATGGGCCACCTGTAGGCCGGCCGACAGCGCCGACCACTCCGCTCCCCGTGTCCGACCGCTGCTGCGACCGCCAGCCGCCGGACCAGCTCCCCACTGGCAGCAGGCAGGGAGGCTCACCATCTTCAGTGGCCACCTGCTGGTACTCTCCAGAAGACGCTCGGGGATGAGGCGAGCACACAGGCAGCGAGAGATATACTTGCAGAGGTGCCGAGAAGGTGCCGAATCGTAACAGTCAGATCTGAGTACACCTCTGCATCTACATCTACATCCATACTCCGCACGCCACCTGACGGTGTGACGCGGAGGGTAGTTTGAGTACATCTATCGGTCCTCCCTTCTATTCCAGTCTCGTATTGTTCGTGGAAAGAAAGATTGTCGGTATTGTAACACTTCTGACACTAAATGAATCTGGGTTTTCTCTTTTGACGCTAGTCAATTATCAGGATGAGGATTACTGCAAAGGGCATTTGATTCTACAGCATTATGCCAGGGTGAAAAACACTAAATAAATTACTCTTTCTCTCTTAACAACATGTGGGCAGGGTGGGTTTTTCCTTGGCTCGGGTATGAGGTAGAATGAAACAGCATTTTTACATAAGATAACTTTTATCGAAAGTGTTGTACAACTGTTTCCTTACTGGATGTTCTGGCTGGGAGAGCGGGAGCTGTGTCGTTTGCGAAGCCTTCTGCTGTGGAGGCAGCGGCGTCTGATTACGCCTGGCGGTGTGTATCTCGTGTCGCCGTCTCGCCCAGTTGACTGGAGATGTGCATCGTGAAGCGGCCCGTTTAATTATTGAGAACGAAGTCGTGAATCGGATGGCGATACCTTGGATGTGGCGTCCCAGTGTTTCTCTTCTCTATGCGGCCGCGTGTGTCAGTGTTGTGCATCGGCCAGCGGAGCGGCGCCGCGGGGGAAGGCCAGTGTCCCGGACTCGAACAACGGACTCCAGCTTGCCAGTCTTCGGCTGTCCGATTTTCATCCCAGCTCACAGGTGACTGCTGATGTGAGGCTGTCTCCTTCCCGTCCTCACGAGTCACCCGGGTACGTAAAAATCAGCCTTCAAATACCTTCTAACTTCTGTCATCTGCCACCGAGGCAGCTGCATGCTATTCCATTACAGCGGCGGACTTGGTGCTTCTGTGTACGATGTAGTCTCTTCCTGCATGACGGTCTTCAGCTCCGAAACTGAACTGACAACTACTGTTCTCGTCCGGCCCACTGCGTCTCGCGTATTTATTCACTTCAGTTCACTGGAGGTGAACGACTTCACGGTCACTGCCTCTTCTGTCACGTTGAAAAGCTTCTCGAAGAATCTTCTTAACGTCGGTCATTGGCTGTTGGAATGTAGGCGAGGGCCTTTGATCACACGTGACAATTGAGAAACACGTGAGCCGATTGGGCGATGCCCTGACGGCTGAATCGACAGCGTCCGCTTATGTGGGGAGGGCGATGGCTTCTCCTAACGTGCTGACTTCACCGTCATTGGCTCTTCTGTCACTGCTTCTCTGCTCGCTGTTTGCCAGTGTCTAATACTTCTAAACTAAACTAAGTTTTTCAATTATTTTCTAATTTCTACTTCACTTCACATTGATTTCATTGATTGATTTACCTATCTTAAGTACCACTCAACAATATGCCTCTGCGTGGGCTCTGATCTCTCTGATTTTATCCTCATGGTCTCTCGTCCGCAGCTCGTGGTCGTGTGGTAGCGTTCTCGCTTCCCACGCCCGGGTTCCCGGGTTCGATTCAAGGCGGGGTCAGGGATTTTCTCTGCCTCGTGATGACTGGGTGTTGTGTGCTGTCCTTAGGTTAGTTAGATTTAAGTAGTTCTAAGTTCTAGGGGACTGATGACCATAGATGTTAAGTCCCATAGTGCTCAGAGCCATTTCATGGTCTCTCCGCGAGATATACGTAGGAGGGAGGAAGATACTGCTTGACTCTTCGGGGAAGGTATGTTCTCGAAACTTCGACAAAAGCCCGCACAGAGCTACTGAGCGTCTCTCGTGCAGAGTCTTCCACTGGAGTTTATCTATCATCTCCGTAAAGCTTTTGCGATTAATAAATGATCCTGTAACGAAGCGAGCTGCTCTCCGTTGGATCTTCTCAATCTCTTCTATCAACCCTATATGGTACGGATCCCACACTGGTGAGCAATATTCAAGCAGTAGGCGAACAAATGTACTGTAACCTACTTCCTTTGTTTTCGGATTGCATTTCGTTAGGATTCTTCCAACGAATCTCAGTCTGGCATCTGTTTTACCGACGATCAACTTTATACGATCATTACATTTTAAATCACTCCTAAAGTCTACTCCCAGATAATTTATGGAATTAACTGCTTCCAGTTGCTGACCTACTATATTGTAGCTAAATGATAAAGGATCTTTCTTTCAATGTATTCGCAGCGCATTACACTTATCTACATTGAGATTCAATTGCCATTCCCTGCACCATGCGTCAATTCGTTGCAGATCCTCCTGCATTTCAGTACAATTTTCCATTGTTACAATCCCTCAATATACTACAGCATCAACTGCAAAGAGCTTCAGTGAACTTCCGATGTAATCCACAAAGTCATTTATGTATATTGTGAATAGCAACGGTCCTACGACACACTCCTCTGAGGCACACCTGAAATCACTCTTACTTCGGAAGACTTCTCTCCATTGAGAATGACATGCTTCGTTCTGTTATCTAGGAACTCTTCAATCCAGTCACACAATTGGTCTGATAGTCCATATGCTCTTACATTGTTCATTAAACGACTGTGTGGAACTGTATAAAACGCCTTGCGGAAGTCAAGAAACACGGCATCTACCAGGGAACCCGTGTCTATGGCCCTCTGAGTCTTGTGGACGAATAGCGCGAGCTGGGTTTCGCACGATCGTCTTTTTCGAAACCCATGCTGATTCCTACAGAGTAGATTTCTAGTCTCCAGAAAAGTCATTATACCTGAGCATAATACGTGTTCCAAAATTCTACAACTGATCGACGTTAGAGATATAGGTCTATCGTTCTGCACATCTGTTCAACGTCCCTTCTTCAAAACGGGGATGACCTGAGTCATTTTCCAATTCTTTGGAACGCTACGCTCTTCTACAGATATTCGGTACACCGCTGTAAGAAGGGGGGCAAGTTCCTTGGCGTACTATGTGTAAAATCGAACCGGTATCCCATCAGGTCTATCCCTCTGTCACGTATTTCGATATCTACCATTTTGTCATATGTGCGACAATCTAGAGAAGAAACTAAAGTGCAGTCATCCTCTGTGAAACAGCTTTGGAAAATGACATTTAGTATTTCGGCCTTTATTCTGTCATCCTCTGTTTCAGTACAATTTGGGTCACAGAGTGTCTGGACATTTTGTTTTGATCCACCTACCGCTTTGACATAAGACCAAAATTTCTTAGGATTTTCTGCTAAGTCAATTGAGTCAGTGTTTTTTGAGGCGGTCGTGGAGAGAGTGAGGGAGGCGGGAGGTATCTACCAGCCTCAGCCGTGGCTCTTATGACGACAGCAGGTAAACTGAAGCCTTTCTGAATGTGGTTTTCCACGAGCAAGTAGCCGTAGGAGTGCGGCTCGAGGCACGGAGGCCATCAGGGCAGCAACCGTAGCTGTCCGCGATTTATTTTACAGGAACTTGTAAGGCTACGTGCTCACGCGGTGCTCCTCGCTTGGCTCCTAGATACTTCGCGAATCGTCGGTGCCAAACGTTTGGATGCTTGATGGCTACAACGGGACATCCATGTCAGTCGCCATAGGTGTGTCCCTTGTTCGCACTGTGGAGATGTGCCTTCCAGTGCTGAGTAAGAAAATGCTGCTGGCTGAAAACGGATTTTTGAGATGTGAACTGTTGCGGAAATTACCAACATGCTGGATACGTGGTATTAATTGCGAGAGTAGTTATTGTAGAAACAACTTAGGGAGTATCAAGACACTTTTATGGTTACTTACGAATATAAAAATATTCGACATCCTTCTCACGGTTATTGCGGAAAAAATGCAAAAACAGAGTACTAACTGCAGAATTAGTTAATGTCCTCAGCATATCTCCACGAAATGGAGAGGGTTCTCATGATATCGCCATAACCTCTTCACGCTTTTTTGACCAATTGCAATTTAAAAAAATTTACTACAGTGACATCTAAACACAAACAGTCCAGTATTTTAGAAAGTGGAAGCCAGTGAACAACAGGTGAAAGTGCTACGCTGTTTCAAGGTGTTTAGATTCCAGATATTCCTCAGTTAACACACGTGATCCACAGAGTTGTCTGCAAGCAAAGGTGACCAGTTGTTGGACGTT